>NC_090939.1:566173556-566479024 GCF_040938575.1 Ambystoma mexicanum
CTGATTTGGAATTGCAGTCTCGCCGTAACAACATCTGCATCATTGCAGTCCTTGAATGAAGCTCCAAACCCTCCCTCAAGCTTTGGATCGAGTCCACTTTACTGCCACTACTGCGGAGCCCTTCACTGTCATCACAATTTGTGGTTGACTGGGCTAACAGATCCTTAGAATCCAAACTTAAGCCTGGGGCTCCTCCACGACCCATCATAGCCTAAATACTTAATTACCGCGACCGTGATGCAATCCTCTGGGCGGTCCGGGAGCAAGTAGACCTCATGTTGGGCTCCAACAGAAAACATATATATCCGGACTTCTCGGTGGCCGTCCAACAAGAGAGGAAGTCCTTCCTGGCGGTTAAGAAGTTGCTACGAGACAATACCATGAAATATGCTGTGCTATACTCTGACAAACTGTGTGTGGAATGGAGCAATCAAAGTTTCTTCTTCACTATACCTGGTGAAGCTATGAAATTCATGGACAAAACCTTGCCAGCACCTTAGATCCTGGTTATATAGCAAATTTTATCTGTCCTAGTTGACTGCTCATATGTATACTTACACCCTCGCAGAGAATTTACTATGGGGTCCACCTTGTCGGCCTGTTCTGCCACCACAAAAACTGTTCAAGAAACTTAGAGGAAGTTCTCCTCCTTCAGATGGTTAAGGTGGGGGTGATCGTAATATTATTCTGTAACTCATTGTACAAGTTATGTTGGTACATTTCTTTGTTTTCTGTATACATAAAGTCTGGCGATGGCCCAGGTGAACCTATGCACCAGCCTCCCCTCTGGAATGTTGTGCTTATAGTTGTGGGAGTTACTTGTGGGACATCATCGCTTCATTTCTGTTGGCGATGGGGGTGTGCGGTTGGAGGGAATGTTGGGTTGTTTTGTAAATGATAAACATAACCCTCCTTAGTTGGAATGTACGGGGATTGGGCAACCCGGTCAAACATCGTAAAATGCACTAATATGTGGTTAGACACAAGGCGAAAATCAATTTTTTTCAAGAAACCCATTCCCTCTCTACAACTTATGAGGGGTTTGCTTAAAACAGGGGTGCAAATCGCTTCTATACAACCTATTTCTCACAATCTAGAGGTGTCATGAGCCAAATCCACAAGACCCTCCCATTCCAGTGCAAACACATAAAAACTGACCTGCTGGGTAGGTATGTCCTGGTGTACGGATCTCTAGCGGGGAGGGAGTTAGTACTGATGAATGTTTACAGCCCCATTGTTGACAACCCTCAATTTTACAGGGACATAATTGGCAAACTCGATCAGAATCCATTGATACTGATACTATGGGGGGTGATTTTAACATCATTCTGAATCCATGCTTAGACATGCATAGACAGGTCCACCCACACTCAGAGAGCCCCTACATGAGCTGCTTCCGTTATCAAGGAGGACATGCACTCACTGGGACTTGTGGATGCTTGGAGATCACTACATGTCGGAGATCAATCCTACTTTTTCTATTCATCTGTCCATATCGATTTGTGGCTCATTTTGGAAATGCTTCTGTGGGGGGGGTTCTAGAAACACGCATGTTACCACACACCTTTTTTTCCGATTATGCTCCAGTCACCATCTTTCTAACACTTCTGACACTGGCTAGACCTCGCAATACCTGCAGGTTTAAATCTCTGGCACTAAAGGACACCCAGATACCTAAGGGTTGGGTGTGCTATATAAATAAACAATTCAATTTGCATCCATTATAGATGGACACGTATGATTATTCTTTAAAGAAAATGTGGCTTCTGTGACTTTGCCTGGTAAGCTCTGGGAGACCTTCAAGGTCTACATTAGGTGAGTAATGATGTCCTCAGAGTTCAGTGTTCTTAAAGCAATCCATCGGAACACAATACAGTGCTAGGAGACACTCAGAAAACTGGAGCAAGGCCTAAGCTCTGACCCCCCCCCCCCTTCGGCCACACTGACACAAATTAAAGACACCTTCAGATTACATGGTGAGTGCGAGGTGAAGTTCTTTGACACCCTGGTGGCAGCTAAGAGGTATGGGGAGGGTGACAGACAAGGCAAACAACTTGCTTGCATTGTGCACCATGAAAACGGTAGCAGATGCATCTCGGCTCTGACAGACGCTGTTGGTACTTCAGTGCACACACCCAACGCCATCAATGAAGTATTCACACAGTTCTACACAGAGTTTTACACCACAAGTTACATGCACGATGGAGCAGATCTACAGGTTTCTCAACTCTCCCACAACACTAGAACCAAGGTAGATCTTCCATAACCCTTACCGACATTACCCATGCTATTGATCTCTTGCCAATTGGGAAAGCTCCAGGTACCAACAAACTCACGACTGAACTACATAAACACTACAAAGAAACCCTAGCCACCCACCTTTTGCAGGTGTGGCAGGAATCGCTTGAGTCCCGTTCACTCCCCCCCACCATGCAGGAGGCGGTCATAGTGGTTCTATTGAAGCTTGGGAAACCTATTGACCAATGCAGCTTCTACCGCCCTCTCTCCTTAATTAATACCGACGGGAAAGTTTTTGCCAAAATACTCTCTACTCGACTTGTGCCAGTCATGCCGCCCATATTCATCTCGAACAATCGGGTTTCATCCCGGACAGATCCACGGCTCTGAATCTGCAAAGCCTTTTCAACATTTTAGCACAGGTAGATCCTGATGCCCAGGCTGTAGCTACCACCTTGGATATCCAGATGGCATTAGATTCTGTGTCCTGGGAGTTCATGTACATTGTATTGGCGGATTGTGGGTTTGGCCGTGTGTTCCTGGAAGCCATCTCACTCCTTAATGCATCACCAGTGCCTAGGGTCAATACAAACGGGTTACTATCTCCGCAGTTATGATAGGCAGGGGTACCTGCCAGGACTGTCCCTTGTCCCCCCTGGTATTCACTATTATTATTGAACCCCTGGCAGATATGATTTGCCTTACACATAGTCACCGGGGGTCAGAATGTCGAGAGAACCACAGATAATTTCACTCTATGCTGACTATATGATGTTATATATCCATGACCCAGGGGTGCACCTGACACCTGTTATTCAAGACATTTTGACCTTTGGAGAGATTTCGGGCCTCCGAGTAAACTGCGGTAAATCCAAACTCTTCCCCCTCACAGACACTACTAAACCACCTCCAGACATTCAGGGTTTTAAATGGTCCCCTGAAACCATTCGATGCCCGGGGGTGATGATTACGCGGAACTGTCTCTCTCTATATAACCATAACTACATGACCTACATGGCACAACTGGAACCTAAACTTGTCAGCTGGTCCCACCTACCCATCACAATTGACAGTAGAATAGCGCTTCTGAAAATGATAATACTTCCTAAACTCCTGTACTTGTTTCTAAACGTACCTCTATGGCATGCTTGGGCGCTGCTCCAGGAACTAGACAGTGAAGTCTGCAAATTTGTCTGGCACTCTGGCACAGTCAGATTGAAACAGGAGATGACGACACAACCATTTGACAGGGGAGGGTTTGCCCACCTAAGTTTGAGGTTCACTAATTCAGCGATGTCCCTCCCCCCTCATGTACAACTCGTGAAACTCTCAGCGGGAAACTAGGATCTCTGATCGCTGGTGCTCCCACCTGGGTTTGCGGATGATTGCAGCTTTGACCCTGCTACCATCACAGCACTTGCCTGGTGTAAAATATTTAGGGAATTACGTGTGTCAGCTCCATATCAGGAGGACTTTCCTCTTTGGAACTGCGTCCCCTCCCTGCCGCAAGTAGACGCAAGATCCAGCAGCATTTGGATGCGACACAGATTTAATACACTGGGGTCGATGTTGGTAGAAGGTAACTTCATCCAATCCTCTGACTTTCCTGAATTGATGTGTAGCCAAACCTCACAATGGCTGCAATATGCCAGCCTCTGCAAGGCTTCCAAGCAATTATGGTATTGCTTCCCAGTCAAATCCGAGAACGGCCCCATGTTGAGATATGTGGTGGCTCCAGGAGACAACAGCAGACATGTTTCATCATTCTATCATCTGATCCAAGCTCTTTCCACCACACCACACTACAATGCACAGAATAAATGGGCTGCAGATCTCCAATTAGATATAGTCAATACCCTTTGGTCCAATATGTGTGCACAAACAAACAAAGTATCATACACCTCCTGATTCAGACTGTTACAGCTAAAGGTGCTGCACCTGTATCACTAGTCTTTGGTAGTTCTCCAGGGAAGGTACCAGGGCATGCCCATGCTACCTTTTTCCCAATGCCAAATATTTCCATATGATATGGGATTGCCCACGATTCACAACCTTTTGGGAAGATATATGTGCGATATTGTACGAAATAGTGTGTAAAACAGTTGACCCTTTGCCCCACTGTCCCTGTTCCACATTTCCTACCCCCCACCAGTAACTATGTGTAAATAGGTACGACTGTGTCTTCTCTTGACCAAACAATGTATCCTACTGCGATGTACTAGTCCACACTCCCCGAACAAGGACCATTGACTAAAGGATAATAAAAAATATAAAACAACATTACTGTCCACTGGTTCTCATATAAACAATATTTTGTATACCAAGTTCCATTTGTTTTCTCAAAACAAGTAAATACAAAATTCACTTATAAAAGAAAAATACATTTTTGTTATTATATCTCCAGAATATAAAACAAAGTGGATAGTTCAATTGTTCCCAAATAAATCCTACACCATTTTTTCACATTGACGGATTCATAGTAACTGTAGTTTCCTAATTCCTTGAGTGTATGCTCTACGCATTTCGGGAACCATTCCCTTCTTCAGGAGCTGTTAATCAAAATGATGCTAATTCCTTTCTTTTCTAGAATTAATGATATTTAATCACATACTAGATTTCAATTTTTCATTTAGTTATCAACCATAGTTTTCTCTGTCATGTATCCTTTTAACTAATTATCACCAGGATGATACTGTTTTAACAAAGGATTTGTTCAAATATTAAAAACGTCCTTATTTCAGGATTTCCTCAAGTGAACCTGCTTCCTCCTGTGGATAGGAGAGGTGTAATCATTAAAATGAAGAGGCTATGCCATGCTTAGTTAAAATCTAAATGTTTATGAAGCATAATGCTAATAACATCAATTACCTCAAAGCAAGAACTAAAGTTCGATCTGATAAAGTATACCTGTCATATGCAGTGAAGAGTACACTGCTCAGTGTTGGCAAAGGGTCACCCAATATAATACTTCAAATAGTCAATTGTCACATCCCTTTGGGTCAGGTAATGAAACTGTAATTTATGCTAGCTTTTTCCCAACCCTACCACTCCTGATCAACCCAAACGTTGACGCCCATTAGTGCATAGTTAGGTTCTTACCTAGTGGGAGTCTGGACGTCAGATAGTCCTCCTTGTTTGTCTATTCCTTTTCTAAATCACAGTAGTAAGATCTGTGCCCTGTTGATACAGATTGCGATGGTGGGGTATTAGGGTATAGTGTATAGTCCTTATGAGTTATACATTATTTCCTCCAATGATTTCATTTTCAATATTACACCTTTACTTACCCCAGCACGTCTTGTCTGTGCCATCAATTCTGCATGGAGGAACCGCAAGGAGAGCGCATTCGCAAAAATTGCTGCTTTTTGTTATCCTACGTCATCATGCCGTAACGTGATGACGTGACTTGTTTAATTACCTTGGAATTGGTCGGTAAATACCGAGTTTAAACAAGCATCTCTGCTTCAAGCTGAGTGTGATGCCTAGGTTTTGAAATGTAGTGCCAGAGATTATTTTGAGTTAAATAATGTTTTTTAAATATTTCATTATTTTCCAAACTGGCAATGTATTCAAAAAACGTTTACTCTGCGGCAATATATGCAGTCCTTTAGGGATGTGTATGTATCACCATCAGTTGTACTGTGGCAGATATTTAAATCAATTCATGTTTCTATATCTCATATAATGTGCATAAATCATGTGCTGGGTTCTTTGTATGGTAGGTACCTGTCTAAACAGTTCCACAGCATAGGGGTTATCTGAGTTCCCACGGTTTCTAGTAGATAAATGGAGCATGGTGGGGTTAGGGAATTAATACTTGTACTGTGATTGCTGTGCCATGGGGTCAACATTTGTAAGAGTGAAATTGGACTCTAACCTAAATTTATTATTGAGCAGTTCTCTCAAACCGAGGAGGGATTCTTGGTAACAGATGTTAGTGCATATTAACTTGACTATTCTAAACCCATACAATCCTCTATCAATATCTCTATATCACCTTAGGTTGTTCTATTGTAGATATCTAAATCAATTCTTATTGCTGTATTTCATACAATGTACATAGACCATATGTTTGGGTATTTGCACTAGGTTGGTACCTATATACTCAGTTACCCCACGTGGGGGGTGTCTGGGATCCCATGGTTTCTTGTAGGTGAATTTAGCATGGACAGCGTATGGAGTTAATACTTTACCAAGAATTGCTGTCCCCTGGGGTCAATATTCATAAGAGTCAAGTTGAACTCTAACTTACATTTATATTGAGCAGTTCTCTCATATTGGAGAGGTATGCTTTGTTCAAACTAACTCGACTATTCTAAATCCCAAACAGGGTTTATTCCTTTGCCAATGTATCATCCCTATGCTTATTATGAGATACATGCTCACAATCTTGTGTAATCGTATTGTGTAATATATTACATTGAAAACTGTACATTGTGGGTGTTACAATTTCACACAAAAAATGAACAGTGACTTTTGGCCATTCCCTCAGTAAAATCTTGAGCGACCTGTTTGCAATTAAATACAATCATGATCAATTTAATTCACAGACTATTGTAAATATATCCGTTGTACATTCTGCGAATTATGGTATCATGTGAGGTGGGAACTGAAACCTTTTAGGATCCTGACAGAAGCACCCATGTTTATATACATGTACATTGAATTAAGAAAGTTGTGATTTCACAGCAAGGAACCCAAACTAAACACTTCATTCATCCCATCAGGGGTTAGACTGCTTAACGTTTCAATCCAATATATTTCTCTTTGGTCCATGAGTCTGGAATGGTTCCCCCCTCTGTGTGGTTTTTTAACTATCTCCAACACAATCACGACATGTCTATGAAAGTGTCGAGCAACTGGTGATCTGGTGTTATTACTTCTTATGCTACTTTTATGCTCGTTCCACCTCTCCTTTGCTTTTCTTGTGGTGTGTCCTACATAAAAGATTCTGCATGCGCAACTTAGGCTATATGATTGATTTGGTGTAAAAAGTTGCAAAATCCTTCAATTTGATTTTATTGCCTTTCTTAGGGTGTCTGATATAATTGCCTCTCATAAGATTAGTGCAGTTGTTGCAACTCAAACATGGGGATGACCCTGTTTTGTTCATGGTTAGAGCAGAATATTTTATGTAGGACAATGCATAGGAGAAGCAGTGCACAGGAATAGTCCAATTATTTTTTTTTACGGAACATGGTCGCAGTGACATCTTAAGATAAAGTAAACACTAAATCTTTGGTTGTTTTTGCAACACACATTGGGTGTGCGAGGGACGGGAGGGTTCGGCAAGTGTTGGACATCTGCTGGTTCTTCTCTGTCTTTACTGTTACCACCACATATTTATTTATTTATTTATTTATTATTTATATATATTTCTAAAATAACTTTTACAAAATATAATCTCCACACAATTCAAATCCATTTGAATCATGTGTATAACCTACAATAAATGAATATACATTATATAAGATTAAAAAAAATACAATTACAATTTCTTCTATGGCTTTCAACTTTAGCTTTACAGTTTAACACACAAGCATAGTAGTCTTAAGATTTTTCTCATACAAGTCCAAGAACTGAGAATTCCACAGATGTGTTAAGCAATTAATAGTGCTAAAATATTGACTGGCATTATGAAATCAAATCAAATATTGAACGCTGAATACACTAGATGTTCTCGAAAAAAGAATTAGGGATAGAATTTAAGGGTAGATTTTAGGACCTAACACAAATAACCTAATACATTTAATCGTATAGCAAATTTCATTAAAATAATAAATACTAAGCACATTAAAATTCTAAAATCTAAAGATTCCCTTAATAGAATAGGTGGATCTAAAATGTAATAATCTTCCATTATTGACCCGGGAATTGCTTATCAGCTAGCAATCACTTTCTTATAATACTCCATAAACGGTAAAGTGCAATATGCGTGCTTTCAGTATCCATGTTAAGGCAATAGTCCCAGAATGTATCATCCTTTATAAAATCATAGTGATACACCATGTGTCCTAGCATGTTAATATATTCAGTATTAATGGCCGAACATTCTGTAAATAGATCTTTTGCCATCTCCAGTATCCCAGGTATTTTACTTAAGGGGCAAAGACATATGTTGGCAGTTGATTTGTTCGTACTCTTGTTCGGAAGCTCTGCACTGATAAATTGGGGCATTGCTTCAGGTACCATTGGGCTTTTAAATATTTGTGCACCACCCTAGATACATAGCTATAGCTTCTAATCGTGGCCAGATGGGTATAATTGTTGACCCAATCCCATTGTTTAAGTTTATGCTTAAAAATATGTTTTAGACATTGATGACTTGGCCCTCTCGAAACATGGGGGCACCATCCAATCCAATATCCTCATATAGGCTGGTGACCAGAGTGTCAAACTGGCCTGCTATAACCCTGTGGGTAGAGTTTACACTTGTCCCCAACAGTGAGAGCAGTTGATATTTTGGTTGCGTATACATTTTAATATGAAGCATACCTCTTCTGGTGAGCAACTCACTCTTGAGCGAGACCAACCACAACTCTAACCGAATATATTCTATAGGGGTAGATTTGCTCATCGTCCATATGCGTTTCCAAAAAGCTCCCTCTATATGGCCCAACCACCGTAGGTCTCTCATATTAAATGCCTCTAGTCCATATAGGACCATAGGGCAGAAACATTGTTTATAGAGGGTAATAATTCCCTCCATTGAAACCTAGCTGTGTTTCTTGCAAAGTTACAAATTAACTTAGTCATACGTAAGGCCTTAGCCTTCTTAGTGGCCACTATGTATGTACATGCCCTGCTACCACTCACATCTAGACCCAAATAGGGATAGAATGCAACATAATCAACCTTACCAAGGCAGGTGTGAAAATCAAGGAGTTTCACTTTTTTAGATGAGACAACCTGAATCTTCATCTTTTCCATATTTATGCACATCTCATTTCCAGAGGCGTACTTAATCAAGGAACCAAACATAGCATTTGCTCCCATGTAAGTATAGTTCAGCATGACCAAGTCGTCGGTATACAACATACAGGGGATGCCTCTATTACCAACCTTAGGGCAACAACCCCTGTTCTGTGTAAGTCGAGGCGGGAGATCAGCTGTAAATAAATTGTAGAGCAGAGGTGCAAAAGTGCAGCCCTACTTCACCCCTTTCCCAATAGTAACTGGCATAGATGGACATCCTTCTTCATTCATGCGTACACGAGCTTGGGTGTTAAGATTTAACTCATTAACAATTAATTGTGTGCACCCATAGTCAAGCAATTTATCCCACAGCATTGTTAAATTGACTCAGATGAATGCTGCTTTGAAGTCAACCAACGTAACATACGCCCTCCGGATTCCAATGTTCCCCTAATCAGTGAGTCCAGCATTCTTAAGTAATATATAGTACACCAGCTAGGTCGAAACTCGGTCTGCATAGGATGTAATATGTTAGACTCATGTGCCTATGCCTGAAGCGCCCTTAAGTCTAAGGTGGAGAAGATCTTCCCAGTAACGTCTAAGAATGAAAGAAGCCTATAATTTCCTGGCATAAGCCAGTCACCTTTCTTATACACCGGTAGAAGAATGGACTGCTGCCACAACACCAGGATATTTTGTGTCAAGCTTACCTTATCAAATAAGATTCTTAGTATGCATTCCCATATATCAGAGTTCTGTTTTAAGACTGTGTTAGCAAGTCCATTTGGACCACGCGCCCTGGAGTTTGTGAGTTTCATAATAATCAGGTGAACGTCGTCTTCATCAAATATCAAAGGCCATCCCCCAGTCATATATGATGGATAGGACGCCACAGTTGTATCCCCATATTGCTTTTTAATGTGGTCCAACCAGTCGTTTTCTATTATAGGGTTCAATAAGCGTTTATTTCTATCCCCCTTGGCCTTAGCTAACATGCCCCATATGTTCCTATACTCAACACTACTAAGTGCAGCAAACATTTCCTGCCAGCTGGCATTAAGGGCAGAGTGATTCCACCTTCTAAGCCATCCATGGTACTGTCTCTTAAGGCCTGGCCAGCGGCTGAGCTTCCAGTCCAGAATTACATGCTAGGCATATTTCTTTTCACATGGCTCTCTTTCCATCTATAATGACAACATCAAATGCATATGGTAGCTTGTCACAAATGATGCCCTGGATTCTATTGCCAGCAGCAGCAGATTCAATAGTCAGTGTACAAAACCCCTTCTCTATTTCGGCGCTTTGCATGAATCCCAGAGCACTGAAATCATTATCCCTCAATTCAGACAACCAAATATCAATTTTTTGTAGGTGCTTTACAGTCCAGTGGATACAATTACCTGTGTGGTTAATATGAACATCAGTGCACCTACAACCAGTAAGTTTAGTATCTTGGAGGTTAATACACAGTGATATAATGTTATGGTCACTGAATTCTATAGGGAGAACTCTTAATTCAATGGTCACAAGTAAACAGGGTTTGTTTCCAAAATAATAATCTAACGTAGCCTCACACTCATTTCCCCTCCAGAAGTAGCTCCCTGGTATATTGCAATTGGTTCTACCATTTAACAAAAACAGATCCCATTGTCGCAAGTAAACAACCCACTCTTTACCCTTGTGGTTACCTATGTCATGAGTCATTGCACACTTTAAAAGAAATGTGCATAAGCTGCACAGGCATTTTCATCAGTGCGTTTTGCATTCAGGTCTCCTCCCAAAATAATCGTTTATTCAGCAGTTTTGCGTTCACCAGTGAACAATAGCTCCTCGAGCGCTGTATGGACATCATCCAACACTTTAGTGCTGGGGGGTATGTTTACATTAATCAACAACATTTTCCAATCATTCTCACTTCCCTCCTGCCACACCTCGACTGCCATCACATTATCCTCAGCCGAGGTGCCCACCAACTGACAGTAGTGGAAGCAGTGATTGGTTCCAACTATAAGGCCCCCAAATCGCCTACCCTTCAGGCCTGTTTTAGCCATAGTTTGCTAGATGTAATATCCCTCCATCTGGAGGGACCTGTCCAACCAGGTTTCCTGTAGCATAAAAATATGAAATTGTGTCAAAGTGGCCAAAGAACTATTCTTATATAATAAGTGTCTAAAGCCTTGTGTGTTGCAACGAGAAATGTTAATTAGTCAGTGTGCCCCATCACGTAGATGCTTGGGAATCACCTCCACAGTAGGCCCGCCCCATGTTATTGCTTTATACTCAGGGCACGTATCACTGCTGCACCTACAGCTGTTTGCGCCTCTCTAGATGGTATATTCCACAGGGCCCCCTCTTTACGTGCATAGACCATACTATGGACCAGTCCCGATGGTAGTCCAAACTGGGAAATAGGTGCCCTCTTCTGGAGGCAAACTGTAAGTTTCAGTCCCAGCGTGCATAATTCATTTGCTTTGACACATAACAGCGACACAGCAGATAGGGTAACAAATTCAAAGTCCAGTTCGACGTGCTGACCCACTTCGGGAGCTTTATCTTCAGCATGTCTTCAGATGTCATAGCAGAGAGACAGGGCACGGCCGCCCAGAGTCTCAACAGATTCAATCTGTTTAAAAACTGGCTTGTTTCAGAGATATCAATCTCGTCCAGCCTAAACGAGGCCCTAAATCTGAGTTGGACCACTGCTCTACTACCTGTAGCTACACCAAAGCCACCGATTCATATCCACTCCTAGGAACTCCAAAGTTGGAAGACGAGGGGCCAACCAATGCCACCCAATTAGGGGCCATTAGAGTAGTAGTGACTACAGAGCCGACAGGCACAGATGGTTTCATTACGGTATCCACATTGCCATACCATCCCCTCTTCTCTTTACTCAACTCACTCCAAGAGAGGGCATCAATGGTGTTGATCTTGGGCTGCCTCAATGAGCTTTCACCATGGGCATGCTGACTTTTTGTCTGGACTGGGGTGGTAATCGGAGTCTCAGCGGATGGAAGGATATTAGATGCAATAGCTCCAGATCGGCCCAATTATCGAACGGTCCATGGAGTGTCACTGTACGCCTTGAGCCATCACCTTGCATTCTCGTAATCAGTGTTGGCATCTTCACAGATTTCAGAACACCACCAATAGGTGGCAACCCTCAAGGCTCAGAGTTTAGCCAAATGGGTGTACTAGGGCCCATCCCTTCAATAGATCATAAGACCTTATCTTGGGCGTTGAACTTAGGATCTGGGGAGAGTGCTTTCATCATTGAAATTTCTGTGCATAAGGCTTAAAGGGCATCCTCAGAAACAGCAGCAATGTTTATGGAGTCTTAAGACCTCCACGTTGCATCTGGTCCATCGGATACCTCAATCGCGTCTTTTGAATTGTCTAAGTCCACACCGATCTTGTCCTCCATAAGGTGTTTAATACTCCTCACTACAATTCCTGCCACACTACTTCTTCATTGATCAGGTTCTTTTGTATGCATAGTCATCAGAGTAAGAGACGGAGTGTTTAAGTGTGGCTGTATAACTGGATGGGCCTGACCATTAGGCTCCAACAGTCTGCACATCATTGTGTGCATTATACGCTGGTCTGAAGCAACTACTGAGCACAGGGCAAACACTGCTTAAACCTTAGCTAATAGCTCAGATAATAGTTCAGGTTGGTTACCTTCATATTCAGGTTCCTTAAGGGATGAAGAGTGGACATGACAGGGGCTACTTTCTGCCCCTAATGCATCCACAAGCCTCTAAGTTTGGAATAGCTGATAGGTTGAAGGAAATGGAAGCATTCCTCTCCATTTGTTGCAGCCCCAGGGATTTATGCCTTATGGTTTTACACAGATTCAATAGTGATCCATTATTGTCCAGTGAATGCTGTGACCATGAAAGAAGAGGATCTTGAGTGTCCTTGGTGGAAGCAAAAACCCTGTGAGGGGGACTTTTGCAATTGCTGGTCCAGTTTCCTTGCAATAGATGCCCACGGTTAGTGAAGAGCTATCTGTAGGATTGCCACTCCCTGCAAATTATCATGTGATCCTAGTTTGTGCACCCTATCCCACACTTCCACTGGGCCCAAAATCTTTCTTTTCTTTTTTTGACTTTGGTCCATTTCTTGAACATTTTCTTGATTGAGGTGGACTCCTTAAACATTTTCTTTTTAGTTCCATCTCCCTGCGAAGCCCCTGCCTCAATGAGGATTTAGGCTTCATTTCACTTTACACTTGTTAATAGTTGTCCACAGCACAATGCAAAGTCGATAGCCCCAATAATGGTGAATATTCCTGGAAATGTTTATGCCTTGATGTAGTACTTAAGTATGTATCCCAATATGCAAAGATAATGCGTTAGAGCTAACCATAGGAAAGGCAGCCCTTGAGTCAATAAGTTCCAACCGCAGATAGCACACTTCTATATGCTTGTTGCAGCAATGAAAGTTTGAAAGCGGAGCATGTTAATGAGCGGGATAGGTCTCAAACAACTGCTCGTTGCAATATTCAGAGTTCCAGTGCAAGGCGAGCTAATAGGCGGAATAGGGATCAAACATCCAACACAGCAGTGTGTTGATTTATAGTTGTTCCTATGCCAGGTGTATACGGCAATGGCACGTACTGCTTAAAAGGCTTAACATTTGCCTCTGTATGGAATAGAGGATCCAGCAGGAACACCTCAGCTCCATCTTCACCTCGGAAACATGAAACACACACTGCAGCATACCGCTGTGCTCCGCCGTGTGTGGGGCTTTAGAAAGGTAGCCACCTCATTTCACCAAAAACTGTAGAAAGACTGAAGGAAAATGCCACAGCAACTCTGGTGTAATGTAGAGCAGAGGGCACGAAACACACACTACAGCACACTGCTGCTCTTCACCGTGTGTGGGGCTTTTGAAAGGTAGCTGTGTCCTTTCACCAAACACTGTAGAAAGACTGAAGGAAAACTCCACAGCAACTCTGGTGTAACCCAGAGCCTGTGACCAAAAAACATAAACTGCAGCTCACCGCACCACAGCTTTACTGTTGCCACCAGGAGTTTCTTAAATATGGTGTAAGAAGTAGGATGTGACTCAATTTAAACAAATTGGGGAAGCCTACAATTTCAAAAACTCAGTCAGGGATCTTGTAACCATTAAATCGCCACCAAGGAATCAATAGGATTTGATATCTGTAGCAGTAGGGAAGATATTATTCCCTCAGGGAAAGGAGGAATGATTCCTACAGACTTAGTTTTGATACCCCCTCCGGGGTGCTACATAAGATTGGCCCCAAAATCTGGCCTAGCATGGAAGTTCGGACGGATGTTTTAGCAGGCATTATTGATCCAGACTTCTGGGGAGATGTGAAGGTTCTCTTACAGAATCATGGTGAGATCCCCTTTGAGGTATGTCATGGATATCTAATTGCCCAGGGAATCTTGAAATCTCCTCAGTTTAAAGAAAGTGAACCAGATAAAAACAGAAAGAGGTAACTTAGGCTTTGGGAAGCTGATAAATCTCTTAACATCAATGAAAGGAAGGGAGAAGAGCCTGCCATCTATTCCGATGTAGCCTTCACCCAGCGAAATGATCCAGCTCTCACTGAAGCTTTTCTGCCAGCAGTTCTAGAAGGAGAAGGCTTAGAGAATGGAAGCCCCTTTTTCTTCTTAAGAAAAGGGGTCTCATTACGAGTTTGGAAGTAGCCATGGTGCTATTAGCACCATGGTTGCCTCCAAACCGGGCTCCATTACTGGGTTCCTGCAATGGGGACTTACCGGGCCATTCCGACATAGGAGGACTGGGTAATTCCTCCTTGCAGGAACCATTCCCCATTCCCATTTGAGCCGCCATAGGGCTCAATGGGAATGGGGAGGGAGGTAACAACAGGCACATTACAAGTTTCTCGTTGTTACCTCCCTCTTCCCCTCACAGGACCAGGAAAAGATGTCTGGTTTTACCAGACGTCTGATCCGAGTCCTTGAAAGGGAAACTCGTAATAGGCGCTCCCGTAATGAAGGGGGAAGGTCCCGTACCAGCCCCCTTCATTACGGGAGCGCCAGGGTCGTAATGGGGCCCAAGGATTGCTTAATAGAAGAGAGACATCCACGGAAGGTTTAGTAAAACACAATTGTAAAAATGAGTGGGAAGTTCTACTAGCCCGTTATCCACTCAAATATAAAGACCTTCATCCAGATGTGTGAAATATGTCTAAAGACCAGCACGCACATCCCATTACCTGACCCTCTGAACCCTTTGCTGATCATAGAAGTCCCTTTTTCAAGAATCGGTATGGATATAATTGTACCTCTAGAGACATCCAGACTAGGCAATAAATATGTCCTTGTGATCGTGGATTATGTGACCCGATATCCCAAGGCATTCCCAATGTGAAATAATACCACACAGCAGATCCTTAAACAGCTTGTACCATAGTTCTCCAGTGTCAGCTTTCCCAAGGAAATAACACAGACCAGGGTTTGAATTGTATGAGAAAGCTTATCGCCGAAGTCAAAGAGCTACTCTACATTAACACTTTGCAAACTTCTGTGTACTGTCCCCCAAACCAATAGTTTGGTAGAAAGATTAAATAAAACCCTGGAGCTAATTCTTCAAAAATTGGTAGATAAGGACGGGAAAGACGGGACACTACCAGCTGCACCTCCTCAGAGGTATTCTTCCCTTCCTCTCCTTCCCCCAGAAGCTCACTGTCTCCCGAGCCCTGGTTCTCTCAAGGCTGGACTACTGCAACAGCCTCTATCTTAATCTGCCTGCCTCCACTCTCCGCCCTCTGCAACTTATCCAGAACAGAACTGCGAGACTTGTCCTTGGCCTCAAGCCCAGGGACCGTATCTCTCCAGGACTGAAATCTCTTCACTGGCTCCCAGTGGCTGCGAGGATTAAGTTCAAAACCCTCTGCATTGTCCACAAGGCCTTCTGGGGCCTGGGGCCTAAATACCTTCAACTCTCTCTTCCTAAATATCTGCCTTCACGAGCCCTTCGCTCATCCGTCTCCAACTCCCTCATGGTCAGCCGCTTCTCGAAGCAACGAGCTGGGGGTAGATCTCTCTCCGCAGCAGGGGCCTCCCTCTGGAACAGCCTTCCTGCCTCCCTGAAACTTGAGGAGAACCATCTCCGGTTCCGGAAGCACCTCAAAACCTTCCTCTTCGCTTCTGCCTTCTCTCTCCCTCTCCCTTGCTAAACCTGCTAAACTCCCCACTGAAGTCTGCACTAAACCTGCATCTGGGCCACTCTGTGACCTCGGTCCAGGGCCCAGCCACTCTCCACTTGCACTGCCTCCCTGGCTCCCCCTGCACTGTGGGACTGTCACTGCATCCCTACAGCCCCCTTCCCAGCACTTGCTCTGCACTTACCTCGCACTTGCCACCAGCTGGCCCTTTTATTTATTATTTATTATTTATTATTTTATTACGCTACTTACCTTGTACTGCACTTTCCCCCCCACCTCCTCCCCCTGCACTTTCTCCTTTTCCCCTTACCTCTGCACTTGCACGATCTGAATGACACCTGGCCTAGTAGGATCGTTTGTCTGTCTTCCCCTTGTTTCCCTCCCTCCCTGCCTCGTCGCGCCTTGAAACACTTGTGTATAGGCGCGTTACAAATACCATATCATATCATATCATATCATAACCAAATGATCCTGTGGGCACTATTTGCCATAAGGAAAACCCCTCAAGCTTCCACAGGTTTATCTCCTTTTGAACTACTCTATAGTAGAGAGCCCAGAGATGTCCTGGACATGCTCCGGGAAACCTGGGAAGAATGAGAGGAGGCCCCCATTCCCATCTCGCAGAATGCGAGAACATATGAAATTGCTTCAGACTTAGTTCGTACTCATATGGAAAAGGCCCAGAGCCAACAAAAATCCACTTTTCACAAAAAAGTGAATTTAATATCATTGTCCATTGGACAAAAAGCACTGGTCCTCTTACCCGCCTCAGAAAACAAACTTGTCTTCTTCAAGTGGCACAGATCTTATGAGATAGTAGAACGAATGAAAACATGTACTTATAAAGTAGCCCAACCAGACAGAAAACATAAGGTCCATTTGTATCACATAAATCTTTCGAAAGAATGGAGGAAGAACTCGTCAGCCACCCATGCCAAAGTACCTGCCTGTCTGGTTCCTGAAGACACAGATAACTTTGACTCAATTCCTCCCGATTTATCTATCTAACAACAAGAAGATCTAAAATATGTAGTGGACTCGTTTCCTGATGTATTCTCAGAAAAACCAGGAAGAGTAAAAGGCACATACCACTATATTAGAATGCCCACAGGTAAAGTGGTTCATTTAAAACCTTATAGACTCCCAGAAGCCCATAAACCGATAGTGATTGAGGAAGTCAACAAAATGTTGAAAGGAAATATTATCGCGCCTTCGTCAAGCCCATGGTCCTCTCCTATCGTGTTGGTCACTAAACCTGACAAATCCTGGAGATTCTGCATAGATCACCGTCAAGTTAATGCTATTTCGGACTTTTATACCTATCCCATGCCATGCATCGATGACCTAACTGATAAACTCAGAGCAGCCACCTTTCTATATACCCTTGATCTAACCAAAGGGTACTGGCAAGTTCTTGTATATGGTCCAGAAAGGAAAAGGCCATGTTTTCAATGCCTCTAGAACTTTTTCATTTCAAAGTCCTTCCTTTTGGCTTAAACAGTGTAGCAGCCATTTTCCAACCCTTCATGGATCAAATCCTACAACATTTTTCCGATTTCTGTGGAGCTTATATTGACAATATTATCATTTATAGTAAGAATTGGGAGGACCATCTCTTCTATCTTTATTCCATCATGACAGTCTTCAAAAATGCTGGCCTATCTGCTAATCTAACAGAATGGCCCAGTCAGCTGTAAAATACCTTGGCTTCTTTGTAGGGAATGGGAATGTACAACCCCAACATGAGAGGTTAAAGGCCATTTTAGATACACCAACACCCAAGACCAAAAGAGATCATAGAGCTTTTCTCGGGTTAATAGGATATTGCCGTAGGATTATTCCCAATGTTTTGGATAAACCAGACCGGACAATAGATAAAGTTAAGAATGCTGAACCCCAGAATCTTCACTGGAATGACGAAGACTAGATATGTTAAAACAACTTGAAACACACTCTATGTTAGAACCCAATCCTAAAGGTAGTCAACTTCTCTAAAGAATTTGTATTACAAATGGATGTCTCCCTTACAGGGTTAGGAGCACCCCTGCCCCAGGTTTGTGATGGACTGGAACACCACATATTATTCACTAGTCGCAACTGTTCCCACATGAAACAAATTACTCTGTGTTGGAACTGGATGCCCTGGCCATCAAGTGGGCCATAATCCATCTTAGATACCACCTATTAGGACAAAAGTTCACACTTGTTACAGACCACTTACACCCAGTTTGGATTAGCCAACACAAAGACTCCAACCCTCGGGTCATGCAATGTTTGTAGACTTACAACCCTATTGTTTCACTGTGGAACAGCAAAAAGGAGAAGACAAGGGAAATGTAGGTGTTCTTTACAGGTTCCCCTGTGAAACAAATGTGGCTACATCGCATGGAGGAAGGGTATGAGTGAAACTTGAAGGTGTCTCCCTGATAGTCCCCTGGGATTTGTCATCCAGGTGGCCAGGACACAGCCATCACTATTGGATCCAGTTCCTGGGGATTGACCATTGAAGGAGGATCACCTGGATGGGGGGGTCCTTGGAGAGTGGAAGCAGTACACCGCCGGGGGAGACGCAGAATTTTTCATCTTCTAACACCTTTTCACCAGCCTACCACGTAGGCTACTCAGAATCACCCCCCCTTCTCCGACATGAACACTTTCACACATTACGAAAGACAACGGACTAACACCAGAGCCGTTTGCCTGACATTCCCCAACACAAGGATCAGGCAAAGTCAGGCAATTGACCAGAATCACACACGCCCCAATGGCCCTTCCCTTCCCCACAGGGATAAAAGATGGAGCATAAGAGCACACTACTAGCAAGGGAGATGACACAACAAGACACCTGTCCAGGCACAGCAGTTGAAGAAGAGGAGAAAGGTGGTGAGAACAGAAGGGATAGCAAGGAGAGAAGCAACCTTGCTCTTTCTGACCCAGACTCGCAAAGCCTCCTTGGAAGGAATCGTAAGACCGCGAACAATAGCTAGTGTGTATTGCAGCAGATGTCAACAGGTACAGAGAGTATGCCTACGCTGATAAGCAGGAAAGAGAGAGATGCATGTTACCCTGGTACCATCCTTTCCTCAAGATACAAGAAAAGCCAAGCGGTTCATCACAGCCGGTGAGTCGAGGTGAGAACCGATAAGAAACCAAACTGTGTTGAACGAAAGTCACAAAGTGGCAAGTTAAGGAAAGTTCAAAGAACTGTTAACATTAAGGGAAGATCAGCTGCAGAGGGGTCCGGCACCACGTGGGTGCTCACTCGAGAGATTCCGGTTGATCCTGTGTTTTTTTAAACTAGCAAACCATAAGGCCATAGGAGAGCTTCAAGGAAAAGGTGAAAGGGGTCATAGAGGGATCTAGAAAAAACCCCGGACAGTCGAAAGCCATTGACCGACAAAACCTTGAAAACCCAACGGAAGTGAATCCTGCATCATAAGAAAGAAAAAGGAACTGTGAGGTGGCATGAGTGAACCCAACAGAGGGATGCCGATGGAAAGGGCGTGAAGCCTAAAGTCCCATTGAACAGTGTGTTGACAAAAGTGAACCCGACAGAGGGATATCCACAGTGAACTGGTTAAAAAGACATTTAGACTTGTGAATGTCACAGGTGAGATTGTTTTGAAAAGCGGTAGTGAACCAGACAGAGGGAGGCTGATATTTCAGAGGGTCTGAGCCCAGAAGATTGGGACCCAGGGGTGAAAAGTCATCACCGAACGTACACGCTGAAAGGAACTTTTCATTTATTATTTTGAACACATCAGGTGCTCGGAGGCAAGAGATTTGATGTAAATAAGAGACTTAACCACCAAAGGTACTGATAGCTAAGAGTGGAACTGTTGTGCTCAACACGGGGGGCAGGGAGACCCCTGGCTACCACATCTTGACTTATCATTTGTCATAAACTTCTTTCTTTCTTGTGAACCTTATCTCATTCTATTTTTGTATTTAGTTGTAAGGATTGGCAATAGTTTTTTTTAGTATAGGCCCTTTAATTTGACAAGATGCCACTAGTGTGTACCTTGCTCCCATCGTATATTTAGGTTTAGATTAGGCGTTTTTCCAATGTTATACAGTTTAATAAACCCCCTTGATGCAATCACTTTTGTCTGTCTTTACTCTTGCCACCATGAGTGTCTTACAATAGGCTGTGCTTTAAATGACTTAGCAAATCTAGTTATATCCCCTAGGGATTGAGTCATTTTTGTATGTACCTTAGCTATGCGCTGTGAGCCTACTAATCGAGGGTGCAAGATTTTATTATTTCGACACCCAGCTTAAAAATTGGAAGATTAATGTATTTTTTTCCCAGCTTGAAAAACCGTAATGCTTGATTTTGAGGCATTAATGCCCAGGTCTATATTACCCATGTGGTCAACATACCCAGTTATAAGCTTCTGTAGGGCTAAGGGAGTTCATATATGCTTGGAACATTCAGCAGCAATTCAACAGATGATCATATAGGCCATGGTTATAAAATGAGAACAAGAGGGTTCATTAATTGTTATTTGTGCCATAGTTTGGATCTATTTACCCTATGAAATGTGTCCCTTTAGTCCATGAAAACGACATACAGGGCCAACAGTTTCCATTCTCCAAGGTGCAATTCCAGGTGCATCAATTTCCTGTTAGGATGGAGAAAGTGACCAACATATTCAAGAAAGTGGAAATCATGATAATGGATATGTTTAATGCTCTCTGAAACCATTTCCACATTTAAAAGAACATGACTTTTTTATAGAACAAGTTTACCAAATGTACTCTGACCACACAGCCATCATTATACATTTCTCATCCCCTGTTGGTTAATATTTTTAACAACATGTCTATCAATATTGACATATTATTATATGGTTGTCTGGTAAAATTAGAAATGTGCAGAGGTAGTGGTAAAAACAAGAACAGAACTGTGGGAGTTCAGGCAAGAAAAGAAGTGCATATCGCTAGCTTAATCCAGGCACAGAGATAAATGGGAAAGATGGTTCTCAGTAATATTTTTACACTTGTATGATATATATTTTTTTATTCTTTTTTTTTATTGGTTTGTTACAAACCTTTAAAAAAAAGAAAAGAAAATGACTTCACATCACAACGTATTCTATTTCAAAAGGGAAGGTAAAACACACATTTGGGTGAGAATCAAGTATAAGAAAACCGTATTAAACAATACCAACCTAACAATCCTTGGATAACGGTCACTAATTTTCGTATGTGCTCATTGACTAGTGGCAATAGTCCTAAAACTTATGTTTTAAATTCATCTTTGGCCTTTGCCAATTTTTTCACCATTGTTTCCCAAAAAAAGTTAGTTGAATTGTTAGTTCACAATCCAAATCTTGAAAGGATTTTCTCCACCAGTCATCAACAGTCAATTATGGTTTTGCTAGGATTAACCTTCCCAAATGATTGGTACATTCTTGTCTCAATTATGGGCATGATATTGTTAGATGTTTCAACGTTTCGTTGTTTTCTTGACACAGACGACACTTTACTGGTGCAGATCCGTCGTTTTCCTGTATACTGAAACTTTCTCTTGTGTGGAATTGGTTTAAACGGTACTTCATAAAGATGGACCTGCGATCAATTCCTGGAAACTTTTCTAAAAAAGACTGAATCTTGTTTAGTTTCCTGGTTTCAGGAGTAGCCATTTTCATGATTCTGTGTTTGGCACGTATATCACCTGTGTCTATCCAGTCTTGTGATCATAACATTGATTTAACTTTATTTGGGTTGTTTTACAGTAGACTTCTGTTGGCTCCTATGTCACTCAAGATTTTTTCACAGCGGTGGGCCCACTGTGTCAGCACACTGTCAACATTGCCAGATGATAGATCTTTGAGAATATCGTATTGTGGCTCAACCATTTCCGCAGTCATTTTACGATATTCATTTAGTGTGTTCTACGTTATCCTTACATTGATGGATAAGAGACTGAGCTCGTATCTTATACACGCAGTAGGCACGCCCAATGGGAGCTGCAAGACTTTAGACCAGAAAGAATGTTCTAAAGAGGTCCACAATTCTGCTGGACATCCAACAGCACAGTAGGCTACATGTATTAGTGCTGGAATGACTTTCATTTTATAGAAAATCAAAACGGGTTTCAAGGAATATTTACCGTATTTCCTGTTCATAAAGCAAGCTTGAGCTGTCAATTGCTTGCATTTGTCCTTTGTTTTTTGTACCCAAGGGGCATCATTTATACTAGAACTGATGCACATGCCTAAGTACATAGTTTGTTTTACCAGATCAATTGATTCATTGCCCATTTTCCAGACAAACTTTTTTTCCCCCAACAATTTCTTTGTTTTTTTGCAAGTTTTGCAGGATCAGAATCTCTGATTTTCTTGTATTGACGCATATACTGTTTTGTTGAATGTATTGATCTAGGATGCTTAATTTGCATTAATGACTTATAGGTGTGAGGTCCAAGAGGACCAGATCATCTGCATACAAAAGCCAGTTCACTTCTGTTCCGTTGATTTTTGGAGGGAATAAACTATTATGATATATAATAACTATATGATACTACTATGATATAGATCCCTATGATAACATCAAGACACACTTCACATTTATAAGCAGTGTACCTATATTGGTCAATGAAAGTCACTCTATCACCCTCTCTCAAACTGAGAACTTAGTCGTGTTCTTACTCATTAAATATATATATTAAAGATACCTAACCTATCAGTGAAGAATTTCACTGAGATATGGATCCAAACGCAAGCCTACTCTTCCAGTACTCAGCCACTATTTAACAACCTCATAATAAGAGGTGACTCAACTCCTACCAAAATTGAATACTTTCTATTCCAGGTAGAAAGCCATGGCAACACGCCTTACTTGAGTCATTATGATAAACATCAATTCAACTTTTAATTTGAGGGATGCCATCTTGCATTTGAAGTTACTAGTGATGACTGCTCTAATAAACAATCACTGCCATCTGCAATCGGTTGATGCCAAATTTCAAAAATACTTTTCATTGATCCTTTAATGAAATCTGTTATGTGCTGGAAATTTTAATCCCATCAAGAAGAACAAGGCAGTCATTGGCATACATCATTTGCAGTCTGGCTCCAGTCCACTGCCCAGCAATCTTAGGGTTGTTCTGCTGTGGGTCAGAGATGAGGAACAGCCAGCAGTATTTATTTTACTTTACCTGTTGGCTGTCTTTAATATATCAGATAACCAAATGTTGTTGTACTGCCTAGAGGTTGTGCAGAATATGATGGGACTGACTATAATCATGTGTCAATCTATTTTGAAATGAAGAAAGCATTCCCCTTAATGTACCCACTAGCTTGGGTCATCACACAACTATGATTGTTGCTGATGACCACCAGTTTGTGGTGCACATTAACAAAGGTTATTTCAGGACTGTATTTAGTGTCTCAAGGATATTACCGTTCAACATACACAATCTTTATGATGCCAAGATGGAGCTGCTGCTCCTGGGAGAGATAATGCCCCTCAGCATCGTTTTCACAGCTTCTATTGATATGCCATATTCCACATAACTCCTTACCTATGAAGAGCCTAGATTTCTATTTGGACTAAATGTTCCCAATGCCAAATCACATCTCAGTGTTGGTCGGGCAACAGCCACCTGTAGCTGGAAAGACAACATTCTACTATATCCCCACACCCAATTCATCACCTCATTAAGTAAATCCCCAATTATGTAGAAATTGCTCTTTGAAAATTCTCAGCTTTGGATCTCTCAACATACATGCTTGCAGGGCTACTGTGGGCGCAAAACAGAATTGTCTTTCATTTTTTCATCTTTAGTCTCATGGGGCCAAAGTTTTGAATGCATTTTTCAATTTCTATTTGGAATGACCTTGCAGCCCTACTGCCAAGTCTTGAAAGTCTTTAAAAACACTCCTTTTCTATCAATCTTTTAACTAGTCTCCTGGGCAATATTTTCATCAGTAGGTTTGTTCCTGTGTGTAATTTTTGATTCAACCATTTGTGTAAAGTGAGCTGTGCGCTACACAAATGTACAGCTATGTGTAGGACAGAACCTTTCAAAAACTGTGTTAGCATTTAACATTACATACACTAAGACATATAGAAAAGTGATTCTCCATAAATGTATTCAGGTAACAAGATTCTCTACAAAAAGGAGAGGAAGATAAAACACTGATCTGTCGAGCATAGGTTAATTCATCCCTTGATCACAGGCATGGTCAGCTAAGCTAAACGTATTTTGCTCCTACAACAGACTGCCTGATAAATACAAACTCATCTATCACCATTGCAGTGTTTACCAGAATTTGGCTGACAAGAATGTTAGTTACAAGCCTTTCTAATGCATGAACAAATGTTCATCCGTATTTGCCTAACCTGTCGCGACAAACACCCAGTGCTCAGTATAAAGAATTCCTTGCTGTGCACACATACTCGAATTATGTAATCTAGAAGGTCATCCCCAACCTAGATTGTTGCTGATTTGATGTAACTTTTCAATGCTGTCCACACAGTGCTCCTTTGTTTCATGGTTGGTGTAAAGAGAACAGTAATCCAAAACCTGTGCAAAAACAAATCCAAGCGATCAAATGATCACTGCACTGTTTTGCAAGTATAAACTTTTTTTATCACATGCAAGAAGGTCTCTGGCAGTCCTGTAGAATGAACTGACAAGGAATTTGTCACGCCCCAAGAATTTACTGGTTATATAGGGGAATACCACAAATCAGCATACATAGTTTTCAATATCATTCCACCACCGTCATTGGCCACACCTTATGTAAACTCATTCCCCTATTTACGTGGCACACTACATCATCAAAATTGAATCCAAGTGCAGGATTGGCTCATGAGTATATTGATAAACTAATAAATCATGACCATCATGTGATGTGCAACCCTCCGATCCAGACACCAATGTAAACTGGTAATGCCAACTCTGCTTTGATAAGACAATGGGTCTTCTAATTATGCCAAATGCAGTGGCACACACAAACTGCACCCCCGACCATGTACTAAATGTATTGGCATCATCTCTCATGCTACTATCCCAAATCACAGAAAGTTACAGGCACAGCTCCACTCTTATCTCCTTCAAACCCCAGGTGCCCAGTAATGACATGACCAGGCCAATACTCTTGAGTCTGAATTTCAGGGATTTGTTTGCTTTTAGTTATGCGTCTACTTGTAATTCAAATGGGATGGCAGCTCCTTGGATGGGGGCAGCAGTGCTCTAAATCTTTGCCTGCCCTGTTGGCATCACAAAACCTCATGCCCTAGTCTCATTGATGTGTCCTTGAAAGGGCACATCCTGCCTGCCCTCGATACAACTAACATTCCGTTCCCACCATATTCGGTCCTGCAGCTGGACACAATTAGCATTTATCTGTGCTGCATTGATGCCTCTGACCTTGGCTTCTCTCCTGAAGGATGGAAAAGGGATTTATTGTGGGACTGAACTAAACAGAGCTTCAGCTCCACATCAAGGCCTACGTTCTATTCTGTTCATTGTATATTAGGTCTTAATATCCAATATGGTGGAACTGCTGCCTCACTGACAACTCCTAAGCACAGGGCCCATAACACTGCCCTCTCTTTAAGTTCTGAAACCACAAAATGTATATATTTGTTGCTCCTTCTGTGTTGCAATATGTGGGTATCTAATATGTATCAAAACTTACTACGAGTGATATATGTGCCCTTTGCCGTGCAAAACTCACCCTCCTCACACTGTGACAAATACTAATCGATTTTTCTCAGCCTGAACAGTTTTGCATGGATGGGACACTGTGAGTGCATCCCAACATTCCCACTTTATGTAATACTCCATTAATTAACCATGCTGCTTCCGTCCTTCTTCAGTCATAATCTTTGGGTACCTATGCTCTACACACATGATTGTGACCCCCTCCCAGGCAAATTATTCCAGAGTGCCCATCTCAAAGCAACAGCCCCAACTCCTGCTAAGTTGACCTGGTGCTCTACATAGTTATCTGGGTTGGTCTTGTGTGTGGTCAAGGTACCTGGGGTCCTATATCCTGCTCTACTGTCACCATCCTTAGTTTTACAACCCCATCCTAACTATCAGTCTTAGTGTACTTGTGTTTTGTGAGAGGATGAGCCCTACCCATTGTTATTGACACCATCATGGTTTTCCTCTTTGGCAGGGTCTTCTTAGATCATTTGACATGAACAAAGAAACGGATCATTAAATCTTGGCTCGTGCCACTTCATAGTGAAGTTTTTAATTAGGACGGTGTCACCAACAAATAGTCTAGGTGCTGATAATAGTTCACTTGATCCGTTTGCTGAATGGTTTTCATCTGTGTTCTGAGACCGACCCCCCTGACGCTTGAGCTGATCTGAAATGAGAGAGATGCTAGAGGTCATACATGTCAAGTAATCACATAACTAATTTCCTAACATTTTCGTTGTATTCTGGGCATACATAACCTCTACTCCTCGATGGAGGAGTCAGAGGTGTTGTAAGAAAACGGTTATGAAATTTACCTCCCTCATTCTAGAAAATTTGACTCGGGCCTCCAATCTAAATTCGAGGGAAGAGGATTTGCCGTTGGGGTGGATTTATTCCAACAACATTATGATGTTGTGTGCATATAAAATTAGCAAGGCAGGTGGTACAGGGATACATAGCCCTAGAAGTATTGGTTGGGACTCTAAAATCCACAGGTCCAAGTTAAATAAATGCAGGGACCTGAGGGTTCTTAAGAATCTACCCATTACGTTTGCTGAACTGCAGGTTAGGAAAAGAAACATCATCCTGAAACACAAAAACTTGGTTAAGTCTTTGAAAATGGATCAATACCTTGCAGCCCATCAACAGATGATGGAAAATGTATGTAAGGGTAGGGATGTTAAATTTTGGGCGCCGTTAATAGTACCCTTACCCCTGCTAAGGATAGACTTGAGTGCCCCATTCAAGCAGAGGTGTGGTGTACTTATTACAAGAAAACATTTGAACTGCCATCTAAATTTGATTTGGAATAGGACGTGGATTTTGCTTTTAAGAGACCTTAATCAAGTGATAAGGAAGAATGCCTTCGTCAGTACATTTCAGGTTGGTTTTAGAGAGGGCTTGGGAACTAATTTGACTGGGAACATTCTGGGCCACCTTAAAGACATGGTTCATCAATCCAACATAGGAGAGATTTTTCTGGCATCTTTAGACCTTTCTAATGCCTTTGATGGAGTTGTTAGAGCTAGACTATGGCCAAAAATGTTAGCTATGAGTATTCGTCGTAAGATTGTTCAACTTTTGGCTCTGCTGCATAGGAATACCTCGGTCAGGGCTCTTATGACCAGTGAAGGTGTTCTCTCAGAGGCCATTGTTACTAACGTAGGAGTTAAGCAGGGCTGTTCGCTCGCGCCAACACTCTTCAACCTGTATGTGTGCGATGTGGAGGGTATGTGGCAGGGACCTTCCGTCGCACCTGCTAGTTGGGGAGCTTGGCTATCGAGTGGATGGCGTTTGCTGACGATTTTATATTATTTGATCGTACCTCCCGTGGCCTTCGAAGAAAGATGGACCTCTTTTATCATTATGCAATAGCAAATAATTTTTCACCGAATGCATCCAAATCCCGGACGATTATGTTAACAAAAAAATTAACTAGTAAAGCCTATAGTTGGAGGATGGGCGAGGACCGGGTGGAACAGGTTCAGGCTATCACATATCTAGGCTATAATTTTACCAACAGGTCTAACCTGAAGATGTGGAAACTGAACCTGGAGGAGAAGGCGGCAAAACTCAAAGTGCAAATGAAATTCCTGAAAGTCAGGGTGTGTAAATTCTCATTGTTACCCCTAAGGAGATTCTATCTTGCAAAATGTTAGCCGGTCCTCTTGTATGGCCTGGGCATTTGTACCCACGATATGAGTCAGAGCTTCAATATTGTTCAGAGGAAAATGTGGAAAGAACTTCTTGGTCTATCGATGGCAATCCCCAATGCAATTATCCGTCATGAGTTGTGCCTCAGATCACTTAAAGCTAGATACCTTTGGAGGCAATTATCTTTGTTTAGGAAAATGAATGATCCACCTATTAATACTTTGTATGAATTTTTAAGTGAGGTTGTAAAATCTGGATCAGTGGTATCTATCAGAAAGTTCTGTGACAACATGATTCTGTTATTAAGTACATTGTGTTTATGTTTAGAGGATCTTGTCCAGCGTCCATGGCTGGTTAAGAGGCTTCTATTCAAGGGTGATTGGGTAGATAGGGTAAACAGGGTGGACTCATCTTCCACTCATAAGGAGTACGCAAGCTATGGTCATGCTAGGGAATGTTTGCCGATTTATCTACAAAGATTCCCCTGTGATAGGGCCAGATCTATATATATGTGCTTTAGGCTCAATCAAATACCGACCTTAGAAAGGACACAGTATTGGTTGTACAATGATGCAATGCATAATCTGGATCAAATGGATTTTAGTTGTCGATTTTGTGGAGAAACCAGATTGCAAGAGACACTTAAGTACCGTGTACTATCTTGTAAATATTTTGAGCCTAAACGCGTGGTTTTCCTGAAAGACAGCTTCAATAAGGATCTCGAAATGGCTAGGCATCTGTTTTGGAGCCGTTGTATGTGAGGTGTAAACATTTCTTTAATTTTAGCTTTGAATTTATTACTTCAGGATATCACGGACGAACTGGAAAAGATTAATTTACAACGCAATGATTTTAAATTAGAAAGAAAAAAAAATAAGGGTTGTTATGGATTTTTAATTTAATATGAATTGACATTGGGGAGTTAAGGACTTATTTATATGTAGGCTGCTGATTTTTTGTATTTGTTCAATATATTGTGTTTTATAATGGACTGTATATTTTTAGAACATGTATTATGTTGTATAAGCTTTCTTGTAAACTAATAATGCAACAATAAAAAAAGAAGAAAAAAAAGGAGTCAGAGGTGTTCTCATTTGCCTCCCTGTCACTAGTTCATGGAGTGTAGGGTGGTGGTCCAAACTAGGCTGATTCCATAGGGCATATAAAGTTAAGGGCAGCCAATATAGACATCCCCCTTTCAATGTAAGCTTGAGCTTGGCAATCCTTTCTTTAAGGAGGCCGTTGAGTCTCCCACATATCTGGTTCAGTTGCTGGTGATAAGCAGAACAAAACTTGTACTTTACATTTAATAATTATCCTATCTGTTAAAATACTTCATGAACAAAATATGGCCCATTATTGAATCTCAGCACTTCACACATTCCCCATCTAGGAAAGATGTCATATACTAGAAACTTCACTGAGAAGTGGCATCAAGTTGTGTACATGGAACTGCCTCGATCCACCCAGAGAAGGGACACACCACCCCAATCAGATATCTGTATCCATTACACACCTGCAGCATATCAACATAGTCAATATGTAAATACTGAAAAGGACCATTTGGTTGAGGAATTATTACTCTAATTGTTCGCAGTGTATGCCCAGTGGTAAACTTTTGACATATGATGCAGTTTTCTACATAAATGACAACTTGTTGTAACAAATTTGGAATAAAACAGTCTTCTGCAATTGTTGCAGCACGACTTTCCCTTGTTAGATGCGCTGGGTAGTGTAGCTGTCCAATCGCTACCTTAACAATGCTACTGGCATCACCGGCTTTCCAGTGCTATCCTGTTGCCATAATTCTTCAGTGGGGGATAAAGAACACCCCCTTTTCTTCCATAATTTCTGCTCTTCCTGTGGTGCACTGCCTTAAAACTCCATGAATTGGGTTTTCGGCAAACAATTAAATCCTTGTTTCACTACTATAATTATGACTACCTTCGCCTTGACATCTGGAGTATCAAAACTTGAAATATCTAGTGACTATGCAAGCCTTTTGCCTTCTGCATCTGCGGCTTCATTTCCACAAGAAATAAAGTCTGTACGCTTAGTGTGAACAGTGCATTTAACGACCGCTATGGCTACTGGGAGCTGTAGTGCCTTAATAAGCTTGTCCAATAGGGATGCGTGCTGCACTGGAGTGCCGTCCTCACTGAGGTAGCCCCTCCTTTTCCAATGTGCTGTATGGCTGATGTCACGTAAGCAGTCCCTTTACACCGTCACTTCCTGCCCTTCATGATTCTCGAGCGCGACAATAAGCGCTACTAATTCTGCCACTTTCGCTGAAAATGTCACACTTGTTACAGACCACTTACCCCCAGTTTGAATTAGCCAACACAAAGACTCCAACCATCAGGTCATGCAATGTTTGTAGACTTACAACCCTATTGTTTCACTGTGGAACAGCAAAAAGGAGAAGACAAGGGAAATGTAGGTGTTCTTTACTGGTTCCCCTGTGAAACAAATGTGGCTACATCGCATGGAGGAAGGGTATGAGAGAAACCTGAAGGTGTCTCCCTGATAGTCCCTGGGATTTGTCATCCAGGTGGCCAAGACACAGCCATCACTATTGGATCCAGTTCCTGGGGATTGACCATTGAGGGAGGATCACATGGATGGGGGGTCCTTGGGGAGTGGAAGCGGTACACCGCCAGGGGAGACGCAGTATCTTTCATCTTCTAACACCTTTTCACCAGCCTACCACGTAGGCTACTCAGAATCCCCCCCTTCTCCGACACGAACACTTTCGCACATTACGAAAGACAACGGACGAACACCAGAGCCGTTTGCCTGACATTTCCCAACACAAGGATCAGGCAAAGTCAGGCAATTGACCAGAATCACACACACCCCAATGGCCCTTCCCTTCCCCACAGGGATAAAAGGTGGAGCATAAGAGCACACTACTAGCAAGGGAGATGACACAACAAGACACCTATCCAGGCACAGCAGTTCAAGTGGAGGAGAAAGGTGGTGAGAACAGAAGGGATAGCAAGGAGAGAATCAACCTTGCTCTTTCTGACCCAGACTCGCAAAGCCTCCTTGGAAGGAATCGTAAGACTGCAAACAATAGCTAGCGTGTATTGCAGCAGATGTCAACAGGTAAACAGAGTATGTCTACGCTGATAAGCAGGAAAGAGAGAGATGCCTGTTACCCTGGTACCATCCTTTACTCAAGATACAAGAAAAGCCAAGCGGTTCATCACAGCCGGTGAGTCGAGGGGAAAACCGATAAGAAAGCAAACTGTGTTGAACGAAGGTCACAAAGTGGCAAGTTAAGGAAAGTTCAAAGAACTGTTAACATTAAGGGAAGATCTGCTGCAGAGGGGTCTGGCACCACGTGGGTGCTCACTCGAGAGATTCTGGTTGATCCCGTGTTTTTTGAAACTACCAAACCAGAAGGCCCTAGGAGAGCTGCAAGGAAAAGGTGAAAGGGGTCATAGAGGGATCTAGAAAATCCCCAGACATTCGAAAGTCATTGACCGACAAAACCTTGAAAACCCAATGGAAGTGAATCCTGCATCATAAGAAAGTAAAAGGAACTGTGAAGTGGCATGAGTGAACCTGACAGAGGGATGCCGATGCAAAGGGGGTGAAGCCTAAAGTCCCATTGAACAGTGTGTTGACAAAAGTGAACCCGACAGAGGGATTTCCACAGTGAACTGGTTAAAAAGACATTTAGACTTGTGAATGTCACAGGTGAGATTGTTTTGAAAAGCCGTCGTGAACCAGACAGAGGGAGGCTGATATTTGAGAGGGTCTGAGCCCAGAAGAGGGGGACCCAGGGGTGAAAAGTCATCACCGAACGTACACGCTGAAAAGAACTTTTCATTTATAATTTTGAACACATCAGGTGCTCGGAGGCAAGAGATTTGATGTAAATAAGAGACTTAACCACCGAAGGTACTGATAGCTAAGAGTGAAACTGTTGTTTCGTGTTGGGAAAGCTCGAGTGTGTGCTGTGCTCAGGAGTCCCACCTTGTCCCGTGCTCAACACGTGGGGCAGGGAGACCCCCGGCTACCAAATCTTGACTTATCATTTGTCAAACCCTTCTTTCTTTCTTGTGAACGAACCTTATTTTATTCTATTTTTGTATTTAGTTGTAAGGATTGGCAATAGTTTTTTTTTAGTATAGGCCCTTTAATTTGACAAGATGCCACTAGGACTGTACCTTGCTCCCATCGTATATTTAGGTTTAGATTAGACGTTTTTCCAATGTTATACAGTTTAATACACCCCCTTGATGCAATCACTTTTGTCTGTCTTTACTCTTGCCACCATGAGTGTCTTACAATAGGCTGTGCTTTAAATGACTTAGCAAATCTAGTTATACCCCCTAGGGATTGAGTCATTTTTGTATGCACCTTAGCTATGCGTTGTGAGCCTACTAATCGAGGGTGCAAGATTTTATTATTTGGACACCCAGCTTAAAAATTGGAAGATTAATGTATTTTTTTCCAGCTTGAAAAACCGTAATGCTTGATTTTGAGGCATTAATGCCCAGGTCTATATTACACATGTAGTCAACATACACTGTGATAAGCTTCTGTAGGGCTAAGGGAGTTCATATATGCTTGGAACATTCAGCAGCAATTCAACAGATGAACATATAGGCCATGGTTATAAAATGAGAACAAGATTTCATTAATTTTTATTTGTGCCATAGTTTGGATCTATTTACCCCATGAAATGTGTCCCTTTAGTCCATGAAAATGGCATACAGGGCCAACAGTTTCCATTCTCCAAGGTGCAATTCCAGGTGCCTCAATTTCCTGTTAGGAAGGAGAAAGTGACTAACATATTCAAGAAAGTGGAAATCATGATAATGGATATGTTTAATGCTCTCTGAAACCATTGCCACATGTAAAAGAACATGACTTTTCAAAGAACAAGTTTACCAAATGTACTCTGACCACACAGCCATCATTATACATTTCTCATCCCCTGTTGGTTAATATTTTTAACACCATGTCTATCAATATTGAAATATTATTATATTGTTGTCTGGTAAAATTAGAAATGTGCAGAGGTAGTGGTAATAACAAGAACAGACATGTGGGAGTTCAGGCAAGAAAAGAAGTGCATATAGCTAACTTAATCCAGGCACAGAGATAAATGGGAAAGATGGTTCTCAGTAATATTTTTACACTTCTATGATACATTTTTTTTTTATTCTTTTTTTTTATTGGTTTGTTACAAACCTTTAGAAAAAGAAAAGAAAATTACTTCACATCAAACGTATTCCATTTCAAAAGGGAAGGTAAAACACACGTTTGGGTGAGAATCAAGTATAAGAAAACCGTAATAAACAATACCAACCTAACAATCCTTGCATAACGGTCACTAATTTTTGTATATGCTCATTGACTAGTGGCAATAGTCCTAAAACTTATGTTTTAAATTCAGCTTCGGCCTTTGCCAATTTTTTCACCATTGTTTCCCAAAAAAAGTTAGTTGAATTGTTAGTTCACAATCCAAATCTTGAAAGGATTCTCTCCACCAGTCATCAACAGTCAATTATGGTTTTGCTAGGATAAACCTTCCCAAATGATTGGTACATTCTTGTCTCAATTCTGGGCATGATAAAGTTAGATGTTTCAACGTTTCATTGTTTTCTCTACACAGACGACACTTTACTGGTGCAGATTCGTCGTTTTCCTGTATACTGAAACTTTCTCTTGTGTGGAATTGGTTTAAACGGTACTTCATAAAGATGGACCTGCGATCAGTTCCTGGAAACTTTTCTAAAAAAGACTGAATCTTGTTTAGTTTCCTTGTTTCAGGAGTAGCCATTTTCATGATTCTGTGTTTGGCACGTATATCACCAGTGTCTATCCAGTCTTGTGACCATAACAATGATTTAACTTTATTTGGGTTGTTTTGCAGTAGACTTCTGTTGGCTCCTATGTCACTCAATATTTTTTCACAGTGGTGGGCCCACTGTGTCAGCACACTGTCAACACTGCCAGATGATAGATCTTTGAGAATATCGTATTGTGGCTCAACCATTTCTGCAGTCATTTTACAATATTCATTTAGTGTGTTCCACGTTATCCTTGCATTGATGGATAAGAGACTGAGCTCGTATCTTATACACGCAGTAGGCACGCCCAATGGGAGCTGCAAGACTTTAGACCAGAAAGAATGTTCTAAAGAGGTCCACAATTCTGTTGGACATCCAACAGCACAGTTGGCTCCATGTATTAGTGCTGGAATTACTTTCATTTTATAGAAGATCAAAACGGGTTTCAAGGAATATTTATTTACCGTATTTCCTGTTCATAAAGCAAGCTTGAGCTGTCAATTGCTTAAATTTGTCCTTTGTTTTTTGTAGCCAAGGGGCATCATTAATACTAGAACTGATGCACATGCCTAAGTACATCGTTTGTTTTACCAGATCAATTGATTCATTGCCCATTTTCCAGACAAACTTTTTTTTCCCAACAATTTCTTTGTTTTTTGCAAGTTTTGCAGGATCAGAATCTCTGATTTTCTTGTATTGACGCATAGACCGTTTTGTTGAATGTATTGATCTAGGATGCTTAATTTGCGTTGAAGACCTATAGGTGTGAGGTCCAAGAGGACCAGATCATCTGCATACAAAAGCCAGTTCACTTCTCTTCTGTTGATTTTTGGAGGGAATAAACTATTATGATATATAATAACTATATGATGCTACTATGATATAGATCCCTATGATAACATCAAGACACACTTCACATTTTTAAGCAGTGTACCTATATTGGTCAATGGAAGTCACTCTATCACCCTCTCTCAAACTGAGAACTCAGTCATGTTCTTACTCATTAAATCTATATATTAAACATACCTAACCTATCAGTGAAGAATTTTCACTGAGATATGGATCCAAACGCAAGCCTACTCTTCCAGTACTCGGCCACTATTTAACAACCTCATGATAAGAGGTGACTCAACTCCTAACAAAATGGAATACTTTCTATTCCAGTTAGAAAGCCATGGCAACAAGCCTTACTTGAGTCATTATGATAAACATCAATTCAACTTTTAATTTGAGGGATGCCATCTTGCATTTGAAGTTACTATTGATGACTGCTCTAATAAACAATCACTGCCATCTGCAATCGGTTGATGCCAAATTTCAAAAATACTTTTCATTGATCCTTTAATGAAATCTGTTATGTGCTGGAAATTTTAATCCCATCAAGAAGAACAAGGCAGTCATTGGCATACATCATTTGCAGTCTGGCTCCAGTCCACCGCTCAGCAATCTTAGGGTTGTTCTGCTGTGGGTCAGAGATGAGGAACAGCCAGCAGTCTTGATTTTACTTGACCTGTTGGCTGTCTTTAATATATCAGATAACCAAATGTTGTTGTACTGCCTAGAGGTTGTGCAGAATATGATGGGACTGACTACAATCATGTGTCAATCTATTTTGAAATGAAGAAAGCATTCCCCTTAATGTACCCACTAGCTTGGGTCATCACACAACTATGATTGTTGCTGATGACCACCAGTTTGTGGTGCACATTAACAAAGGTTATTGCAGGTCTGTATTTAGTGTCTCAAGGATATTACCATTCAACATACACAATCTTTATGAAGCCAAGATGGAGCTGCTGCTCCTGGGAGAGATAATGCCCCTCAGCATCGTTTTCACAGCTTATATTGATATGCCATATTCCACATAACGCCCTAACTATGAAGAGCCTAGATTTCTATTTGGACTAAATGTTCCCAATGCAAAATCACATCTAAGTGTTGGTCCGGCAACATCCACCTGTAGCTGGAAAGACAACATTCTACTATATCCCCACACCCAAGTCATCACCTCATTAAGTAAATCCCCAATTATGTAGAAATTGCTCTTTGAAAATTCTCAGCTTTGGATCTCTCAACATACATGCTTGCAGGCCTACTGAGGGCGCAAAACAGAATGGTCTTTGATTTTTTCATCTTTAGGCTCATGGGGCCAATGTTTTGAATGCATTTTCAATTTCTATTTGGAATGACCTTCCAGCCCTACTGCCAAGTCTTGAAAGTCTTTACACTCCTTTTCTATCAATCTTTTAACTAGTGATTCTCCATAAATGTATTCAGGTAACAAGATTCTCTACAAAAAGGAGAGGAAGATAAAACACTGATCTGTCGAGCATAGGTTAATTCATCCCTTGATCACAGGCATGGTCAGCTAAGCTAAACGTATTTTGCTCCTACAACAGACTGCCTGATAAATACAAAATCATCTATCACCATTGCAGTGTTTACCAGAATTTGGCTGACAAGAATGTAAGTTACAAGCCTTTCTAATGCATGAACAAATGTTCATCCGTATTTGCCTAACTTGTCGCGACAAACACCCAGTGCTCAGTATAAAGAATTCCTTGCTGTGCACACATACTCGAATTATGTAATCTAGAAGGTCATCCCCAACCTAGATTGTTGCTGATTTGATGTAAGCTTTTCAATGCTGTCCACACAGTGCTCCTTTGTTTCATGGTTGGTGTAAAGAGAACAGTAATCCAAAACCTGTGCAAAAACAAATCCAAGCGATCAAATGATCACTGCACTGTTTTGCAAGTATAAACTTTTTTTATCACATGCAAGAAGGTCTCTGGCAGTCCCGTAGAATGAACTGACAAGGAATTTGTCACGCCCCAAGAATTTACAGGTTATATAGGGGAATACCACAAATCAGCATACATAGTTTTCAATATCATTCCACCACCCTCATTGGCCACACCTTATGTAAACTCATTCCCCTATTTACGTGGCACACTACATCATTAAAATTGAATCCAAGTGCGGGATTGGCTCATGAGTATATTGATAAACTAATAAATCATGACCATCATGTGATGTGCAAGCCTCCGATCCAGACACCAATGTAAACTGGTAATGCCAACTCTGCTTTGATAAGACAATGGGTCTTCTAATTATGCCAAATGCAGTTGCACACACAAACTGCACCCCCGACCATGTACTAAATGTATTGGCATCATCTCTCATGCTACTATCCCAAATCACAGAAAGCTACAGGCACAGCTCCACTCTTATCTCCTTCAAACCCCTAGTGCCCAGTAATGACATGACCAGGCCAATACTCTTGAGTCTGAATTTCAGGGATTTGTTTGCTTTTAGTTATGTGTCTACTTGTAATTCAAATGGGATGGCAGCTCCTTGGATGGAGCAGCAGTGCTCTAAATCTTTGCCTGCCCTGTTGGCATCACAAAACCTCATGCCCTAGTCTCATTGATGTGTCCTTGAAAGGGCACATCCTGCCTGCCCTTGATACAACTAACATTCCGTTCCCACCATATTCGGTCCTGCAGCTGGACACAATTAGCATTTATCTGTGCTGCATTGGTGCCTCTGACCTTGGCTTCTCTCCTGAAGGATGGAAAAGGGATTTATTGTGGGACTGAACTAAACGGAGCTTCAGCTCCACATCAAGGCCTACGTTCTATTCTGTTCATTGTATATTAGGTCTTAATATCCAATATGGTGGAACTGCTGCCTCACTGACAACTCCTAAGCACAGGGCCCATAACACTGCCCTCTCTTTAAGTTCTGAAACCACAAAATGTATATATTTGTTGCTCCTTCTGTGTTGCAATATGTGGGTATCTAATATGTATCAAAACTTACTACGAGTGATATATGTGCCCTCTGCCGTGCAAAACTCACCCTCCTCACACTGTGACAAATACTTATCGATTTCTCTCAGCCTGAACAGTTTTGCCTGGATGGGACACTGTGAGTGCATCCCAACATTCCCACTTTATGTAATACTCCATTAATTAACCATGCTGCCTCCGTCCTTCTTCAGTCATCATCTTTGGGTACCTAGGCTCTACACACATGATTGTAACCCCCCTAGGCAAATTATTCCAGAGTGCCCATCTTAAAGCAACAGCCCCCATCTCCTGCTAAATCAACCCGGTGCTCTACATAGTTATCTGGGTTGGTTTGGTGTGTGGTCAAGGTACCTGGGGTCCTATATCCTAGTTTTGCAACCCCATCCTAACTATCAGTCTTAGTGTGTTTGTGTTTTGTGAGAGGATGAGCAGTGGTTCAATCCATTATGGAGGTGAAAACAGCACCTACTGACACATCCTTCAACAAATTAGAGGAAAGCTACGTTTTTCCAAAAGTACATTTCAGTGTTATTTGTTATTGATGAAATGACAGTAGAGGAGTGGCTAGAAGACAGCCCAGTGGAACATGAAGCCATACCTTCATGTTCATCTCAAGTACCTGTTTACAATGCACTGTCCTCCATGCTTAAAGTCCACATAAATGCTGCTGCCTATGTGTGTCAATTGGATGAAATTGAAATTAATAAAGCTGCAATTAAAACACAATCTGCCTCTAAATGGGCTACTGATACTTTTAAAAGACGGCTAATTCAGAAGGGGAACTCCACAATTTTTGAAAATGCATCTCTTGCAACCGTTGCTTCCTATTTATGTGATTTTTTATGCAGAAGTCTGTCTGTATCCAGTGCAGAATATCAAATACAAACCCTAATCTCTACGTGCTGTGGAATTATTCGTTACTTGAATAATTCTCCATTCACCTGTAAAATTAACATTATGGTCAATGAACATTTTATCAGTGCCAGCAATGTTTTCATCACTGTCATTAAACGCCTCTGCCGTGAACGTAAATAAAAACTTATCTGCTCACTAAGCAAATATTCCCCCCCCCCACAATAATATGCACATTCTTAACATTTCTGGTGTTTCAATTCGAATAATCCCATCACGTTGCAGTTCAAAGTCTGCACTTCGCTCGTCGTGGACGTGAAGTTCAGTGACTGCTTCCTGCTAATGACTTTCAGATTTTCACTGAAATGAATGGAATGCAATATCCAACTATGTCCTTCAACGAAGACACCAAAAACCATTACCCTTTGTTTGAATGCACTGGAGTGACTTCAGAGGGCAAAAGTGTGAAGCCCCCAACGATCCTGACTGTCCTGTCAAATCTCTTTTGTATTATATTACCAAACTACCACCAGATGCTCCTTGCTGTTGTTTTGAATTGAAAGAGTGTACTGCTGAAACTACCTGGTACACCAACCGTCCACTTGTGAAGAATACTCTTGGTAAATTCATGTCCAATATCAACAAACATGCTTAACTACTAACTATTTGCACTAACCATTCAATTTGTGCCACATCTGTCCAACTTTTAGCCAATGCCGGTTCAGAGGCACACCAAATTATGTCAGACACCAGTCATATAAGTGGTTCTTCCATTGATAGCTATTGGAAAGTCTTACAACTGAACGTCGTAAATGGTTTTCCATCCTACATCATGCCGGTTCTCCTTCTCCTACTAGGGAATGTCATTCAATTTTTCCTCTGTGGAACTTTAACCTTCCTTTCAATTCTACCTTCCTCACTACTTACTCTTCTAATAATTCTTCTAATCCTCAATTTGCTAACTGTTCTTTCACATTTCATGCAAAGTTCAATTCAATCACTCTTCACAATGATCCTAATATTAATGCATATTCAACTTTTGTGTTTTCTCTGTATTTCTATGCCAATTGCATACTTCTTTGCAAACTCTATATTCTACTGCCATTACCTCAATCATTTTAATGTGTTGTGGCCAAACCACCCAATAATCGCCTCCTCAATGCACTTCCGATACCAATGAATATGCTTGTCCATCTTTTCTTCACCTTTTAGGTGTAGCCGTCACTCTCAGCCACCCACTATTCTGTGCATTTGTAACTGAAGTCATGCGTGAATCTAACAATTTGTTTTCACTCACATTATTGGATGTATAATCATTGCACCGTAAGCACACTACACTCCTTGATGTGCAACTGTGCACTCAATTTTATTATTTCTGTACTCGTTAAGCAATGTCTATGTTTTGCATTCTGTATTGCAATATGATTTATTGTGTGTTCCTATTTTCCTTCAAGTTTCTACAATTTAATCATGTATATCCTTTCCAATGGCTCTTATGTATAGAAGTGTTCTGATTCTATTTTAATGTCATTCCAATACTTGGAGACCACTGATTAGAATTGCACGCTAATCAGTGGTATTCAATACAACCAATAGGGCCTCCCACCGTCACCAATCGGTACAGAACGAGAAATCTAGTCTTCTCATCCCATTCTAACTCCTGACAGCCGGAAGCCATTTCATGTCAGCTCTTTGTTGAAATACACATTCCTATACCAAACAAAGCTCTGGACAAGCTTCTGTTGCTATCAGAACCCTGGAAAAGCTTTGCGAGTATTAATAACAATAGAACCCTCGGAAGCAGGCAGTACCCGACCGGTAATGCTCCCCCTCCTTGGTTTCTATTGCTTCAGTAGATCATTGGGTTCTACTCAATTGTCTGCATGCAGAAATCACCCTAAAATGGATCCAGTTATTCCTTTTAAATAGCAGTCAGAAAATTACATTGTACACTTTTCAAAACATCGTAAATAAGTGACATGCAGGCTTCGTGGCTACTGTCTCTGAATGTACATTTTTTGGTTTAGGGAACAACGGCTTTGATCTGCTTAGGAAGGTATTCGACTGTGTTGATATAACCACAAAACAATTTTATCTGATCACTTGTTATGCTTTGTTGAGGCAACTTTGATATTTTAAAAATGTCAAATATTTATCAAACAGTGCAATTGAACAGAGTAAGTAGAAATTAATTGAATGGTGACTGTGATAACTATGTATAGAGTGTCTGTCTTTATTCGTATTTGTTGAAGAGGTATGATTTCATGAGTTTTTGGAAGGCAATGTAGGATCGTTCACATCTAATATTTGGATGTAAGGAGTCCTAGAGTATCTGTATTTTGTATTTTTATTTTGTATTTTATTTAGGGGCATCCGGGCGCATCACTTAGGTTACAAGGAAGGTTGGCATACATAATAAGCAAGTTACAAGTCAGATTGACAAACATAATGTACAGGGTCATATACAATATAAGGATAAACAGAGATAATTTGCATTCATATTAAATGCTGTAGTCAGCGAGCAAAACAGTGATGATAGGCAGGGCCAATTACCAATGTCGAGTATGTACAATCAATAAGTTTGCAGGATATATACACAGGCAACTTTATACAATAAAGGAGATAGCACTGGAGCGAAGGGCATATTAGTACTGGGGGGAGTCTTGGGCAAGCAGCCAAGCTTTGGCCTTACTCTTGAAGGCAAGGAATGAAGGTTCAGCTCTAAGAAGGTTTGGGAGTGAGTTCCATAGTTTCGCCGCAAGGACTGGAAAGCTGATCCCACCTGATCTTTGTAGCTTAAAGTGAGTTATGGAGAGGCAGTTGGCGTGGGCAGATCTGAGAGGTCTGTTGGAGGTGTGGTAGGCAAATATGCAAGCTAGGTAGTTGGGTACTTGGTTGGCAAGGCATTTGTGCGTCAGGGCAAGTGTTTTGAGTGAAACTCTTTGTGATACTGGAAGCCAATGAAGGCGCCGCCTTGTGTCGGAAATGTGAAGGTTCCTCGGGATGTTTAATGCGGCTCTGATGGCATTATTTTGGATAATCTGTAACTTTTTAAGATTACATTGGTTTGTGGCTAAAAAGAGGGGGTTGCAATAATCAATTTTGGACATAACCAGGGTCCTGGCTAATGTGGTACAGTTGGCTGGTGTGAGGAAGGGTCAGCAGGCTATGATAAGCTTACAGGTGTAAGCTGCGGCCAAGGATACTGCGTTAGTTTGTCTGGAGAGGGATCGTGTGGAGTCAAGGTATATCCCTAAAGTTTTGGTGTCATTCTTAACTTTGATGTTACCATCAATGACGAATGATTTGAAGGAGGAGTCAAGTTTGTTGAGTCTCTGGTGGCATCCGAAGACGAGAAGCTCTGTCTTTTCGTCATTGAGACAGAGTTTGTGTTGAGCCATCCAGGCTTGAATGACTTGGTAGATAGTGTTTACGGCTAGTGTGTTGGTTGTGTGGTCACCCGTAATGGGAATGAGTATCTAGGTGTCATCCGCTTAATTTGTGTATGTGACACCCAAATAGTCCAGGATATCGAACAGTGGTTCTGTAAACACATTGTAGAGTGTAGGGGAAATGCACAATCCTTCTGGTACCCCACAGGGGACTGGTGATGGTTCAGCAGCAGCAGTGGGGGAGAAGACCCTCATGGATCTGTTATCCAGGAATGATCTGATCCAAGCAGTAGCATTGTCTGAGAAGTGGGCAGCTGATTTGAGGTGACGACAGAGGATTTGATGGTTCACCAAGTCGAACGCTGCTGATAAATCGAGAAGGAGTAGAAGGGCCAGCTTGCCTTTGTCTTTTAGGTCTTCAATGTGGGTTTAGAAGTCAATAAGGGCGGTTTCAGTACCATGACGGGGACGGAAGCCAGATTGTCTAAGGCCCAAGAGATTATTTTACAGATAATCTTGGATCTGAATGTAGGCTGCTCGATCCAAGATTTTTAGCAGGAAAGGTACAGTGGTAATAGGCCTGTAATTTGTAGGCATGCTAGCATCTAATGTATGCTTTTTAAGAAGTGGGATGACCCACTCATCTTTCAAGTTTTCTGGGACAATACCTGTGCTAAATGAAGAGTTTACAAAAGCAGTGATGAATGGGACTAAGTTATGTGAGGCCTCCTTGATGATAGGGTCTGGGCATAAGTCACCCTGGCAGTTGGAAGGTTTGAGATTGTTAATGACATTTTCAACTTGAGTAGTAGAAAGGGGAGAGAAGCTGAATGGTTTATGAGTGTGATTGCTGAGTTTAGATCTATCATGCTGAGGCTTGTCGTGCGAGTCAATCTGGAGGGAGATTTTTTTATCATTAATTTTGGCTTGGAGTGTAGCTATTTTACCAAGGAAAGTGTGAGGGGCAGTGGCAGACATCCCAGCCCTACATGCTCTGGACAGTTTGAAGCATGGTGTGATAAGAGAGATACTGTTGGAGGAGTAGAGTGCGTGCATATGCTGTTTCTGGGAGATACTCTTGTTCAGGTGTAGAGGGGTTTCCTTTAGATGCAGGGATGTGCAAGAGTCAGGGTTTTGAAGTACATGCATGCTTTAATGGTTAGCCAGTGGAGTTCTAGTTTGGATGTTGAAATGTGGTCAGAATGGCACAGGGCCAGAGCTCCTGCAGGCTTTATTTTGGAGGATTTGGAGCTTAGCAAGGTTGGTTGCTGATATGCCCATGAGAAGAAAGTTACAATAATCCAGTTTGCTGATGATGATGGCTCTTGCAAGCTTGAAGCAGCTAGTCAGTGACAGAAATGCTTTGCTCATGGAAATGAGTCTCACGGTGTAGATCGTGGAGGAGGCCAAGGTGTTAATGTGCCTGGTCATGGTAATCTCAGTGTCCAAGTGAACCCCCAGGGTTTTAACTTAGTTGCGTACTGGGATGATGGCATTGATGCAGAAAGAGGAGTAAGCAGCATCTAGTTTTTTGAGACAGTAGCTGAATCCAACAATAAGTAGTTCAGTTTTATCATCATTAAGGCAGAGATAGCGAGTGGCCATCCAATTTTGGATAGTTCTGTATACCGGGTAATAACAGCAGTGTTCTGAGTGTAGTTACTTTTATTGGGATGAGGATTTCCGTATTGTCCACAAAGCTAGTATATGTGATACCAAGTGAGTCTTGGTATAGTTATTATACAGAGTGGGTGACAGGCAGGAACCTTGGGGGACACATAGGGGAACTGGGATGGGGTCAGCTGCTGAGTTGCCAATGGAGATTCCGGAGGTGCGTTCACTGAGGAAAGATTGGACTCAGGCAACAGCGTCTGTGGAGAAGTGAAACTGTGAGTCGAAGTGTAAGTATAGTGCATTGTGGTTGACCAAATTGAATGCTGCAGACGGGTCAAGGAGGAGGAAAATGGCTAAGTAATCTCAGTCCCGAATGCTATCTAGCTGCATTTTAAAGTCAAGCAAATCTGTTTCCGTGCTATGCTTTGGGCTGAAACCTGATTATCTTGCTCCTAGGGGAGATGGGATTCTAGGAATTGTTGAACTTGGGAGTAAGCGATGCAGTAGGTTTTGAGCAGGAATGGGATGGTAGTGATGGGTCGGTTGTTGGTGGGCAATGAGGGGTCAAGAGAACGTTTTTTGAGGCGTGGGGTGATCCACACTGATTTGATGCTGTTGGGAACTTCATTGGTCTTAAAGGAGGCATTGAAAAACTCAGTAATGAAGGGGGACACGTTGGTAGCACAGAGCTCGACTATTTGTGCTGGGCAAGAGTCTCCTTTGCAAGTTGACTGGATGGTCTCCGGCAGAGTCACTTGAGAATCTTGAAAAAAGGAGAAAGGGGTTGAAATGGTATGTATGGAGTGGTCTAGGGGGCATCAGGGGGAGTGTTAGAGGGCATATGGTAGATAGTTTGGTTTTTGTGGCAATACCTTTGTTTTGCATTAGGTCAATTTTGTTAGCACAGACATCTTGAATGGTGGAACACCAATCTTTGTCTGACCTTGTGTGGGTAATAGCGGTACTGGGTTTTCCAATTTTCTTAAGATGGAGAACAATTCTTTGGCATTTGAGATTATGTTGGATATTCTTGTGTCATAAGAGGTTGCTTAGTAAGAGATGACTGCATTCTTGTAGGCCTTAGTGGAGTTGGCAAGGTTCATGTGGTTTGCTTGGCTGGGGAGTTTCTTGTAATGGTGCTCTAATGCTCTCTTGTTTCTGCGGAGTGTGACTAGCTCCTCAGAGAACCATGTGTTGGCAGGATTATGTGGTTTTGGTGTTTTAGATTTTAAAGGTGAATGTTGATCCATGGTGAGGAGGAGGCCCTGATGGTAGTGATTAGCTCGATCTTTGGGGCTTTAGTTTACAGGTAGAGTGGGCGAGAGTAGGCAGGTGAGAGTAAGCTTGAGCATCTAAGGCATAGGTTTACATGTATTGTGGACCAGAATGAGCTTAGCTGGAGGTGTGGTCATTAGGGGGAGTTGAATGAAAGGGGTCACATTCTATGAGGAAGTGATCCGACCAGGTGACATGTTAAATGGTGGATATTTTGACAGTGATATTTGTAGTAAGAATACGATTGAGGATACCTTCTTTAGGGAAGTACATCTCCTGTAAGGACTGGGCTAGTAAGGCTGCTTTGTTATCTCCAGGATCATTGAATTCCAGGTTGAAGTCAACTAGAATTATGAATTTTGTATCTAGCTTTATGAGTGGTTTGATCAGGAGGAGGGTGTCAGATTCAGGTGGGCTAAGGAAGTTGGGTTGCCGCTAATGGTGAATTATTTTGTACATGGCCTGGTGGTTGACAGTGAGTTTAAGGAGAAATGTTTCATACCCAGACATTTGGGGAGTATGGGTACTTCTGATGAGAAGGGATGATTTGGCGAACAGGGCAACACCTCCTCCTATGGAGCTAATGCAGTCAGCCCTTAAGGTGGAGTAATTTGGGGGAATGGCTAGCGAAAGTAATTGGCCAGATGCACTCCGGAGGCAAGATTCAGAGGTCGCAAGCAGGTCAAGGTGGTAGTCTATGTATCTCGATTGCATGGGCTCCGAGGGTGCATGCATTGACCAGTGCATACTTATATCTCCTGGCTGGTTGGAGGTAGTGGTGAAGAGGTGGCCGGCAACAAATTAAGCAGGATGGGCGAAGAGGTGATAGGTGGGGAGTTATTGAACACAGAGTTCAATTACAGCCCTCCATTATACCATCATTAATTGTGTTATAATCACTGACTAAAACTGTGAAGCCAATTTTATATGTTGAAAACACAGGAAAAATAGTATCAGTTCTGAAGTTTGAAGAGTTGCTAAGTGTTCAACTCACTTACTTACTAATCAGAAAAGACCTGAAGATACTTTGACAAATATTGAGGATCCTTAACCAACACCAAAGGGTCCACTATCAAATATTAGCTGATGTTATGTACAGTAGCATTGATAATGTGCCAAATCAACACTATAGCGGTGTCAGAACACCTAGGATTGTCTGGGGGATAGCATATTGTGCCGTTCCCAGAGGTGTCCATACCAGGATCTGCAAAGGAAAATGTATCTGCTGGAAGATTAGAGGATAGGAGAAGTAGAGTGCAGGTGTGACAGGCATAGCGAAGGAAGGGTGAAGTAGGGGATGGCACATTTTGTGATAACATTGGTGCATGTAGGCCAGTTAATCTGGACCATGTATTGATTTGGCTAGGGGATTATATATGAACCTGTAATAGCCAATAATAGTGGTGTTTTCTTTCCTAGGAATACCTGTACATTTTTCACACAGGGCAAACTATGGAATAGTAATTCTAGGACTGTCAATCCAAAAGGCTAAGTATGTCCTCGTCAAGAATGTATTATCCAAAGGGAGACTACAAAGGGGTAGCCAATGTCAGTACATTCTGATGGACAATTCCAACATCAGCCCTGAATATGTAAAGCACTCATGACAAGATTGATTCACTGTTCATGCAAATAATATCTCTGCTCCATGCACTGTCACAAATCTGGTGAAAGCTCCAATTACTGACGGAACTGATGGATTAACATAGTATATTTGCTGTGCAATCTCAGTTCAAACGGAAAAAAAACAAAGTATTCATGTTATGTGAAAGCATCATGAAGCAGGAAACAACAGATTCAAAGTTCAAACTGAAATTATTTATTAACTCAAACGTCAGGATGGGCGAAGACCTAACGTGCCCTATGCTAAGGTGGGATATCCCTACCTGAACGAAACTATGGAAAGTCTGAGTGCCCTCAAAACTAAAGCTAAAAAATGTGTAGGGATGTTAATGATAAATGAAATGGTGACTAGCACAACATTCTGAGCTTCTTCCAGCTCTTCGCATCCTTTTCAGCTCCCCTTGCCCAAGTTCAAGAAAGTTCCACAAAAGTCTCAGGATTAGCTTCCTCACGTTCAACGCAATACAGTTCCGCACATTCCTCAGGGTTCCCTTTCCCAAGTTCAAAGAAACACACTTCATAAGAAAAGGGTCTTGAGGGTCCATCCTCAAGAGAGCATCTACAGTTCATCAAGTCTCAGGTTCCTCTTCCCAGAGACTTCAACATAGCAACATAGCAACTTGTATTTGTTTTAGTTTTTCAAACTTCAACACCACTCCAGGTCAACTTGACCCTCCTTCTGGATTGCATCAACAGTTCACTTACAATGCTCCTTCTTGGTGTGTCTCACGATGTTTGTGGTTTTCACAATTTAAGGCGGCCTGGTCTAGGCGTAGTTGTCAGACCATACAGTTCACCCATCAGAGGTCATGCAACTTGGAACCCTAGGCTCTTCAGCCCACACAGGTTCTTCTGCATGTGCCCTGTTTCCCTATTTACATTCACTTAGCTTATTTCTGTCGGTCTCTTGGATTTTGTGTGCAGCTTCACACTCTCCTGGCTTCTCCTAGTCAGCCTCTTGGCTTTGCCAGAATGTGTTGTATGCCTTATGCCAATCTTTGGCCTTGCCACACTGTCGCCATTCAGATAGTTCATTTTGTGGTGGTCTTATTGATTTTCCACCTTTCTGTTACACTCATTCACACTTGCACTATTCCAATATGTTTTTTTTTTCTTCAAATGGGCACTTTCCCTTTTGACTTTCAACAGCTAACAGCTTTGCCCAAAGTTGTATTCAATTTGGTAGTCAATGTGCGTGATTAGCTTTGCTTCAAGTTTTCATTCTGTTCAATATTTAATGGCCTTAATTTAACATTGGTTAAAGTTTTCATTCAGGTAGGCATTCAGTTTTGCTTCATACAACATTTTGTTACTCATGCGTAGCACCTAAAAGAACACCCCGGCTTGATTTGACATTCCCCCATACTCACGAGCCCACGGAGTGCCTCTCCGGTGGCTCTGCTGCTTTATCTCTGCTTCACAGGCTGGCAGGCAGGTTTCTGTGAGCCCCGCTTGCACTCCGGGTGCTTCCCAGCATATGTGGGTAGCTCTGCTCCACTTCCCCATACGCGGATAGCCTCCTTTCTTCTTTCTTCCTTTTTCCACAGCTCCAGCAGCTTCACGGAGGCTCCCACATCTGTGTCAGCCTAACGCACACCTAGTTCAGGGCTCAACCAGTCTTCTGGGACTACTGCCGGCATCCTGGCTTCCTGTCAGGTCCCACCATAGCTGCCTCCTCACGGAAAGTGTTCCCTGCCGGTCTCTCCCAGACAGGCCTCCCTGTTTCTCTCTTTGTTGCTCCTTTCATCTCCGTTTACACACCTGCAACCCCTTGATAGGTTGCAGGTGTAAGCTCCCAATTGAACTTGACTGACCATAGTTAAAGGGACATGCCTGACCTTCACAATATTTTACAGGCATATTCCTCGTTCTATTACTAGAATGGTAAAAAGAAGTTACTAGTGTTCATTTCTCCTAGTCGCCTCTTCCACGTCCCGGTACTCTCATAGATAAAGTGTGAGAAAATGAGGGAAGACGTTGTACAATAGCCTATAAAGGCTGTGGGAGGGTTAGATTGGTCTACAATAGATAAGGGGGTTACCATGTCTCACCTGTGGGCACCCCACTGCAATCCCCAAGGACCCTCCACTCAGGTGATTCACCCTCACTTCACCAACCCCAGGGTCAGGATCCAAAATTGATAGCCTTTCCCTGGCCGCCTGAGAAGAGGATCCAGGGGGAGTTGGAGTGAGGATACCCTTAGGTTTCTCACAGTTAGCAAATATGTTCTACACAAATTGTTTTAAAAAGGTGCAGGCATGCCGTGGAACAAAACACAAAGTATGTAATGCCCCTAGAGCACTCCCCTGTGTGCTTCGCAAGAACAATTAAGCCGGTTTGAAAATAGTCAACTCCCTAAGCTTAATAAATATACATTGAAAGGTTTGATTATCCAAGGAAAAAAACACATAGCTCGAGTGCCTATATGTACTAGGCTCATAAGATTCTTGAAATCTAAAAAGCCTGTCATATACTTATGTCTCGCATTAGTGAATCTGTGCATAAGTGAGATGACCGATAATCCTAGAAAGAGTTTACAATTTTGAAGTCTTGTACCCTAATCACGGGTAGAGAATCAGGTGTAATTGTATGGAGTTGTGTCATAACATAGGTGTACCCGTTTAACCTATTACCTAATCCAGTCTGATCTGGTGGTGGAGACTGTGGAGTCTTTCCATAGTGTTTACCTGGAAGAGGAAGAGCCCTTGTGAGCTGGTCTACACACACTGCAAAAACACCAATGCAGCACAGAGTGCGGCGTGGAGGAGTGAAGTGGTTTCTAGTGGTTCGTGGTGGGGCGGCGGTGGTGAGTAGACAGTGGGTGCAAGTAAGTTTTAGCTTACAAGGCATGTTAAACATTTGTCATTGTACTTGTGTTTGGCGACCTCCACCCTCCCGCCCACTACCCTAATGTTTGTTTTCTGTTGGGGTCTAAGGATATGTGAATCCCCACATTGTCAATCAGGAATGCAACAAGCTAAACAATCTCATATAAATGTGTTCCTCTGGACGCTAGAGGACTAGGCCCATTAAACAAGCCTGAGGAGTCTGCCCACAAAGTACCTATGTATTGTTTGTACTGTTTACCGCCAACATGGCCTGGTTTTCACTGCCTATCCATTGGATTTGGGAACTTGCATCTATCCTGGCTCTGTTTGGCATCTGGGGACAGGCGGAGGCAGGGGGCAGTGTTTGTCACGCCGGAGCCTCACAGCAGGCACTGGACTCAGGCCAGGGGGGAGAGATGAATTAGGGCAGCTCCCCGAGCTGTCGGTCATTCCCGACCTGACACAGAACATTGAACAGAACGTTGTACGGAGACCAGAGACCATAGGAGTACAAGCAGGGGAATACTGGTCGGTCCTTTCATTTGACTTTCGGGCCCTGCTTGGCTCTGCATCCGGACCATACCTGTTAGGTTCTCTCAAGAGGGGCAACCATTCTTCTTTTCATACTCATTTTCCATTGTGGGAATCTTAGCTTAAACTGCTTAAACTGCAAATGCTATAGGGCCAACGGGATGCTTTTATCTTCTAAAGTTTTTCCAGATTGTTTTTATCTGTCATTGTTTTACTACCTCACAGATCTGTATCTTCTTATATATACATATCTAAGGCCTCTTTGCAGCTAGGTGTTTTGATATGTGTTTACATCTATATATCTATTACTTACTCATTTATTTTTATTCTTAAACTGCAAGTGCCGAAGGCGTTTAATAGACTTTCCATAGATTTACTGTATGTTTTACTTATCTGTTTTACCCTCTTTTATATATGCTTTTAAACTCCTTTCTTTTTTTCAACTAGGCTTGCAACATTTTGTACTTTCTAGTGCTGTGAGTGCTAGCAGAGAATGTGTGCCATCAAAGCATACAGCCTGAGTGGTTTTGGTCACTGCATCCAACCTTATCTCGGACCATAGACAATATGGTGAAAACAAAAACCAGGGAAGAAGGTGGCATGGGAAAATGGCCACCAGTGCAAGAAAAACGGAAACAATCTAGAACCCCTAAACCTACAGTTAGGATAGTAAGAGCCAAATGGCCAACCTCCCATTTTTCGCTGGATGTATTCCTAAATAACATGGCAGGAAAACAAACCTTTCATAACCATCTGGGCTCCTCAACAATTGGCTATTTTTGCTTATTCCTAGATCTGTGAAGAGACAGTTTTGCGGTGGTGGCAGATCGTAATAGAGACCATAACCCCCTGGTTTTGAAATTAAGAGGGTTGTTTGGGCGGAGGACAGCAAGACAGAGTAATCTGTTAAGTAGAAAGAGTAGCTTTCTCCAAAAGAACTGGGACTCAGGCCTGCATTTGAAGGGATGACTCTGGAAATCCATGGTATCCTTGAGAATTTGGCCAAACCAGTGGATGTGGTGGAGCATTTCAAGGACATCCTAGGGGCCTTTACTGGGGCTTCATGGTAGAGTACAAATCCACAGAGAACATCAAGAGGAGGAGATGGTTTGCTCAAGCCGGTAAAACTGCTAAACAAGTTCTATTAAATGCTCTGAAATATCCAGCTAACACTAGAGATAAGAACATTCAAGCAAGAGCCCACTATTGCAAGGCGATAGAGAACAGAAAAATGGAGCTTGATGAATGGGCATGAGAAGACTTTCTTGAGGCCAGTAGGACCAACAACGCCAAAAGATTCTGGGAATTTGTTGAGGTGGGGGCTGGCATATAGTCCGAAAGAGAGTCATAGTGGCACCCATGTTTGTTTGTTTGTTTCTTTATTTGTAGCGCGCCTTACCCGGAGGTATCAGGGTGCGGAGACAAGGGTATTTTAAGCTTACAGGTTACAGAATGTGTCACAGGAATTTACATAATTTACAAGTTGCATAATTATTACATAAGGAATGTACAGTGTCAAAGAGTGCATTGAATTTACAACATTTACACAATTACATACTAAATTACCAAAAATAAAATACAGGTTATAGTGCAGAGGGTGGGTAGGCGGGAAAGGAAGTCAAGAGGTGCTGAAAATGGGGAGGAGAAGTTAGATGGCCTTCTCTCTCAGGTCTGGCTTTAGATATCGTTTGATTTGAACCAATTGATAAGATTGCACCTAAAGTGTCGGTATGTTTGGTTTTCCCTTAGACGTGGGGGCAAGGAGTTCCATAGTTGGGCGACTTTGACCTGGAAGCTGTTACCGCCTATGGTGGCTTGTCTGAATAGGGTAACTGTTAGGCAATTTGAGTACACCGTTCTGGTTGGTTGGATTGTCGGTCTTTTGTTAAACCTCTCTGTGAGATAGAGAGGTGCTGCATTGTTAAGGGATTTGAACATTGGGGAGGCAGTTTTGAGTTCGATTTTATCAATGGTGGATAGCCAATTGTTGTTTCTCCTCTCTGTGGACATATGCTCTTTTTTGAGCTATTCCTAGCGCCGCTCTCAAGGCGTTGTTCTAGAGTATTTGAATTTTCTTTGTAATGTATTTGTTAGCTCCGATGTAAAGAGCATTGCAATAGTTAAGCTTGGAAAGCACGAGTGCTCTTGCCAATGTGGTGCAACTGCTCATTGAAAGGAAAGGTTTAACTGATCTGATCAGTTTGCACATGTAAGCCATAGCAGATGCCATGGCATTCAATTGTTTTTGCCAGAGTAAGGCCGGAGTTAAGGTAAAAACCTAGTCTTTTAACCTCCTTCATTACCTTGATCAAATTGCCGTCTAAGTTGAAGGAAGTATATTTATGGCCGAGTTTGTTGATGTTAAGGGTGGTCCCCAGGATGATGAGCTCCGTTTTATCATCATTCAGGAATAGGCCATGTAATGCCATCCATGCCTGGATGATGAGGTATATCTTATTCACTAAGGCCAAATCCCAGTTGTAATCCCCTGTAAGTGGGAAGTGAATCTGAGTGTCATCTGCAAGACAATCCAGATCATCAAAGAGGGGCTTGGTGAATAGTTTATACAGGGTAGGGGAGAAGCAGGAACCCTGGGGAACACCACATGAGTTAGGGATAGGATCAGCTGCTTCTGAGGTGGAGAAGACTCTCATTGTTCTTTCACTCAAGAATGATTGTGTCCATGCTATGGCATGTTGTGAAAAATGTGCAGCTGATTGTAGGTGGTTACAGAGAACAGTGTAATCCACCAGGTCAAAAGCTGCTGAGAGATCTAGTAGGAGTTAAAGGGCACATTTACCCTGATCTCTCAGCTCGTCCACCTGGGCCTTGTGGTCAATAAGTGCTGTCTCAGTTCCATGCTGGGGCCTGAAACCTGATTGCCTAGTGCCTAGAAGTTTGTTCTGTTCCAAGAAGCTCTGAATCTGTAAATATGCCAACCTGTCTAATATTTTAAGGAGGAAAGGCACAGTTGTTATAGGTCTATAATTAGTGGGTATGGCAGGGTCAAGAGTTTGTTTCTTCAGAAGAGGGAGGACCCAGGAATCCTTGAGATTACTTTGGATAGTACCTGCTCTAAAGAATGCATTAATAAGCTTAGAGATAAATGGTGAGAGATCTCTTGCAGTGTCTTTTATCATTTGGGCTGGGAATTGGGCTTCTCGGCAAGTGGAGGGTTTGAGAGACAGTATTATTTTTTCAACTTCTAATATTGCCATTTTGTTGAAGTTGAAGCAGATGTTTGGTTTAGGTAAATTCAGCACATTTCTGGGTTGGGTAGTATTTGCTGGTACATTTCGTTTTTTTTGGCAATTTTTACTTGAAGAGTGACAATTTTGTCTGTGAGTGCTTTCTGTATTCCAGCGCACCATGGCTTGTCTTTGACACAGTTTTCAGGTACAGGGATGGGGATTTATAATTCCTTTAGAATGGCGAAGAGTTCCTTCATACCTGATTTAGCCTGTAATATCCTCTTGTCAAAACTTTCTTTTTTTGCTTGTCGTATTTCATTTTTGTATTTAGCGGAGATGTTCATAAAGTTTGCTTTATTGACCTCAGAAGGTGTTATCCTCCAAATGGATTTGCTTTTTCGATTTTCTTTTCTTAATGACTTAAGGTGTGGAGTAAACCAGTAATTTAGATGTGTTTGTGGCTTACTGTTCCTTATTTTTTTAAAGGGGCAATGGTATCAAGTGCTTCTAATACAACTTCGTTGAATTTATTCACTAGGGTGGAAGGGTCGAGAGAATCCGGAAGTGAGTTTAGAGTAGGGAAGTATAAGTGGTAGGAGTCTGTCTGGAGTTATAGTCTATTTATTTCTGGTTGGCATATCAGGAGCTATGGGGTTATTAGAAGTATAGATCATTTTGGAGTCTATGGTGAATGCTATGAGGTAGTGGTCCGTCCAAGCCTGAGGGCTGATGGTGGTGATATTGATGTTGCAGTTGTGGTCTGCCACCCAGTCAAGAGTTCTGCCCTTGACGTGGGTGGGCAGAGTTACTTCTTGTACAAAGCCAAGTTCAGATAAGGTATTGGCGATGATAGTCGCGTGAATATCATTGGGGTCATTGTAGTCTACATTCATGTCTCATAGTAGGAGTACCTGGGATGCATTTTTTAGGTTATCAGATAGTAACAAGGAAAGGTACTCTTCAAAGGAGCCAATGGGGCTTGGAGGCCTATAGATTAGGTGTACAGCGATAGTTTGTGAGTTTCAGATAGGTAACTTTATAGTCAGGGATTCACATGAATTAGCCTGCATAGGAGCTACTAATCTCATTGCTAGTGTAGATTTAGCTATAATTGCTATTCCCCCACCTCGGGTGTTAGCTCTGTCTTCTCCTAAAATTGTGTAACCTGTTGGTACGGCGATCATCAGAGCAGGGCCTGCTGCTTGGTGCAGCCAGGATTCAGTGATTGCTAAGAAGACGTAATTCTCAGTTTCTATTAAATCTGCGATTTCTGTAGCGTGTGCTACTAGGGATCTTACGTTGATAAGAGCTCCTTTAAGCTGATGGGTAGGTGAGGCTAATGTGGAGGTGGATGTAGTCTTATGTGGTTAATGGACGTTGTAATATGACTTGTGTTGGGTTTAGATAGTTTATATTTAGAATGGTAGGTATCATTTTTTCTAATCTAGCTAATGGTCCTTATAACTTAGGTAGTCTTGAATGTAGTTTAAGGTTCCTATGCAGGAGATTGCATAGGGCGTTTGTTATGTGTATGTTGAGTTGAGTATTAGGCTGGTGAGATCTTGTTGTCTGATGGGAATGGCTAGTCATGATATTCTTTGAAGTATTCTGGGTGGGCCAGCACTCAATTGACAATAGTGTAGACATGAGAGCCGTAAGGTAGAGGGTAGTTGCAAACATCATGTGCTGAGATAAGCTAGTTCAACTTTTCAGTGGCATATTGTCAGACAATAGACTAGTTCAACTATACAGTGGTATAGTGTCACACAATATGCTAGTTCAACTATGCAGTGGTATAGTAGCACACAATAGGCTAGTTCAGCTATGTAGTGCAATAGTAGCACACAATAGGCTTGTTCAAATTTTCAGTGGTATAGTGTCACACAATAGGCTAGTTCAACTATGCAGTGCCATAGTAGCACACAATAGGCTAGTTCAACTATGTAGTGATATAGTGAGGTAAGGGTATCAGCTTTGCAGGAGGGTCTAGATATAGGGCCTCATTACGAGTATGGCGGTAGGGGTTAACGGCACCGGTAAGGATGACGGTGCCGTTAACCCTCTACCGCTGCATTCCCAGGTCCCTTAGCAGGGACCACCAAGGCCGGCTGGATTTACCAGCCGCCCTTAGCGGGAGCCATTGAGGGTCCAGGGAGATAATAATGGGCCCGCTATTTGCGGGTCCGTTATTAGCTCCTTCCCCATTCCCATTGAGCCCAATGGGGGACCCAATGGGAATGGGGAATAGTTTTCAGAATGGGGACTTACCGGGTCCTCCAAGGTTGGTAAGTCCCCATTCCAACTACCCGCCCTGGACCCGAGTTTGGAGGCAGCCATGGCGCTAATAGCACCATGGCTACCTCCAAACTCATAATGAGTCCCATAATCTTAATTGTGTCAGAACTAGTACAGGCAGCTTAATAGTAATTGAACATAAGAGATGAGACAGTGGTGGGCCGTAGTGCATGAAAGATGCATATTGGGACTAATTTGGGTGACATTTTTGTAAATCTGTACCATTACCACATGGTATTGGGCCTATCACTAGTGTGCAGGTTGCACTCAATATTGGGCACTATACGTTTTTGCAGTATTCAAGTACAAATCGGGCATTTTCAGTTTGGCGTATGCCGTACAAAGATGGTTGCTTCATGAAATGAGGATAATAGGATGTGGTAGTGCATGCAAATATATACTGGAAGAGTTTGCCGTACGTGTACCTGCGCCGTATTAATATAGGGTAAATTAGTTCATATCAGGGTTCACGTGGCATATTAGTGAGCAGGTCATTTTCGGTACAATAGTCAATGTTATTTGAGGCTTCAATGGTAGAATCTGGTGGGTACTTGGACATTGTCAGGGTAGAGGGCAATGACCTGTGCCTTGTGATGTGTGCCTTAGGGTGGGTGCCGGCTTAGCCCCTTCCGGCATGGTGTTGTGGGAAATATTTGCTTCCGTGAGCGAATCAGTTGCACGCTCTGGCCGGCGTCCAGGTTGCTAGGCAAACGAAGATACATTTGGCCCAGCAGCCATTTTATGGTATTCCTCATGGTGGGGAATGGATTCAGTTGCGGTCTCCAGGAATGTAAATTAAAATAAAGAATCAGCTGTGCAGCTGACTTTAGCAGTTTAAAAGCCTGCTAACCAGAGATTCAATCCGGGTCATCTGCATTGTAGGGGCCGTAACGGCCTGGAGCTCTTGATTTGGCTCTTGTAGTGTGCAGGGATCGTGAGCTGGGCTCCTGCCCACCCTGCTGCCTTGCTGCTCCTAGATGATACTAGCCCTGGCACAGGGGGTAACTGCCTGGTACTTGTCCCTTTGGGTGGGTGCTGGCTTACACCTTCTGGCGTGGTGTTGTAGCAGTGGAAGCCTAGGTGTTGCATTTTGGTTCTCTGTTTGGAACTGGTGGTGTACCAGAAAAGAGGAGGAACAGTAGGTCTACCCTATTTTTCAAAATTGAAGAGATCTCACTAGCAATCAGGGCACAGGTCTAGGCCTGTAACTGAGCCCCACGTCCAGATGTGATACTGCACTATCTATCTATATTGACAAATTGACCTATGGGCACCGGTATTGACCTTAGCCTATAATGCCTGCCTAATCGCTGGTCAATATCAGCCCTCCTGTTAATCTGCTATAATTTTCCCAATTTTCTAAAAAAAGGAGCTCCCACTTGCCCGATGTCCTACCGCCCAATATCACCTCATTCAACATTTTTGGATGGGTCTTGTTGGGCTGCATTGAGTCCTGGCTCGCAGAAGGGTCGGTCCTGTCAGACTTCCAATTTGGTTTTTGACTGGGCCTGGGAACAATGGAACAGGGCCTAAATCTGTACCTCCTCATTTCTAATTTTGTGTTTTGCAAGGGAGAGGCGGTTTATATTGCCTTCATGGACCTAAGCATGGCCTCTGACAAAGTCCATAGGCCTAAGTTTATGGGCTGTGCTCGGGTTCTTGGGGTGCCCTGAAAAAATAAGGTGAGCGTTCGCACTGGACTGGGGCGCCAGTTCACAGAGTGCTTCAATGTTGGGATAGGGGTCAAGCAGGGGTGTGTGCTCACCCCAATATTGTTCACACTATATATTAATGGGCTCCTGAAGGCACTGGTGGGCTCATGCATAGATTATTTGAGCCTGGGTGGTAGGGTCTTTCCGGTTCTGGCCTATGCCGATGAGACTGTCCTCATGGCCCGAACACCAAGGGCACTGCAGGCCTTGGGCGATACTTATGCAACCTTTATGAATGGTTTGGGGCTAAAAATCTATTCCAGAAAAATGCAGTCATGGGTTGTGTAAGAAGGAAGAGGCCTGCTAAGATGCGTCCTATGGTTTGTAATGGGGAAATCATCCCAAGAGTAAAATAATCTGATTACCTAGGGGTTAGATTCTCAGAGACTGTTACTGTCACTGCTCATCTGAAAATACAGTCTTTGAAAATGAGTCAGCAAATAACAAGGTGCAAGGGGCAGCCCCTAAAACCAGCCCTGAAGGTTTATGCTACCCAAAAAAGGCGAGCACTTAGTATGGAACCCCATTGTTAGGTCATACAAAGGCCGTAGAACTCCAGAGAAAAGAAAATAAGCTTTTGGGCCTCCCTGGCTCAACCCCCTTTGCAGCTGTCCACAGGGAATTGAGGATGGAGTATTGGGAGGACGAGTGGGAAGCCGCCCCTAGTAGCTTCTAGATATGGGCAAACAAGCATGCAACCTTTCGTCACTTTATTATTACATGCACTATGAGTAGGGAATGTTGGTGCAAAATCCCATGGCTGACGTATGTAAGGGAGTCTTTGGGCTCTAGTAATATTCGGGTTTGGTTCCCTCCTGACACAGTGTTGTCCCTCATGCCGTTGAGATTGTACAAGCAGGATGTGCATCAGGGGATATCTGAAAAGCAGGCCAATTCGGTACGGACAACCTATTCTGAAATCCAACATATGTTGATTAGCAAGGTATTTGAGGTACAGCCCTACCTCATATGGGCCACGAAAATGAAGGAAAGAGGGCTTATAACAAGGGCTAGCTTTGATTGCCTACAGTTAAAGGGCAATACAGAAAAGTGGCCATGCTTCTCTAATGATCCTAGTTGCCCAGTGTGGGGCGGCAAGGGAAGACCTGAAACATTTTATACTATTTTACCTGCATAGGGGGATATTAGAAGGAGTACTATCTTGCAGGTAGTCAAGATAATTAATATCCGCCTTAATAGGCCTGCATCATTGATAGTTCTGATGGCTGAATTGGAGCTGACTGCTTGGGCCCTCCTGTCCTATTAGAAAAGTGCAATGTGCCGGAGAAAGGGGATTTTAAGGGGATAGCAAACGTTTGAACTGTTTTGAGACATATGGTTTTAACTTGCTTCTCTAAGGTTTTGAGTTTGTAAATGCTGCCTCTATTCTTATTCTGTAATGTGATTAATTGATTGTTGAAAACTGGTTTTTCATATATTCTTAATGTTTGTGTTTGCTGGATGTTTAATTTGAATAAACTTTATACAAATAAACAATTTTCCATTAGCTCCACATGCCCACAATCCTTTACATTTTGGATGGGCCAATCCCATGGCCCCTCCAAGCTTCTAAAGTTTCAAAACAACAGACCTCATTACGGATCCAGCAGTAATCGTGCCGGTGATACTGGTAGATTGCCCCGGACTCGTAAATATTTACCAGCACTTGACTTCCCAGTAACACTAGCGGGTTTACAATCCCTGTGGCCGGGAAGTCAGGCGCTGGTAATATGTTGTTACCCATTCCCATTGAGTCCGATAGGACTCTATTGGAGTAGGGACCACGGAAGCAACGGCACCGGTAATAACAGTGCTGGTGCTTCTGTGAAACTCTACTGGCAGGGTCAGTTTGGCCGGTAGGCCCACCCAGCAGAGTTGTAGTTTGCCGGGCCGAAAACAACACTGCCAGTAAGCTTAACGGCACCGTTGTTTCCAGACCAGCATGCTTGTAATGAAGCCCACTGTCTGCAATTCTTTTGGCAACCACCTAATGTCATGCTGACATATCCACTGACATACTGCAACCTCTAAACTAAGGACTCACAAGCCATAATACAACTTCAGCTAAAAGCAGTTCTCTTGATACTGATGATATATTCCATTTTCTATTATTTTAGGATTCCAGACTGTAATAGAAAACATAAAACAGTGCATAGCACAATTTACACAGAGAGGACCAAATATAATTTTGAAAATGATGTCACCACGATTTTGCCTTTTCACTTTATGTGCAACAAACCTTATGACATTCCATGTTCCTCACCTGCTACATTTCAGTAGTATTCATGGGGAACGGGCCAATGCAGACTGACCTTTGTTAATACTCTAGATCACAATTAAAGCATGTATTCTTATTGGACCATCAATTCTATTGTTCACCTTATCATTAATACTATATTTCACTAGAAATCTGATACATACTAAGAGATATTTTTCATAGAATATTTTGTGACTATTCGTGATGGACTAATCCAATGCACAAACACCATCATAATTCTGCATAATACAGAACAATTCAATTTATGTGGACAAACACAAGAGCAGAAGTATGTATTAAATATTCATTTGACAGTATGGAAAGTGTCATTATATGATCAGATTGTCAAATGTTTGTCTGTGTATAATACCCCAGACAGCTGGAAGGACCTGTGTGGATATCCACTTCAATTTCTTTCTAATTCCTGTTAGCAACATCGAGAATATGTTATTACAAAAGGACTAAACTTTGTTCCTACCTACAGTGCTAATCTGTTTGAGGAAAAAATAGAGTTATTCAAATTTTCAAGGAAACTGACACTAAAAGTGTTTTTTGCCTCCATTTACAATGACACATTGGAAGAATCTTTAGAGGAACCAGTGTTTAAAGAATTTAAGACCAAGAGTACTTTTATGCCACCACAAAGTTATCCAATCATCGATCTTTTACAAAGGATGGTCACTGCCGACCTCAACAAATTATCCTATGCACCACCGAAAAGGAGCAACTTTCAAAGAACAGATTTAAACATTGTTCAAAACATGTTCTCTTCTGAAAGCATCACGTTCAAACCAGCAGGCAAAGGAGGGGGGATTGTTAATTCTCAACACCAAAGATAACAAAAAAGAATGTACTAATAACTAGCAGACCGACTAACATATGCTCCAATAAATTCAAATCAAACACCGGAAATACAAAGGAATCTGGAACACTTATTGAAGACAGCAGAAGAAAAAGAACGGATAAGAGATAAAACACGCCACTTCTTTTCAGCCTCTCACCCAAGAGTGCCAGTATTCTACATGCTACCTAAGATCCACAAGAGAATAGTTAAACCTGCAGGGAGACCCATTGTTTCTGTGTATAGCAGTATTTTTCAACCATTGGGAACCTATCTAGACTACTTCTTCCAACCAATTAATCAAGCCACTGAAACATACATCAAGGATACCATACCCATCCTCATTATCTTAGATACATTACAAATACCAAATAACATCATTCTCTTTACAGCAGATGTACAAAGTCTCTATACCTCTATACCCCATGACCTAGGACAGGATGTGGTAGAGTGACTAGTCCTACGCACTGGGGACATACAATCATCAAATAATTCCTAATGACATGACTGGACTTCATTTCACAGAACACATAATTCAGATTTAAAACCAATACTACATCCAAGTAAGCAGAACATCAGTGGGGGCAACCATGGCCCCAAGCTACGCCAACATATCCATGCACAAGTTTGAAAAGGACCATATCATCAACCACGCTATTTAGCAGATGCGTTTACATTACTGGGGCTGATACATCAATGATGTATTCAGCATTTGGCAAGGCACACAAGAACAGTTCAATACATTTGAGGAATACCTCAACACCATAGATGACCGGATCCAATCCAAAACAACCAACGGTCACAACGAGGTCAACTTTCTAGATGTACCATCAAAAACAGAGACTCTAAATTGACAACAACGTTGTATTGGAAACCAAGCGATTGCAACAATCTGTTACACAGACTGCGTTTTGATCCACTCAACACTATAAGACGCCTACCATTCATCCGATTTCTATGAGTCAAAAATGTTACAGGATGAGACCGAATGCACCAGATTAGTGAATGAAATGGTAAAAACGATTTCAACAAAGAGGATACCATGAAGAAGAAATTGAGAGTTCCTTACTTAAAACTGACACAATCAGCAGGAAAACTGTACTGGAGAAAGAGAAAACCACTATGCAACCTCCTTTGATATACAAAATAAATACTCGACACAAAGTAGCAAGATCAAAAAGATTGTGAAAAACACTGGCACTTCCTATTCAAGGATAGAACTTTGGGAAATCTCTACACCACACCACTATGTTTGCTTAAACGCGCAGCAGAAATATAAGAGACATGCTAGTAAGAAGCGACACAAGGAAACCCAGCGAGAAACCAAAAATACAGGGCACATACCCATGTTTGAACTGCACAAATTGTAATATGGTACACATAGGAGACACAATATTTCATCCTAACATTGGCAAGAAAAATTATTTGAAAAAATGTGCATAATGCGACACCTGACATGTGATCTACAGCATCAAATGCCCATGTGGGAAGTATTACATCAGACAGACCATTAGGAAATCCAAAATACGTTGGAACAAACACTGATCAAATATCTGGACAGGGGATACCAAATCTCCAGTCGCACGACATTTTAAAGAGGCAAAACATGATACCGCACAGATGAAATTCAAAATATTAGAGCCCATAGAAAAGAGAGGAGATACAAATATGGACATCAACAAACTTCTTAACCAAAAAGAAACTTTTTGGATAGAAAAACTGAATTCCCTACAACCAGGGGAAATGAATGAAGGGAGTAACTATGCATGTTTTCTTAAACACAACCTTTTTCGAAAGACATTTTCACAGTAGAGTGTATATTGGTGAACATTAATGAAAAAAAACTCAACTGATGATCTCTACAAAAAAGCAGCAGTCACATTCTGTCCACACCATCAACGAATATATTGAATATCAAGAAGCCCCACTCATCAGAGAGATGCAGTACACTTCCAGAAGGTGACACATGGTTTCTCTATTTTGCATTCCAATTCTTGACATTAATCACAAGTAACTTTCTCTATTAATTCTATCAATTCTTGTCATCAATCCACTTTGAGAACCTGATCTCTAATCTTTGTTCTTCTTAATATGATCAAAATCCATGAAGTAGCACTGATGCACTATGTGATGATTGCGCTTTCACACCATGAAAAGATCTCAGTATGTTTACAACATTATTGCGATATTCACCCAAACCATAATCCAAAATCAAATAAAAACGAGCAGGACAGACAGGTAGTCACATCTCTGAGAACCTGGTGTTCTGCTGGAATGCGCTATGCACAACAAAGTAAGCCAAAACTCTGTCCAAGTAATGCCAACTTTCCATAGAAAGTATGATCTCTGAGCTCTAAATATTAATGTGGACATTACCAACAATCAGTAATATTTTAACATGCATGTTACCTGATGAAGGATTCTTGGATTACACAAACAAATACATATTAAGATATGATACATATCTAACTTCTTATCAAAGTACTGTCTCTGTATTGTAATAATCAAGTGATTCTTAAAACACCACAATATCAGTGATTTACTATTGTATTGCAGATAGATCTCAGGGTAGCTAAACAAAAGAGATTTATATTTTGGTTCAAACCAAGTAAAGACATAGAAGCCTGGTAAATATGAACGCACAACAAACAAGTGAATTTAACATCAACCATATAAAAATGATATCAGTTTATCAATATGTTTACATTAAATATGGTCTTTTGTACACGTTTTTTTCTGTTTAAAAATAGTCCCTGAAGATGGTTATCACTACCGAAATGCATTGGATGTACAATTCATCAGGCCTTTTCTTTAACTTTTTCTTTGAAATAAAAACTTTTTTGAAACTCTGCAAAACAACTTTTGAACCATAATTTCAACTTTTCCAGATTTGAAACAATATTATAACAGGAATTAGAAAGGAATTGAAGTGGATAGCCACACAGGTCCTTCCAGCTGTCTGGGGTACTATACCCAGACACACATTTGACAATTTTTCATGTATCACTCCATTGTGCAAATGTGGTGTCATCTGGCGACAGGACCAAATAACTAAAGGACACAGTATATGAACTATTTGAAAAACCCTTGATAAACTAAGCTGTGCCCACTTAGCCCCACTTGAAAAATCAATATATGATCAGATAGCACTAATGGGTGGATGGGTGCACCTCACAGGGGACATTAATGAAAGGAGCATCCTGATATAAGGCGTGAGATATGCATGTTTGAATTACCCAGCAATTAGTGGATTGGCACTTAATATTGGTTCAACTTGAAATATTATATGCATTCATTGTATACCAATGAAATGGTCAAAAAAATATGAAAAATCTGGATAAATAACTATGATTGTCTCAGAAGTCTACTAGCAGGGTTGACATTAGAATGAGCATGCGCACAATAAGATGTAAGAAATCATGCAAATGCATAACTTGTGATAGAACAATCAATGGTCATATTTAAAAAGAAACTTGTTTTTTCTTGTGTATTTTGTTGGTCTCTCCTATGTTTTCCTCTCTCCTGTTACTTTTATCCAACATGGCAATCAAAAAGAGAGCAAAATCATATGTCACACTTGAAATAATGGCACGCAAGCAGTAATGACAATAAGCATATGACCATTTTGAATGTGACTTGACAAATGATATAATTAGCCTTGAGAACGACCTCTGGTCGAAACACGTGTCGGCTTTCAGATGATATATCTAATGTATCTCTTCACATAGTGTGATTAAGTCACGAGGGGTCCGGCTGTCAGATGATAGGGTATTTGTGATGCTCTGGGAAAGGGTGATGGGATTATATACAATTCCATTTGATGGTCACATTTTTGTTGAATTGTATGTCAAGGTTCTTGATTATCTGCGAAACAATATAATCAACTTACAACTATATTCAACATTTTGAGTTTTTCTTATTGGATAATAAATTGGTTAGTGCAGGGTCATAGTTATTTTGAAGAAATACATATATTTATTATATTGCCTGTAATTTGACATAATGGTTTCCAGTTTTGTGTGACGTTTAACTGTGTACACATTCTCTTGTCCCCTGCTAGAATATCACTTGCAGCAACAATGGGTCAGACTTGCTAAATTAATGAGAAATATCATTAAAATCACACCCAAAGAAAGGAAAGGTTGTACCTTTATGGTTTCAGTTGTCAGACATACTATGTCAGAAGGTGTTAACAGGTATGGCAAGCTGGTAAGTGACCTGTAAAGCCCTCTTTCTTCTCGTCACATATATTTAACAAGGTATGGGCTTCTTTCCCTGTTAGACCTATTTGTTGAACTTTGGGCAAAATCCCTTAAAGTTTCAATAACCTAAACTGTAGGAGCGCAGACCAATTACAAAGCACTACGACATACCAACCCTATTCTCTCAATGTGCAAGAACACATTAGGTAACATTGGATGAGCCCAAATAAAGAAGTGAATGTCTTGCGAGGGGATACCCTTGACCCAGACACAACTATCATTCCTTGTAAACAATTCTGATTCCTCTATGTGGAAACCTTGGACCAGCCGCTGATAGCATATTCTATTGCCTACAAGCACTCATTGACCAGGTTATTTTCTGATGTGTTGCAACTGTGGAAGATCAAGGTGCCACAATAGCCAATCTGTTCCTAAACAGACATCAGTGGTTATGTCTAGGGCATTGATAAGTATTATTTCTGGTTGCCTTGATATCTTTACTTGCTTTGCATCTCAGTGTACAACCCACTCCTATATACATTCTGGCTTGAAATGAGCATTGAAGTCTCTAACAGCTCCACCTACTACACTTTGAGTGTTTTCTCCATGACCATAATTTGTCATACATTCTGACATTTTTGGTTCATTCCCAAAGCCAGGCCTGAAATTGGACGTCTTCACAAATCCTCAGCTGCTGCTCATTGGACAGGGTACCACTTCACAGCTTCTCGTTATTCAGTGACGTTCCAGATCAGATTGGTAAGGAGTTCTTTTGTGACTCTGCTTAGGGCAGATACAAAATTATGTTCTGCAAGATTTCCGGCAATATTTGACATTTGTGCCCCAGTGATAATCCTGTGGCATTTTCTATACTGCCTAAATTGCAACTATTATTAGAGTGGCCACAGTAGGCATTCCATCCTGCGAAAACAATATTTGCCCTGTTTCATACCTGATCATCTGTGTCCCAACAATAAGGCCTTTTGTAATGCCAATTATATAGCTACATCTTTGAAACAATTTAGAAACTATAATGTTGCCTGAAAAGCATTTACAGGTAATGAGAAGCTATTGTGCCCAGAGAATGATTTGCAAAGGTATACCGCTACCTTTGCGTGCTCCCCCAGGTGCGAATGCGCACACCCTTCAAACAGTGCATGGGTCTCCGCAAGCATGCCTGCATCTCAGGAAACCTGCGCAGGGTCCCCATAACTATTGCCGGCCCCCCAACAACATGCGTATGAAAAATCATAATTCAGGATCAACTCAGAAAAACTGTGTGCAAACCCTGTAAACCATTCCTGCACCCCGCTACACTGTGTACGCGCATCACTAAGTTAGATCAGAACCCCGGTTGTCTACATGCACCACTAAATATGACATGCAGACCCACCTCCACACTGCGATTCCTATGCGCAAGTGTCTTTACGCCTACCTCCGGGTGGCGTAGAGATCGAGGGATTTGCATGGGCATTTCTATGCCGAGTGACTGTGCGGTTGGATCCAGGAATGCATGTCTTTTGTCACAATTGTGGGCATGCGAGGGACTGCCTGCGGCCTGTGCCTTTAAACGGCCACTTTTTCAAATGTTCATCCCCATTTTCTGTGTTCTGCCCCCTTCCCAGCACTCTGCGCAAGCTGCGCCCACGCTCTGCGTGGTGTCTTGCGCAAAGGCGCTCCACGACTCGCAGAGACATGTCAAGCCGGCGCAAGCTCCACGTAAGTCCTGAAAAAGTCCTGCGCATGCAATTTCATGAATCTACAAACAGGATTTTTCATGCAGTTTGATGCGCAAAGTCCCTATTTTCTGTGGAGATAATTCCATGAATCAGGCCCTTAATGTAGAATACTGTGCAACAGTGCTAAATCTATCATCTGATCAATTGTGATCAAGTGACTACTACGCTGCAGGAGAACATTAATAAGTAGTGTCTAAACTGCCTACTTAGGCCCACAACGGTACTAAACCAGCAGTGATCCCAATTATAAAGGTAATAGAGACGCAGGCCGACGGGTTTACCACCTTTGCCTTTTTTGGTAACGTTGACCAAGGGCAGCCTACACTCTCAGGATGGATGTGAAGTGATGATAGTAACAACCCAAACAGCAATTGTGCAGAGTCCAAAATAAAAGAACGTCCAATCAATGATCTATGAATATAAGTTTACTTTAATTAAACAAACAGAAATGAAATCAACTAACTAAAAATACACTAAAACACACTCACCCCATGGAGCAAACACAGTAAACACTGAACTGGTGTAGGATAGCACTCAGGATACTTGCACAGGGGTGATCAGGCAAGCAATTGCAGATATGGCACTGTTCAAAATGATATGCCTTTCAAGTAAAGGTTTGAAAAAGGGGGCCTTAAAGTCACTAAGGTCTGAAAATTGGACCAGGGAAAGAGGGCCTCTTGACAGTATCGTATTATTGGCCTTAGATGGTTTGACAACATCAAACTGGGCTTTTCTGCACTATCCTTATAGTCTAATTGGGTTCAAGATGTGACAAGTCGTGTTGATCCAGCAGTGAGTTGGCTTTGAGACAGGGTTCTGTGTGATGCTAGTTGGCATTTGAGGCAATATGATTCAAACGTTCCAATAACTTTCGGTTGACAGTCAAGTCATTTTGAGATGAGGTTACAGCCAGGTAGAGTTAGCCTGTGACACAATGGCTTCCAGTGGTTTGTGTCAGTGTTCAAGTCGGGCCGAGCCAATGTCCTGTTTGTTCACTGCAGTGTTCAGAGATGTAGTGAGTCAAAGGATTTTGCAGCAGTGAGTCTCTGTTTAGGGCCGCATTGAGTGAAACAGGTCCAAATCAGTCCCAAGTGGTTCGTTGATGCAGGCAAGTAATTTGAAGTACCAAAGGCAGCTCCGCTGGTCCTGTACAAATGTGAAGGATGATGAATGCAGTTCAAATGCAGTAAGCACCAGAAAGCCCAAGAGCAGCTGGATTGCTGTTCCCACATTTGTGATGTCATCTTTGATGTTCTGGGTGTTAGTCTTAGCAGTGTACGGTGGTGGCACGAGTTATGGTTGCTTAGCTCAACAGAACTGGCAAGTTTCTGGGATTTTTTTCGGTTTTACTTGTAACCATAGCGTCCCTTTAACAACTTTTTTCATTGAATTTAATAGGTTGTAATTAGTGCAGTTTAAGCATAACTTCCATTTAAGAAAGTTTTTTCATTACATTTCATGGGTTTTTACCATTGCACCGTAATTTGCTACAATTTACTAAAATCTACTTACCCCCAATACAGCAGCATTTTTGTCCAATTAAAAGTTTCACCTTAAAACTCCCTCCTTCTAGCATCATTGTTATTACTTTCTGGACAGTGTCACGTGACAATGCACGTGTGGCATGATGACGTGTTTGCGAATGCATCTGCACTTCATGAACAGGTCTGTGCTTCGTTAACAGTTCGGAACTACATTTTCAGCTGATCGAGAAACTTTGAAGCTCAAAGTTTACCCTGGCACAGCTCCTACGCCTATGTTTACTCATTATCCAGTAACAATCTAGCACACAGCACATACTAAAAATATTAGCAAAACTGCTATTTATCTTAAAGAATGGAATCAGCTATTACCATACCTACCCCCTAGAGCCACAACCAGCTGGAGAACCTCCACACGAAAGAAGCGCAATACCTTAAAAGACAATAAAGAGGACCAGGAAGATGAGGTAGAGGAAGTGCATACCTCTAGCACCCAGAGAGAATCATGGTTGTGGCAGTTCTTTACCACTGTTCGGGGTGCACCAAAGGCTAAGGCTACCATGGTTAAATGTACTCAGTCTTGGCCAACCTGTGTAGTACTCCTACGGGACAACCTCCATGCGCCAGCACACCAAGTCCAATTACCGCAATGCTCTCAGAAAGGCTGTTCCTTTCTTAGAAATTAGTAGGCTGTCTTCCTCTACTTCATCTGCCTCAACAAATATTGTAACCACATAGCCTACTTCTATGGGACACAAAATCTCACCAGCTACCTTGCAAGCGATAAAAGAGACTGTTGATTCATATCTTTTGAAAATAACAGTACTCTGTATATACTGCAACACACCTCTCTTCAGAGGGGTGCAATTTCGAAGTGCTTTTGAAGCTGTTATCAAGGAGCATGTGAAACACTGCCCCCTACCTTAGATGTAACAAATGCACAACATCTTCCCTTGTCGACTTGCTCCCGCATATCTATGGTTGGTGCCCCTTCCCTCATTTCCCTCCCCACCTTACTTTCTGGCCTCTCCTGCAATAAATAAATAAATAAATGAATACAATTCAAATAATTATGGATTATGGTCCTTATTGTATGCTAAAGAAAAGTATTTGGGACAGAAAATTGTTTCTGTGTTTTGTTCTTCTTCTCTAGTATACTATTGTACATTATAACCATTAGCATAGTAGAAAATGCTAATGGGAATGTTGGAGCATCTTATTGAGTCCAACTACTTTACTGAACAAGGTAAAGTAGATGGAGTCTATAAGCTGATATTTTATTAGTTCTATGTTTTAACTGTGAAAGGTGGCTTCTAACTGTTTATTGATTTTATTTTTTGCAGGACTGGCCAGGATGTAAGTTGGGGGAGGGGGGTGTAAGGGAAGGGACCGCAAGCACAGCTATGGAGAGGAAGGTGAACAGGGGAAGATGTTGGGTGTGCATTAAATCGAAGGTAGGAGGCAGTGTTTCTCATGCTCTTTGATTGCATCATCGAAAGCACTTTGAAACTGCTCCCCCCTGCACAGTATGTGTTGCAGTATATAGTTGTTTTCGAAAGATATGGATCAACAGTCTCTTTTGTAGTTTGAAGGTAGCTGGGGGCAGTATTGGCTGGGGAAGATGAGGTACAGGAAGACAACCTACTTCTTCCTGAGAAAGGAACAGCCTTTTTTAGAGCATTGCCATGCTTGGATTTGGCTCATGGAGGTGGTACCGTAGGAATACTACCCAGGTTGTTGGCAACCGAGTATAACGTTGCACTCAGTGCATTTTACCTTTGTAGCTTTCGCCTTTGGTACACTCCCAACAGTGGTAATTAATTGCCACACCCATGATTCTCTCTAAGCCCTTCAACTGGTGGTAGTGGCGGTGGCTTCTGGGGAGGAGAAATGACAATAGCTGATGCAATTATTGAAGATAAATAGCAGTTCTGCTACTATTGTTAGAAGCATGTGCTGTGTCCTGGACTGCAAATGGAGAATCTGTAAAAAATAGGTGTAGGAGCTGTGCAAGGGCACATTTTCAGTTTAAACTTCCTAGATCAGACGGAAATGCAGTTTCAAACTATTCGTGAAGCACGGACCCGTTTGTGAAGTGCTAACGCATTCACAAACACGTCATCATGCTGCATGCGTGAGGTCATGTGACACTGGCTGGAAAGTCTGCGGTGACATCAGATGTCCATGAACATCGGTGAACACAAAAACTGGAAAAAGTTGCAAAAAGTGTATAGAAGTGTTTAAAATGTTGCTAGGAAGTGGGGGATGCCACAGTTTTAAATCCAAAATGCAGCTATATTATGGGTATTATTTTAGGAAGTTGAAGCAAATGAGGGCACATTAGTAAAAATGCATGAAATTCTGTGAAAAATCTTTGTTAAAGTGACGTTATGGTTAAGTTGCACTAATCCAAACCTATGAAATGTTGTGAAAAAACTTTGTTAAAGAGACGTTATGATTACAAGTAAAACCGAAACCCCCCAGAAATTTGCCAGTTATGTATGGTAAGCTAAGCAACCATAACTTGCACCACCACAATGCACTGCTAACATTAACACCCAGGACATCAATGATAGCATCACAAATGTAATCTATGACATCACTGATGACATCACATATCTAGGCCACTTGTTTTTGTTCACTGCTATATCTAGGCCTGGTGTTTTTGTCCGTCAGAATATTAAAATTCAAAAGGTGCTATATACCTTGACGTTTACCATGCAATGAATGTAGAAAGGGCATGGTTGAAAAAACACCAAATATGCAGCCTGTGCGGTTTTGTAAACAAGTATTATGTTGTAAAGTGGGTTGCTGGGATCCCATAAGATGTTGGACTGTCCTTTCAGGTACATTACTTTGATATACATGCAAGGTAATACAATGGTATATAGACCGACGCACTGACCATCCACACCCAGCTAGCTCCATGTGTTAACTGGCATTCCCAGAACACTCGCTCAGACACACAAACACCACATTCCACACTGACCTCATGGCCTTCTGGATCCACTCCGAGCTTACAACACTCTGGCATCGCTGGTTTATACCTACAGCATAACAGCAAGATGTACAAGATCATAACGCCTCTCCCTGGGTGCATTTTCAAATGTTGCACTAATAGCTTATATTTCACTCTGCTCTCTAGGAGTGGCATAGGCCTCGCATGAACTAAAATGCACATTTCCACATAATAAAATGACAATATTAGTTGCTGTTACTCCACGAACACAACCTCCTAACACCAAACACATGAAATAATGGAAACACCACACTTGACACCATCACGGGAACCTTGCCTACACACACCACACTCACTACCATAGTTCATACGTGACCACCAGACAAGCTAACGGTAAAGAATGTCACACAAGGAGAAGAACACAAGGTAACCTGGACCCCATGGAGTCAGAACTCTAAAGACGTAGAAAAGGGCAACAAATAAAAAAGAACTGCTACACACAGGCACAATGACAACCAAATAAATATACTACTGTGTAACATGTAGAGAGCCATCCACTGCACACACCAAGATGCCATTGCACCTGTAACTACTCCCACACCTAACCTCAAAAACAAATGAAAATATGTAACCCTTCTACACCCTTAAACAGGCCTTGTAGACCGCAGCACAAACGACACAGCCACAGGCCTCCTGCAACACCCACTGTATAACTAGGCATGCAGACCACAGTCAATAAGCTACGGCCACAAGCCCCTTGCAGCATCCCGCTGCTAACCTAACCATACAGACATTAGTCAGCTTGCCAACCACAGCACCACACTGCAAACTAAGACTTAACACCCACAGAATAACAGGCGATGTAGACTACAGCAAATAAGCTACTGCCACAAGCCTCTTGCAGCACCCCATTATCCTACCGATGCATAACTCAGTCAGCTTGCCACTGTGAAAACAAAGAGAAAATATTGAGTACCCCAAAAGGAAATACACCGGACAGGGGTTACAAAGGAACATGCAAATATCTTTTATTTTATACTGAAAAGTTTCAAAGGACAAAGTAACAGATAGCTATCGGCCCTCAGTACAACACAGCGATCTCCAGCGTGGTTCGGTGTGCTCAGCGAGTGGGAATGTACATTTAGAATAGTCCCACTTTATATACGTTTGAAACATGACGTCCAGCCCCACTGTGGGTTAGTATTCCTCTAATACATTACTGATCTAGGGTTCATGCCGAGTTCACACATCTATATGCTTAGGGTTTGCCTCTAATACATTCGCCAACAAGCCTATACGGTAACAGTGTATTTTAGGATTTCTCATAGATCTTCTCAAACATTAATAAAATGTAGTTAAACAAGTTTTCTCAGTTCAGTATTTGGATACCGTGTTCTTAACATATGCTCGCGGATTAGTTTCATTGGCACAAGTAATCCTTTACATACAGGTGAACGAAGGACAAGTTCTCAGTTCATGACCCTAACAGGTGGCCTGCAGGCAAGTTACATATTAGTTGTACGCAGAGGTCAAGACAGCCATGTTACATTTGCAATGACACTGTCCACCATTTTAGCTCACAGGGTGACTTTGCAGCGAGAACCTAAAATGGCGGATTGACCTAAAATGGCGGTTTACATCGATTCTAAGGTTACGACCTTGCAACACTAATTTCTTCGCAAGTGGCTTATAAGCAGCTTGGCGTAGACCAATATAGATATATTCATTGCAATAGGAGGCACGATATAATTTCCCGTTTGACAAACCCTCCTTTTGGCCTATGCCAAGTGCTAAACCACTTCTGATCTCCTTGCAAACAACTCCATGCATCATCATCCATGCACCCTGAATCGCTGTCAGAAATATCTATTGTCATCAGATCATTCGCTAACATTTCTTTTAACACATATTGCTTGGAGGTTTTATTTGGGGCATACACTTCATGTCCTATTGTACCTATCGCTTGTGCACAACATCCCCCTAGCATCGAACATATACTAGGTAAACACTGGATACAACAACAAAGGAACAACAGAATTCCCAAAATGATCAGTAAGACCGAAAGTACCTTCCAACCCCAAGATCGCAAGAAGTCCCAGAACCAAGCGCTAAGATCCCAGTTTCCCTCGGGAACATGCACTTCTGAACTAAGGACGTGCAGATTCTGTATTGCTTTCAAGATAGTTGGGGAGGAATCTGGCACGAAAACACTGCAAGCGGACCCCACTAATTTACACACTCCACCACGTTCAGCCAGAATGACATCTAATGCCATCCGGTTCTGGAGCGCTACTAGTCTTATCGCTTTCTGTTCTAATGTCATGTTATAGAGTATGTCCGTGGTCCAGTTGATGGTTCTCTCCAGTACTCTCGCTAGTCTTCTGATATCTTCGGAATTCGCTATCTGCCCCCAAAATGGCACAAATGATTTTGCTACATCTCCCAAGACCTGTGGTGGAGTGTCACCATCCTCATCCCATCGTGGACGAGCCTTTGAAACCTCTACTGTACTAGCTATGAACACCCAGTAACAGGATCCCTAAATAACAGGTTCCTGCCAATCCCTGGCTAACCATGGAAATGCTACATTACCGCAAACAAAGGTCTGTCTTCCCCAGTCAAATTTGCAACGTTGGCCCAACCTTTAAAATCTCTAATTGACTGAGTACCATTCCTCTGTACGCAGAAAGAAACTGAATCAGGGCTATGGTTAACAGTGTAAGAAGGAAGCATGGCATCCTTATTGCCTATCGGAGCCATCTTGAAGGAAATCAAAGATTGAAAGGGATGAGACAGTCTATCAGAAGGTCTAATAGAAGCAACCTTGAGCTTACTCCTATTTGCGAAAAGCGAGCATCCCAGGGCAGTCAGAATACATTTCTCAAACGCATTCAAATTAGTACCATCAAAGTTCCCCGAGATGCTATCGTTCCATCGGCCAAAGAACAGTGCCCTAAGAGAAGCATAACAAGCAGTTGTCAAAGGTAAAGGATGGATATACCAACCTAGCCCCTTTTCCCCATGTTGCTGTAAATGCGAGCAGACCCAACAGTTGGACCTATTAAAAATAGGATGCGTAGCATTCATGATAAGTAACAGAGTATTGTTATGATACCTTTGTCTCTGCTGGGAGTCCCTATGGGACAGAGTATGCAAATGTACGAAGGGAGTAGAAACAGTGGGTACATTTTCAGTCGGTAACAAGGACTCTAAAGGATGAGTTTCATTGAGGTACCATAGGCCTAAAACAGTGACTATTATAAAACCAAATATTATAAAAACACAGCAATACGTTTTCGGGGACCAAGTGCTTTGTCCATTATCCCGGCTGGTCACACATTCATTTACAAGTCCCGTACGAGCGGTAGCGGTGGCAGGCATTGTAGTCTTCAAACGAAAAACTCCAGTGTCATTAGCTGGCGACGTCCCGGCTGCGTGACTTCTTAGTCCTTCCACAACCCTAGCCAACAGAATCCCCTTTTTCTCTCAAACAATTATTTGGGCAAAAAGCAAGCCCTCGATGATTCTTTTCCTTCTCCGAATGCACAGCCGAACTGTGCCGTAAGTCTATAAGAGGCACAGCAAAACCGTGCCGTAAGTCTATTTCCTTGAACGCAGATTGTACCTTGCTTTTCCCGGTACTGATTGATCCAGAAACAATGTGTCATCACTTCCCGTTGGAAGCAACTTATCAAGAGCAAGTGAAGATGCGGAGTTCGGAATGACAGTTTCCAGAAGCGAAACTTTTGGAGAGTGTGGAGACAGAATGACGGGTTTCCCAAGCCTCACGGGCTCAGAAAGATTCTCCGAAGCACTCTCAGCGCTATTTACTGCTTTGGGATCATTGGTTGCAGCGTTAGTGAGGGGTTCTGTTTCTTCTGTATCGTGTGGCACTGGGTGAGGAAGTTTCTTGAGATGCGACGCATGGATCCAATGTTTCCTGCCTGAGACACGCACCGCCGTCTGTGTGACCAGCAGGACCTGGAATGGGCCCCGCCAATGAGGTGCAAGGCAGGAACAACGCTCAAATGCCTTGGTAAGCACCCAATCCCCAGCCTGAATGCTGTGGCCCGGACCCTCGTACCACACAGGTAAAGCCTCTCGCACGTAGTGATGAAACAAATACAGGTTTTTAGTCAACTGGCTACAATAATCTGAAAGAAGTGCATTTTCAACATTTTTCAATGATCTACATTTAGGAAGATTCCAGATATTGGCAGGTCTCCCCATTACCACCTCAAATGGAGAGAGCCCAGTCTTAGTTTGAGGGGTTGTACGCATGGCTAGTAACACGATCGGTAAGGTGTCCGGCCATTTTAGTTTGGTGACGGCACACGTCTTAGCGAGCTTGTTCTTGATTATACCATTGTGTCTTTCTTCTAGTCCGGCGCTCTGAGCGTTTCTGGCCGAATGGAACCATTTTTCGATCTGTAATGCCGCACAAATCTGCAGAATTACAGCAGCGACAAAATGTGGACCATTGTCCTACCAGATGACTCTTGGTAGCCCAAACCGAGGAAAATATTCCTTTAACATGCTTTTCGCAGTAGTCATGGCTGTAGCATCTTTGACAGGGAAAGCCTCGACCCATTTACTAAAAGCACAGATGACAACTAACACATACTTCATATTATTACAATGTTCCATCTCAATAAAATCAAAGTGAATGACTTCGAAGGGGACAGAAGGTGGCCCAAAACTTCCCCTTGGAGTTGATGTCCCCTTTCCCACAATGTGTTGTAGGCAAATCATGCAGTCCTGAACATAACGCTGGGCAATTTTAGAAATTTTGTCATTTGCCCAAACTTTCTTTAACATTTTCATAACTTTCTGGGCACATATATGTGTAGGGCCATGGGCCATAATGACCATCATCATCACATAAGCGTCAGGGAGTAGCCATTTCCCATCAACTATGTCCACCCAACACCCATCATCATCGAGTTTCACCAAGCCTTCAGCCCACCTCTTGGATTCTTCAACCGTGGCATCTGCTTGGATATCCCGTACTGACCCGACACCCACGTCCATTGCATAGGCATTTATAAGTCTCCCTTGAAACATACATCTCTGTGAAGAGATTGGTGGCCGTTTGTCTAGCAATCTGATCAGTGAAAGCATTCCCTTTTCCTATATCATCTATAATCTTTCGATGAGCTGCACATTTCACGACAGCTAACTGAGTAGGGAGCGCTGAGAGCAGTTGTACTATTAGGGAGCCATGTTGGATCTTTGTGCCATGCGAAGTTAAGAACCCTCTCTCTGACCAAAGTCTCCCAAAGTTGTGAACCACCCCAAAGGCATACTGACTATCAGTATATATGTTTACTGTAAGCCCTTCGGAAAGTTCACAAGCTTGGGTCAATGCTATAATCTCTGTGGCCTGCGCGGAGTTATGCGTTATTCTCTTGGTTTCCACGACCGTGCTCAATGTGGTAATTGCATAAGCAGCTGTGGATGTACCATCCGGAAGTTTGAAGCAGGAGCCATCACAAAACAGCTCTCCTTGTGTATTGTTCAAAGGAGTGTTTTTTTAGATCAATTGTACCCTTTGTCTCTTGTTCGGTAGTATACAGACAGTCATGTGACTCTTCGTCACCGCAAGCAGTACCTTGTGGGAAAGGTAAGAGTTCAACCGGATTAAGAACACAACACCTCTTAATTTGGATGTGAGGAGCAAACAAGATCAATTCATATCTCGTCAACCGTGTGGAAGTGAGGTGTTGCGTTTGGGTTTTGTTCAGTAGAACATCCACAGAGTGAGGCACCATCAGGGTTAGATCATGGCCTAAGACCATTCCCTCACACTGTTTTACAGACGCAGCAGCAGCAGTGACAGCTTGCAAACCTTTTGACAAAGCGCATGCTACAGGATCAAGGGCGGCAGAAAAGTAACCGCATGGCCTATTCTTCCCTCCATGTTCCTGTGTTAATACAGCCAAAGCACATCCATCACATTCATACACAAACAACACAAAGGCCTTTTCATAGTTTGGTGTGCCCAAAACTGGTGCCAAGCACAACGCAGTCTTGAGCAGATCAAATGATAGCTGGTGTTCCCCGTTCCACGGCAATCGCAAAGAAATGCCCTTCTTCATCAACGCCAACATTGATTTAATCACTAGTGAGAAGATTGGGATCCACAACCTACAGTAAGAAGCCATACCTATCAAGGCTCTAACTTCCTTCTGTGTATTTGGGACAGACATGCCAGAAATGTGTTTTATTCTTTCAGGTGTCAATCTTCTTCCCTCCTTTGACAGGAGATAGCCTAAATAGGAGACCTCCTGGCAACAATATTGAAACTTTTTAAGCGAAGCTTTGTGACCATGTTTAGCCAGATGAATAAGCAACAACACAGTGCCCTCCTTACAGGCGCTCTCGGAGTCTGCAGCTAAAAGCAAGTCATCAACATACTGAAGCAATGTACAAGTAGAGGGCAATTCAAGGGTATCAATCTGTTCTTTCAAAGCCCTACTATAAATGCTAGGACTCTCTGTGTAGCCTTGCGGTGCACGAGTAAATGTAAACGAGCGTCCCCCTAAGGTGAACGCGAACAAGTATCTACTGTCTTGTATATAGGAATACTAAAGAAAGCATTCTTCAGATCCACAACACTAAAGTAAGTAGCTGTAGCTGGAAACATGGTTAATATTGTTGTCACATCAGGCACAATTGGAAATTGCGGAGCGACGACTTTATTAATGGCACGCAAATCAATTATGAAACGGAATGGAATTGCATTATCTCCTTTTTTGTACATGGGTAAAATCGTACTATTACACAAACTGCCTGAAATTTCCTCAATCACCTCGCAATGCACAAAATCGGAAACAATGCATTTCAAAGCTTGCTCGCCCTCAACTGAAATCTTATACTGTGGAATGCGTGGCAGCTTAATTCCATGGTTCAAGACTATTTTAATCGGATCAATCTGTAAAACACTGACATGACTGTCGTCAATTGCTCATAAACACTCTAGTACATCAATGAATTCATTCTGGTGGCAAAGGTCTGGTTAAGAACTGAGAGACAGAAAGTTGCTGTGGTGAAATCGTCAAACGCACTCCATCAGAAGAACAATGAATTACTGCATTTAATTCTTTCAACAGATTTAACCCTAGCAGATTCTCTCCACAATTAGAAGTCAAAGGAATGAACAGTGGTCCATAAAAGGACCCAAAGAAATAGGTACCGGGGAAAAAACCGTACAAACACCTGGTGTGCCAGAAAACCCTACAGAGACATTGGTTTGCCCTGACAGTGGAATGTTTGGAACCCGAGAATGATCAATGGAACACTTCTGTGCTCCAGTATCTATCAAAAACAGATGTTTCCTATTTCCCACTACCATTTCAATGTAGGGACCTTTCTGATTAACGGGCATAGGTGTAGGTTCCAAACCCTTCTTCGGGCAATCCTAACGAAACAGATTATCGTCGAAAGGAAGCTCTTCAGAGAGGTAAGTAGAAGAAGGATGATCAAATATGTTTCTAGTATCCACACTTGGTACCTGATTATCCTGTGAAAAAGGTTGCTGAGGATCCTGTGCAAACTGACCTCTACCAGGGCCCCCTCACCCGGGCGACCTCTGGATCTTCTACCCATATTTCCGAATGTGTCATTTGACCTTTGTCGAAGGACGGGGCATTGTGCACGCCAATGACCCTCTTGTCGACAATAGGCACACTGGTTAATGTTCACAGGACCCAAGGGCATATTCCCTTGTGGAACATACTGACCTCTAATCTGCGAACTACCCCCTCTGGGGCCTCTAGCAATTTGCTGTAATAATACTTTAGTCTTCAAATCACCTTTTCTCTTCTCTACTCTTTCCTTTTCATTATTGACATGATTCTCGTAGTACTGAGCCATGTGCAGTACTTCTGATTGGGACTTCACCTGCCAAGCGCTCTCAGAAGACATAATTTGTGACTGGATGTCAGGCAGCAATCCACGCACAAATTTGTCCACAAATAATCTTTTCCCAGACTCTGTGCCTAAGTCTTGTCCTCTGAAATCTGAGAATCCCTGTTCGAACCGATTAAAGAACTCAGTAACACCCTCAGACTTCCCTTGGACACAGTCCGTAAGCTTGTCCCAAATAATTCTCTTTTCGGGAATTATAGTTTTCAATTTTGCAATGATTCTATCAGGCAAAGTTAGTATCACCTGGGGCGGTCTCTCACCAGCTGGTCTTTCTCCATCGAAACTAATTATGTTATCCCATGTATCTCCCAACCCTAGTATGTCGTCTATAGTCCTAACTTGTTTCCACAAATCTACGGGAAGGAGTACAGGAAATAACTAATCAATATAACCCAGGGTGAATACTGAGGACTGCAGGAAAGACTCTATTTCTTTATAGAATCCTGTCGGATTTTTCCTAATGTCAGGAATAGATTGTCTAATAGTGTTCACTTCCTGTCTTGAGAACGGGACATGAACAGACTGCAATACATAATGTGCAGGAATGTTCACAGAAACTATACCCGCTGCAGCATCAGCCGCAATCTCAACCTTCAGGACAAATGTCGGAGGAACCTCTCTCATAGGCAACTGAGAAGTAGGCAACTCCGAATGCTTACTAAGCAACAGAGCCAAGTCGAGCGCTAAAGCAGTCGAAGAAGTGTCAAGTGAGAAAGCTCTCTTATAAATACTCAATGACTCTGTGGGACAACTAATCTTTCTCTTCACACAATCATCCTGTAGGTACTATATCATTACCTGTATCACTTTCCTTTACATTTCTGGCGTATACTGAGTCTATGTGTCATATACCTCAACTGAAGTTATCGACATGTCTGAAATCCATCTAATTGCATCTTTCGTAAGGAACTGTTTCTGTACATACATACTTTCCCCATCGTCATGCTCATTCTGTAACCTTTCCAACTCCTTTCTATACTCAAATAACCTCTTGACATGCTCATTTACTTTCTCCACAGTGTCTCTTGAAAACGCTAAAGTGTTTAGATCCCTTAACCCTTGCGGGAGATCTGTATTATTTAATTTGCCCCACATTACACATAAATGAACCCCTAAACCTTCAATGAAAAACATTTTCTCCGGTAAATTATCCATATTAGAAAGTGTGGAAAAAACGTTAGCTTGATCATCTCTCTCCATACAATGCTTGGCCCATGCAATCAATTCATGTTTTTTTTCTGGAGGTACAGTATTACGAGTGACAACCTTTGACCCCACACCCTGATCGATTACAAGCGGTACAAGACCACTTGGAAGAGGGAGAGCAAGCAAATTCAATGGAGGTACTGTTACTGGTGCAATAGGAAGAGGTGGAGGAATAACAACTGGAGGAAGAAGAACATTAGGAGGAGCAGGAACAACAGGAACAACAGCAGGAAGAGCAGGAATAACAGCAGGAAGAGGCAAAACAACAGGAAAAGGAACATACAGAGGTGGCGCAGAGGCACCAGGCCTTCGTTCATTTAACAATTTATCAATAAATTCATCGGAAACATGAAGGTCTTTGGAAGGATAGATTTTCTGAATACCAAGTGAGAAAGCCCTATCCATATTTCTAGCCGACTCAGAATGTTTATCCTGGTCATATAACAATGCTTTTTCGGCGTTCGTTTTATGACGGCGTGCATGTTTCTCTCTACTCTTAAGTTGCTGTAACGCTTCTTTTTTCTAATTCTGCAAAACATCAAATGCTGCAGGTCTAGCCTTTTTCTTTAACGAAATTGACTCTAAATACTCAATACGAGGGATTTCAAAACTACCATTGATTGGCCACTGAAATTCGGAGGAATGTCTGGTTTGTCTGTGCAAAATATCATTAAACACTATTCTTCCAATGCCATGCTTACAGTACATAGTACAAGCCGGCGACCACTCCTGTGGTGCCGGACGGCTAAATTCCAAAGACTGTCTATCGCTGTGGAATAATGCCCTGAAACAGGCAGACAATTTCCCAGGCATATCAAAATATTGGTGTTACCTGGTCAATAATTGTGTCTGCAGATACAATACACCAAAATCAAATGACCAGGATACTTAAGAATCGGGTCACGACTCACCTGATCAATCCTAAGGATGTTCGATCGGATCACAAAGAATCTTACCTAACTAAGTTTACCTCGTGTTTGGTGATTTCGGCAAATCTGTCCGCCTCGATAAGTGGACCCTCGTCAAGATGCCGTCTCGGACCACACGCTAATCGTCCAGGGATCGGGTCGTGCAGCGCTGCTGAGGTGTCGCGTCTTGTTCAGAAGGAGCCCCTTTCACTATCCGATCCCGGTCCGATAGCGCGTGTCAACCTTCGACAATCCGGCATCAATCTTGAGGGTCCCTATTCGGGCGCCAACTGTGAAAACAAAGAGAAAATATCGAGGCTGAGTACCCCAAAAAGAAATACACCGAACACGGGTTACAAAGGAACATACAAAGATCTTTTATTTTATACTGAACAGTTTCAAAGGACAAAGTAACAGATAGCTATCTGCCCTCAGTACAACACAGCGAACTCCAGCGTGGTTCGGTGTGCTCAGCGAGTGGTACTGTACATTAGAATAGTCCCACTTTATATACGTTTGAAACATGACATCCAGCCCCACTGAAGTGCCAGCAGTGCACCCTCCCAGCCCCCCCCCAGAACCCAACTGGCTATTTTGGGCAACACACCTAACAAACCATAATAATGACTATGTCTATATAATCAACCAGCAATCATCACATTCCAGAAATAAAACCGACAACATGACAATAACATGGAACAACTACCCAACTGATACTACAAATAGTACCACATAATCCCCAAGTACCTGGAAACTACCTGGCACCTACAAATTCAGATTACACAAATTACACTGACCCTCCACAAAAATAATATATATACCAATACGACCAACAGCACCCACTCATTCAAATCCCAGTCAAAAGCAGGGCACATTGCACCCACATTGCCATTTCCAATACATTTAAATCACCCCACACCCACCAGTCTCCATTCCATTGACAACTAAGGTGGACTATCCCGCACCCATATCCATAAAATGACTGCTTACCCACTGACTAAATGTGAGGCCACAACATAAACACAAACATAAGCATGATATAACTAGCAGGCCTCCAAACCTAACATCAGCCCATTACCCATCTAAAAGACATTATCTCCTATAAAAGCAAAATACGTTTGAAATCAAATCCTTGCAAGACAAATGCATCCATTGTACAAACAGTTTCTTCCATAATCCTGATGGTGCTTCTAAAGATTGGTCTCACCAGTTCTCGCCACCCACAAATATGTTCACCCTCTGGAAACCATATAGCACTTGGTGACCTTAGGGGCAACATATTCCATATGGTGACATTTCTGGCGCTTGGTAGCCATCCCGGTTGGTTCACTGATGACTAACGCCAGCTGTCTTGAGTCCTTGCTGGTGTTCCAAAGCTCTGCCAAGTGTGTAAACATCACACCATGCCCAGCCAGCACCTCACAGAATCACCTCCAAAACTGTATTTTTAGCTTTTTATTTTGTTAGGCGCTAAGGTGCTCAGCTCACGGCATTATAACCCCCATGTACATTTCAGTCAAGTAGCTAAACTGGCAGTAATAAAACCAGCCTTAGTTTCAATCCTGGATGACTCACTAGAACCAATGGTGCGATCTTGGGCAAATCCTTTTTGGGTCATGATTTCCTGAAATCCCTCCATGGCTGCCTTAACACTTATATGTGTTTCTGAAGTGTGCAGCCAAAAGGGCTGGTGCAACTAAAAGTGCACCATGACCACTAGTTGGGAATGTTTTCCACACATTTCTTCATGAAAATAACTCCTCTTTAAATAGCTTCCCTCTGGCATATTAAGGCCAGCCTTGTTTGCTGCATCTGGCACTCATTTTAGACTTAGTTGTAAAAAATTGTAAAAAAGAGTGTCTGTTATCTGCTGCTTCAAGCTCATAGGCATTGGGCAACATGTGCTCCTCAGTGCACTATGCATTAGAGCATGCTGAAACCTTCTTGCTAATGCCACCTCACAAAATGGTGGACATATCTGATACATTCCAATTGGCAGATGTTAGTCCAGTCAGGTGTTTTCATGTGCATTCCTTGACTGGTGGTCTTGGGTTTCCCCATTCAAAACACAAGCCTACAATTCCCAGAATGCCTTGCAAACAGGGCTATGCTTCTGTCTTCCAAATGGAATGGAGCATATTTTCATGGATGGACTGAGGTATGCAATATCACTGTGCAGAAACACACATTGGCACAAGCACTATGACTTCTGACCGCGTCGGATTTCCTCCTTGCCTCTTTCGAGATTAAAGTAGCAGTCACCTCCTCCATTGTATATGGCAAACCCATCAAGGAACTGTTTTTGAGCACATATAAGTGTTAAATTGGGGAAGTCTTTTAACTTATCCCAAGAAAGACTGAGATTTGCTTCCACAACAGGATGATTCCCTCTAGACTAAATTTGCTGCAGTGCGGGAGACAGACACTTTTTGTTGGAGACACCTGCGAGTTGTGGCAGACTTTGTTGGTAGTTCTGCTGTCATCAGGTGGTAGAGCCTTGTGACACCAGGCATCCTAATTTGGAAACCACCGCTGTATTCTCTTTGGGCAGAAGCTGAGTTTACATGCTGTAAAAAGCTTAAACAATCTTTTTTGTTCTGGTTGTATATTCATCCCAGTGTTTCTCTTTATATTGGTTTTTCATACACTGTTTCACCTGTTGACAATGCTTTATTGTCTTGGGTGTTGGAGACTATACACACTGATCACTTCCGGTGATGTCACTTGGGGGCGGGGTGAAATAGCATCACTTCCTGTGATATCTTCAGAGGTCAAGGGTCGTGAGATGCCAATTCCGCTACCCCAAGCATTTTGGTGTAATGACATCCCTGAAGGCACTTGCCGACAATGTTTTAAAGTGACTTCCTGGGATCACAGAGGACGCTGGACCTGTGCTTTCAGATAAGTAGCTTTAATGTCCATTGGTTCACAGGTAGGTAATAAGATGTTATATATACACCGGCACACTGGCCACCCACAACCAGCCGGTTGTAACTGTCATACTAGAGCATTCACAAAGTCACAAACCCTACATTACACACTGATCTCATGGCATTCTGGATCAACTCTGACCTCACAACACTCTGACATCACAGGCTTATTCTTACAGCATGACAGCCAGATATTCATCATAGCATATTATATGCAGTTTAAAACAAATGCATTAACAAGCCTGGCTTTCTGGTTTAGTACAAGACCCTTCATAAACTCTGGCAGTGCACTCACTAAACATTTTACCATAAATGTCCTCTACTCACCTCTCCCACCCGCTCCTTTTCCTCTTACCCTTACCACCCACTCCTTGCATCTTCACCCTAAAACCCATTCTGTCTCCCTCCTCCTTTCCCTTCCTCACCCCCCTACTCTCTTGTTTACCCTCACAGGTTAATTGCTCTACTCACAGTTTTGTTGGTTTGATTCATGTCTTGTAAATTGCTTCTACTGTTACAATCTTCTATGTATCTTGTTGTTATAATGTAAAGCACTTTGGAGTAAAGCGCTATATAAACACAATAAATACAAATGTCCCCTTGTCGTATAATGATTATGAATTGTTAGGGAAAGTCAGATCGGAAGACAGGAATCCGAGATCCAGACATCTATTTAATTAGGAGTTTACTAGGTGGCAGCTTGTTCTGCTTAGAAAGTGTCAGTTAGCTCAATGTTCTGGCTCTGAAAGCATGCATTGTGACGTCATTATATGAAATATATTAGCAACACCAGTGTGCCCAACCCACAAACCACAAATAATGGCTACTTTTCCTGCAATTAAATCCCCGCTAATTCATCTGGCCTTATAGATTTTCTTGTAATGTTGATTTGATATGTTTAATACTTTAATTACTCATTTCGAAACGCACAGCTCTATTGGATATTTAATCTGCAATTCTTTAAATTCGACTTAAATAACTTAAATACCTCAATGTCATAAGGGAGTACTAGGATAAATGTGGAAAAGACACACAGTACTTAGCTGATGCATTAAAATCCCTTTAATTCAGATTAATGTAACATAACTGTAGGTAAAAAACATGTTTCATTTAACAAAGGGACCTTATAGAATAAGTAAAAAAATGTCTGCAAGGGTCTTACGTATACATCGATCTTTAGAAACGAGCATTCATGAGACAGTCGGCATGAGTTACAAAGCCTTTTTCAATGGCATGTTCATATTGAAAAATGCTTTTTTAAATCAGGTCCATCTTTTTTTTAACAACTCTACTGCTCCGCAATCAAGTTCAACACTTAACACACCATTGATCATACAACCCCCAGTCCACTTAATTTGGCAACCACTTTTTTATCGAATTGCAGTTACATCATACTTGTAGCATTCTATCCACAAACTGTGCTACGAAAGGGGTAAAAACAAGAGATTGACAATTTTTCTTCATGTCCACACTTTGCCGCCTCACCTAAAATTGATCTCACATACAAAATTAGTGATAGTTCAATACAAAACATAAAAAATAAAAACTCTTGGGATTAGTCAACAATGAGCCACTACACCACTTTCCACCACCATTGCCAATATATGGCACTTTAACAGTGGGCACATTTGGAGTGCGTCTACAAGAGCCTTAGCTGTGGCTCTATGTAAATAGCAAGATAGATGAATTCTAGGCATGGGGTCCATTCTACTCTGCATAATTAAAAATCATGAATTGTGACAGCCTAAGCACTAATGCAAGTAATAACTATTGTGGGTGCCGTAAATGAGCAGTCAAACATTTTGTTCAATATTGTCAAACCTAGGTGACTGTTTAAACACACTGGGAAAGCTTCTGTGTAAAGACCATGCAAGGCAAACAAGGCTCCACCCTGTATTTACAAAACCATATCCCTTAGCTTTGCCAAAGCTTCTCTTTTATAGATTTGTGGTTCTAGAGAGTCCCCAATGTTTCCACTTAACAATTGCTAAACTCCCGTCTATAACTTAAGACTTATTCTTGTGAAGTGAGAGAATGGAAGAACAGGCTCCCGCCCTTCCCCTCTCGTGCTTGGCCTAGAGGATCACGGCCTAGACACCCGCCACGAGAGGAGTTTGCCTATCTACCAGACGACCAAATACCCTGGTACAGGAACATACGGATGTGCCCACCTACCTGCCCAGCAGCCCGCCCTGCCCATGCCGACACCTGCGGCATGGATCAACTCGACTAAACCTACACGTCGTTAGAGATGCCATGACGACCTAGCCAACGGTCAGCACACCTGTGCAAACATGCACACCGGACACTCCCACACCAATCCACACGAAGAACATACTCAGTGCTATGACGTAGGCGACAGACATACCCACGGACGTGCATCTTTATTATTTTCCACATAGGCTCTCAAAATGCAGAAACGCAAGACGCATAATGAACTTATCTAAACAGGCTTGCTCCCGCTTCTTCTAAGAACCATGTACCATAATGAAGAATATAACGGAGACACGATACTGGGGATAGAACAATATGATACCGTAACCTAAAGCGCTCTGCATCAAACGGTTCCACCTATGCACCAGGCCCAAGTAGGCCGCAAGCAAAAGCTTCCATGAACATTGAATGAGCAAGAGCTCGGTTGCTGACCCTGCAGAATGAGCCCGGCGAAAGCACACAGCCAAGGGCACGATGTTGCAATCTCGCACGCCGCAAGACGACGCCAAGGTCGCACCTGCAAGATAAACCAGGCACACAGTGGGAAAAACAATATTAATTGTGCTGAATTCTGCCTCAAACACGGTCCCACCTCACGTGACAAAGCCAAACCTGACAGGATGCCAAGCCCAGGAGGAAGGAGACGCCTGAATCCCACGTTTCAAGACACAGGCAGATACAATTAAAAGGCTCATTGGACATCTGCAGCAGTGGGAGTAGTCGACCTCCCAACATATGAATAAATCCTCACATTGTTTACACCTACCCATAGTAAAAACATTGTTGCAAATGACAGGTGCACCGCGAGCTGGGAACAGCGATAGTCCCAGATTGGGAGGCTCGCAAGCGGACCAATCAGAACATGGGGCTCTTATCACTGACGCCATTAACATTGACCAATCCTCAGAGGTCTTCATGTAACAATTTTCATGTATCAAATTGAAGGGACAGCCCAAGTATATCACCTGACTAACCCTCAACCACTAACACCGTTCTCTATATGTATGCTATACTAACCCTACCACTCGAGTAACCAATCCAGAGTGGAAATAGGTTTTTTGCTAAACTTTTTAAGGTGACGCAAGTAGCGCGTCATACTAAGCTAAAAAGGGCACTGCGAGCCCCACTATTGTGTGTGTGTCAGGACGGACGCGTACGATCCTTGACCCATCCCTGCCGTTTTGTCTAATAAACAGCAGAGTCACCTTGCTTCTTGCGTGTGTCTCATACTCTATCTCTTTTGGGATATACGGGAGGAGTTGGGGCCTCCCTGCCCGGAGGTCTACGGACGGCCCGGTCGACCCCGGCAGAATTTCCCCCCGACAAGTTGGAGGCACTGCTGAGATCTGTTTAAGATCTGCTTTTTTTAATTTTAATTTTTCCAGGTACTCCCGTTGCGAGGAGGCCCGGCGGCGCGGCCCCCTCTGCCGTTGCCCCCTTCTGAGGACTACAGGACCATCGCGGAACTGCGAGAAGACCGGACAGCGCAATCCGGATATTGGCCTTCGGGAGCCGGTTGAGAAGTATCCCGCCCGCGGTTGGCGAGTGTCCAGACGTGGTCCAGACGAGGGGAGGTGGCGTGCCGCTTGGAGGGGTGCACGCAGTCGAGCGGCCCCGCATCAAGAGAACTTGGTGAGCATGCCACGCACAACAAGCAATGTGAAATTGTGAGGGAGGGGGGAGGAATTAAATACGGGAGGTGGGAGGTGTTGCACAGGTGCGCGGCGAAGGTTTGACAATTTAGTGTTGGCAATGAAATGAATGGTAGCCGAACGAGTGCGAGAGCAGTCGGCTACATTACGCGAGAGAGGGGGGGAGCACGAAAACATCACGTGCGGCCGCTCGTAGACACTGATTGGCCTAGGTCGCGACTACGTGTAAGGGTGTGTGTGTGTGGTTTCCTACGATTTGGCATTTATTGATCAATGAGTAGATGAGGATCCCTATTGTTCGAGCAAGAAACTCGATAGGTAGATGACGTTTCCCTGTAGGCGGTAGCTAGTTAGTTGCCCAATACGGAAGATAATTGGCTGGTTAAGCCCTCCTGTCGAGGGGCGTATCACACGCGAGGCGACGCAGCGTGCGCAGTCCGATTATATTATTGATTACCTTGTTCCAGGAGTGACAGGAAGACAGCTGTGAGGTTAACGGGGGTAGATTGCAAGTGTATTTTGGACTTAAAGAATATATGAAGAACTTACCAGTAGTTCGAAGAGATCGGTAACGTCACCAGTAGGGCTTTCATAGGATATCCCGAGCACAAGGCATCTTTCTTTCTGAGAGTGGTGGGGAAGAGAACTGTGGTAAGGGAGTGGAAACGGAGATAAACGGTAATGAGTTGATCGGGGAAAGGCGAAACGGGGGACGTGGCTGCGCACGGAGAACGCCGGCCACGGCAAGTGTAGAAGAAGGAGGAGGAGCAAATGAAAATAGGACGACTGTATAAGCACGTCACAAGGGGTACGCAGCCGCAGGGGGCTAAGTGTGCCTCGGCCGCAGGGGGCCGTAACGGTGTTGTGTAAAGGAAGAAAGAAAGAAGAAAATATACAAATGTAAATACTATATTTTAATAATTTTCCTTAGCGGACTATCGCAAGTCCCCAAATTTACGGGGCCAGGTAAAGGTATAAGGATGTGTATTGTAGGTGTTAGTAAGATAATAACTACCAAATAGGGGAAGGATAATAAGTAAAGCGCCACTATGTCATACGGGACAGGATCAGGAGGGTAAGGGAACACCCTCACTACCCCACTACAACACATATGTAGAACACTGTCACCCCATAGGGAGAAACTGATCAAGTATAGCATAGAATGGACACAGGGGACGGACAACAAAATGATAACACCATGGCCACCTAATGGTAGCTTTGATCCATATACCCAACATTCACTATTAAACCATCGGCATAATACATACAAAGGGAAGAAGTTGACACACCACGTGGAGGTGTTTAACTTATGGAGGATGTTCCAAGGGTCCCGACCAGGACCAAATGGAATGTTCACTGTGGGGGAAATACCAGAAGAAAAAGAGATTAAGGAGGAAGGAGAGAATGGGAAAAAGGGGAGCGAAGACCCAAAGAACACGGGGAACGGACAAAAGGGAGGAGAAAAGAATAATAACTCAAAAGAAAATGAAATAAAAAAGGAACAGAGCAACGATATACCCCTAGCAAAGGTAGTGAAAACAGAGGGAGGGGGGTTGTACCCTTTAAGAGAATTAGGAGAAATAGAAAGAGGACAGTTAAGGGCGGCTGAGGGGTACTCGAACCCGGCATACAGCCCGCCACCATATGTGGCTCATAGGAAGATGCCAGCAGGGGAGGGGAGGACTGGAGAAGAACAAACTGTGGAAATAGGACATGATGAGTGGGTAGCTGCGCAGATACTATTAAAATTACAAGGTTCATTAACAGGAGAAGAGAAGGAGGTAGTAAGGAAAATAGACGAGGATAATACCAGGGAGAGTGGAATGAGAGGGGAAGAGCTGTTACGACAAAAGGAAGAGATTTTGGAGGAACGACTAGCAGAGTTAAGGGATGAGCAGAATGAACTGATCAAACAGCTCGAGAGGGAGGAAAGAGAGAGAGCGAGGGAAAGGAAAGAAGGTAAGAACGAATTGGAAAAAATAAGGGAACGAACTGACGAGCAAAGGAGAGAAGCTGAAAGGGCAAAAGCAGCAGCAGAAAGGGTATCAAGAGCAGTACTACGAGAGAGGAAAAAGGAAGAAGAAGAGAAAGAAAAAGAAATGGCAATGTGGAAGAAGAGATTACTATCAGAAACGACTAGGAAATACGAAGAAGGGAGGGTGATAGAGAGTATATTAGAAAGGGAGAGGGTGAGATGGGAAAGGAAGAAAGAGGATGAAAAGATATTAGAAAAGATGAGTAGTGAAGTAATGGAGGAATTAAAAAGGAAAAGGGAGGAAATTGGTAGGGAGATGGAGGAGAGAAATGAAGGGGAAAGAGAAGATAGGAGAGGGGAGAGTGAAGTAAGGGGGTATGTATATAGAGACACAGAAGTAGCAACAACATCAGCGCAAAGTGGAGCGGTTGGTAAAGGAGAAAAGGGAGAACCGGACCTAATAGACTTAAAAACAGTAACAATCAAGGGGAAAAAGACAGAGTGGGGGCTGCCGTTTACGAATGACTTTTGTAGTGAGGAAGAAGAAGGAATGGAGAAGGAAGGAAGAAACAGTGAAAGGGAAAGCCTAGATAAACTATACACCACCCGGACCAATACAGACTCACCATGGATCTGTAGGAGAAAGGATGAACTGGAGAGAAGTGAGGAGGAAGAGCAAGGAATAGCGGAAAGACAGACACATGAAGCCACACCGTCACCATCACACCCTCTCCCATCCCACCCTACATGCTCAACCACCTCACGCTCATTACGTACAATCAAACTTGCGCCCTTCACAAACGAACTGACACCCTATGCAGGTCGGCTTAGAGACCTCCCTAGACGCAGGCAGGAAGGACGAATACACACGCCCACATTAAATACAGGAAATGATGGAAGAAGGGGAAAAGATGGAGAAGAAAGAGTTACGAGCAGGGGAAATACGGACGAAATTGACGATGTAGGACAGAGGGAAGAAGAGGAGGGGTGTGAGGACTCGATTTTATGGAACCCAAGGGGTAAAACGAGACACAACTTAATGCCACTTCTGGAGAGGGGAGGGGTTAGACCACAGTACGTCCCTTGGAAGCATACAGACAAAGAAAATATAAAGTGCAGGCTCCCATCATTAAGTGGAGGTGCGGGTAAATGGATATATGAAATGGAAAAACACACCGCAGGACAGAAACTGGCAGTGGGAGATGTAAAGGGCCTTCTAATATCGATATTAGGGGATGCAGCGGATGACATTTGGAAGAGAGCGGGATTCACTGGGGTAACAATAGCAAACACATCACACGATGGGGCACCATTCGCAAACTGCAGACATGCACTATGGCAGGCACTGAGGGTACAGTACCCAGACACATCAGACATAGGAGCAATTACCTCACGCAAGATGCGTGAGAACGAAGATCCTGTTGATTATATCCAGGAAATCCAAGAGAAGTGGCGCATGGAAACTAGAGAACAATGGGACAAAACACCAGCAATATTCTATCATATACTAGTACAAGGGCTCCCAGAAGGAGTTCAGAAACAACTGAAGAAAGTAGTGGGAATGGAAGCAAAAGCATGGCCAGAAATACAACTGACAATAGTGCATCATTGCAGGACATGGCAAGGAAAAATGAAACAAAAGGAAGAGGACAGGAAAACGGAAGAGGCTAAATTAGTACAGAAAAAACTTACTAAATACACAATGGAAGGGGCACTAATAACTACACCTACAACAATGACCCAAAGCCCCACACAAGTAGTGGCTGCACAAGATCCCTCCCAAATACCACCCTCACAGACTATAACACAACAGGTGCCGCCACTCCAACCATACACGACCAACATGGGAGGAGGATACTCAATGCCAGGAGCTGGGTATTAGAATTACAACAGGGGAAGAGGAGGAATTATGAGAGGGAGAGGATACGGATATAACACACAACAGCAGGTGGGAGGACTTAGAAATTCCTACCCCACCGGGCAACCAGTATACTAGGACAACACAGGAAGCTTTCCATGGCAGAGTAGGGAACCACCGGTGTGTTGGAGTTGTGGATTAGTAGGGCACATGTCACGCACGTGTAGAGTAAGACCAGGAACACCATCATGGAGCGAACAGGGACAACCAAGGCCCACACAGGAACAGCAGGGCATACAGCAACAGCAGACATTGCAACAGGGAAATGAACAGCAACAACTAACAACACAACAACCCCAAGCACAACAAACACAACTGGGTAGGGTGACGGTCCTGGGACACAACCCTTACACAGGAAATGGTCAATCGTTGTACCCTCAATAGGACAGCCCACAGACGGCGTTGGTGTGTCCCATCCTGTCAGTAACACCTAATAGTGCGGAGGAACCACGCATAGAGGTAACGATAGGTGACAAAAAATTATCATTCCTTGTTGACACCGGGGCGACCCGGTCTTGCATAAGGGAAGGTAAATTTAAGATGTCGGGCGAAGCCATGAACACCCAAGGATTCTCTGGGGCTAGAGGGTTGGTTCCCTTTACTGATAACATTCCCTTATCTATAGGAGATTATGACATGTCAGTCCCACTTTTATGTTATAGTGCCTCACCAGTAAATATACTGGGGAGAGACATCATGAACAGGTTGAATATGACGACTCCTTTACGGAGGACGGCATCATTTGCTCTACTCCAGGAATTAACATGCTCACAGCACGACAGATTATGCAAGCATACTGCGGACAGACAGCGATTAGGGCTGAGCCAGTAGATGGCGAACTATTCCAGTACGGGACAGACATGGCATTTGCATGGATGCCAGGGATAGAGGGAAAGATCTGGAGGAGGCCAGCAGCCTATTTGTTCAGACCAGAAACACCAGCCAATGAACTAGAAGGGAAGGTGGTTCCAGTGGACATTGAGAGCATTATAGCAACAGCTGATTACATTGCGGTACATGCCCAAGATAGAGAAGGAAGAGCATGGAGGGCAGTGATAGCATTAGCAGAAGGCTGTAGACTCACCCAGGTGTCAGATGAGGAGCTGTTCTCAGAAGAAAAGGAGGAAGGTGAAATGGTGTTTATGATGAGTGTGGAAATATGGCTAAGAGTGGCGTACAAACAAGTGGCACAGAAAATTGCAATGGCACTTGAGGCACCCACATCCACCCCAGTTCCCTTCTTTGAGGAGGATATGACAAAAGTACCCACATCATTATGGACTACTAGCCCCTATGACGTGGGGTGCATAAAAAGTATAGGGGGAGTGTAACGCTCACCTGATTCCCGTAGAGGCACCGGTCTTGACTGGGCGTATACCGTATCTTCAAAGGTGATGTGTAACACACGGCTGGCTCTTTGGGCTGGACCTCTATGCACTGTATGTCTGACTCGAAGGGTAAGATGTCTGCAGATAGAAAATATGGGATTAATGAACTGGGTTATTGAATGTCTCTCTCTTCTTCCCTTTCTCTTCTCCTGTAGAACCCCAAAGGTTAACGCTCTCACCTTAGGTAAGTGAACGCCGTGCTCTCCATCTGCCTCGGGGCAGGGTGCTGTAACCAGTTTCTTCACTGGATAAGGGGAGCAGGCCTCTTGACTTCAGAGGACTGCTGTCCGTCGTTTACTGCACGAACGGTAAGTTTCGAGTAATTCTAATGTCTTTAAAAGTCTTTAGTAATGATGTCTCTTGTTTTGCAGGGTTCCGGCGATGGCGGATGCCGGGCTGAAGTGAGTTGAAGATGGAGCCCGTGTGATGAATGGAAGCGCCTGGAAGCACGTAAGTAAGCGCTTGTTGCTTGCTTCACGATGCGCTCTAACTGTCTTTTTATTTTGCAGGTACAAGATCGGAGCGGCTGCAGGGTGCCGGAATACCCACTGGGTTAGATGTGGAAAGGAGTAATGGCACGTGAGTATTAAAGTTCCCCAATGTCTTTAAACGCACCTTGTTTTGTCTTTCAGATGCGGGATGCAGCGCCGAAGGCCTCCGGAGCGTGCGAAGAGTTGGTAAGCTTTTGACCTTCAGATGCCGGAATGCAGTGCGAAGAGTTGGTAAGCTTTTGTCCTTCAGATGCCGGAATGCAGTGCGAAGACCTCCGGAGCGCACGAAGAGTAGGTAAGCCTTTGTCTTTCAGATGCCGGAATGCAGCGCGAGGCGTTGGTGACAGCCGATGGACCAGGTAAGTGAAGCGCTGTCACTGAAGACCGTAATGCTAACCTGTTCTTTCTTGTCTTTATAGGTGTTTCTGAAGACTGGATTCAGGATGGTAAGCCTTTTTCCTTAGGCCCAGGATCAGATGCAGAAGACACGATGAGCGTTCTGCTGCAGAGGATGCAGAATAACGCAAAGCAAGATTCATCCATCGGGTGTGGTTTAAATAGCCTCCTGTAGTGCTTAGGTGTCTCCTTCCACAGCCACGCCTAGGTAAGAAAAGAGTTCCTGCTTTCCAGAAGAGTTCCAGTGTTCTGAACCTAGGGAGTGGCTCCTGCCCCACCCAACAGGAAAAGTAGTTCCAAACAGAAGAGGATCAGAGGCTCAACTGGCAGGCAAGTAAGCAGCATGGTCTGCTGCAGGTAAGTCCACCCAAGCATTATGAGCCCGGCGCTTCCAGTGCAGGGACTGGGCATATTTATGAGCCTGGTGCCACTGGCGCCAGGACTGGGTCCAAAAGGTCCCAATTGGGACTGGTTGGCACTCGGAACCTGGGTTATGGATCTGCTTCCAAGGGAGTTGGGAAAACCCTGACCTTTTGGAAGCAGAGATCATGACAGTACCCCCCCTCAAGGCCCCTCCCAAACCGGGCTTCTCCGGGGGTTTTGGCTTGTCAGGAAATGTTCGGTGAAATCTTTTGATTAGGCGAGGAGCGTGGACATATTCAGCAGGTTCCCAGGATCTCTCTTGAGGGCCGTAGCCTCTCCAGTCAATTAGGTAAAATAATTTAGATTTGGAGATCTTGGAGTCCAGAATGCTTTTGACTTCAAACTCGAGTTCTCCATCAACTAGGATGGGTTTTGGAGATTTAGTTAGTCGGGTTTGAGGTTGCACGGGTTTTAACAGAGAGACGTGGAAGACCGGATGTATCTTCATGTGCGGGGGCAAGTCCAACTTGACCGCAACTGGGTTTACTATGGTAGTGATGGAATAGGGACCAAGGTATCTTGGGTTGAATGTGCGTGGCCCTTTTAGAGGTAGATATTTGGTGGATAACCAGACTTGATCCCCTACTTGATATTGAGGGGCTTCCTTCCGATGTTGATCTGCTCCTTTCTTGTATTGTTCTTTAGCCCTTTGAAGGTGAGAAACAGCTTCCTTAAAGGATTGGGTGATTGTAGAATGCAGGTAGTCTACTGCTGGTGTTTCAAGATCTTGGAGGGGATCCAACTCCGAGGTTCGAGGGTGACTGCCGTATAAAAGAAAAAACGGAGTTTTCCCAGTTCCCGAATGGACAGAGTTATTGTAGGCATATTCGGCTATTCAAAGGATGTCTTTCCAAGTTTTTTTCAGTTTGTTGCAGCATGCAGCGTAAATACTGTTCCAGAGTTTGATTGGTCCTCTCGGTTTGTCGGTCGGTCTGAGGGTGGTGACTGGTCGTTAGTCTCACATCAATTTGAGCCGACCGACAGCAACTTCGCCAAAAATGAGAAATAAATTGACTACCTCGATCCGAAATTAGAACCGAAGGAAAACCGTGCAGTCGGACGATGTTTTCGAGAAATTCTCGTCCCAGAGTTGCTGCTGTTGGCAAGCCTTTGAGCGGAATGAAATGCGCCATCTTGGAGAATAAGTCCACGATTACTAGAATCGTATTGTATCCGGAGCATGGAGGTAGATCGGTGATGAAGTCCATAGAAAGCGTATGCCAAGGGCGAGGTGGGATGTCAATAGGGCGTAAGAGGCCTGCTGGTCTTTCCTTTTGACTCTTGTTTTGGGCGCATACTCCACAGGACATTATAAAGTCTCTGATATCTTTTTTCCAAGACGGCCACCAGAAGTAGCGCTTGATCTTTTCTGAGGTCTTGGCCATACCGGGATGTCCTTCCATTAAAGAATCGTGATAACAAGAGATTACTTTTTTCTGTAAATCTGTGCTGGGCAGGTATAATCGTTCTTGGAAATACAATAAGTTGTCCTTTACTGCAAAGTCCTTTCCCTGCAGATGCCAATTCTGTATGTTTGCTGGAGTTACAAGTTGCCTGGCTTTATCCTTAACTTCCTCTATGGATTGTGTGGCGATTACACCCAGAATTCTTTGTTCGGGAATGATTGGTACAGGTTTAGGGTTGATCAAGTGTTCTTCCACTCCCATCCGAGAAAGGGCATCAGCTTTACCGTTTTTTGTACCAGGTCGATAGGTAATTATGAAGTCGAACTCGGCAAAGAATAATGCCCAACGGAGTTGTCTAGAGGATTGGGCTTTTGCGGTTTTCAAATATTTCAGGTTTCGGTGATCCGTAATCACAGTAACGGTGTGTCGGGCCCCCAGCAGATAATGCCGCCAAGCCTTAAAGGCAGACTTGATAGCCAGAAGTTCCTTGTCAGTAATCGTGTAATTGATTTCAGGAGGCGAGAATTTGCGGGACCAAAATGCCACGGGATGCAACTGATTGGTTACCGGGTCCTTTTGTGATAGAACTGCCCCCATGGCAAGGCTTGAAGCATCAGTTTCCACAATGTAGGGGAGTTCGGGGCGAGGGTGTTTTAAGATTGGTGCAGAGATAAATTTAGTCTTCAAATCCTGGAAAGCTTGTTCCGCCTCGGTAGACCATTCAAAACGCTTGTTTTTCTTTAACAAGGCAGTGATGGGCTCGACTATTCGAGAAAATTCGGGGATAAACCTGCGGTAAAAGTTAGCGAAGCCTAACATGCTTTGCACACCTTTTACGGAGGATGGTGATGGCCATTTGAGAACTGCATCGACCTTCTTTGAATCCATACGCACTCCGCTAGGTGATAATATGAATCCCAAGAATTCAACTTCAGTCACGTTGAAAACACATTTTTCCAACTTAGCGAAAAGTTTGTGTTGACGCAATCTTTCGAGGACCATTTTCACGTGTTTCCGATGTTCAGATTCCGATGAAGAATAAACGAGGATGTCGTCAATGTAAACAATAACACACACATCTATGAGCTCTCTGAGGACATCGTTCATAAAATATTGAAAGGCGGCCGGGGCATTGCAAAGTCCGAAGGGCATGACCTGATATTCAAATAGCCCATATTTGGTGCGGAAGGCCGTCTTCCATTCATCGCCCTCTTTTACTCGTACCAAGTGGTAGGCTCCTCTAAGATCCAGCCTTGTATATATGCATGCTTTTCTGACTTGGTCCAGGAGTTCAGGGATCAAAGGTAACGGATATCTATTCTTGACGGTGATCTGGTTCAGGGAGCGATAATCTATACAAGTTCTAAGGTCTCCTTCCTTTTTTGGAACGAAGAACAAAGCTGAAGAAGCAGGGGACTTGGAAGGACGAATAAACCCATTTGCCAGGTATTGATCCAGGTATTGTCGAAGGTGAAGGTTCTCAGGCTCGGTGAGGGCATAAATTCTACTACAAGGAGGAGTAGATCCAGGTATCAGGTCTATCTGGCAGTCATAAGACCTATGAGGAGGTAGAGAGTTAGCCTGATCCTTCCGGAAAACATCTTGGTATTCTAGGTATTCGGGAGGTAACTGGGGAGTCTCTGAAGAAATTGCTGCCAGTGCAACACCAGGTGGAGGGTGACAAGTAGAGACACATTCTGGAAACTGGACCGTTCTTGCTCGCCAATCGATCAGAGGATTGTGTTTCTCTAACCAAGGTATTCCTAGAATAATCTGAAACTGAGGAGCCTTGATCACATCGAACACGATCTTCTCATGGTGTCCATCTTGACTTACTAGCGTCACTTCTTGAGTGGTATGCGTTACTGGTCCGGAGGCTATCTCCGTTCCATCCACCGTAGTAATGACGTCCTTTACAGCCTTGGGACAAAGAGTTAGATTCATCCTCAAAACCATTTCATGATCCACATAATTGCCGATGGCACCGCTGTCGACGTAAGCTTCAATTGCATGTAATCGATCCGGATTATCAGGGCTAATGAGGACCATAGGTATCACGAAATGCGAGGTCACGGAACTGGTTTTCACGCTCGGCAAGAGGACCTCTATTCTTGTCGGGCGAGGTCGTTTCCCTGCTCAGAGTTTGTGACTTTGGTAACTGCAGCTCCTACTGCCTTCTTGGCAGGTTTCACCGGACAGTCTTGAAGAAAGTGCCCTGAGTTTCCGCAATAGAGGCATAATTGCAACTGTTTTCTCCTTTCCCGCTCCTTTTGTGTTAGAGGACCTTTCAGGCCCCCTATTTGCATGGGTTCCCCGGAGTCTACTCCTTTGGAAGGAGTTGGCGGTTTGGAAAATACTCGAGCATCAAACTTGGAACGATCGGCCTTCCTGTTCTGCAGTCTGTGATCTATTTGAACGACTAAGTCTATATAGTCCGAACAATCTTGTGGGGGATTCACTACTTGGGCTAACACATCTTTGAGCTCTCCACGTAGACCTCTATAAAACAGCGTAATCCTTTTGTCCTCAGGCCATTGAGTTTCCACTATCAGTCTGTTGAAAGACGCAATATAAGCCAAAAGCTCTTGATTACCTTGTCGCAACGAAAGAAGCTCATTGTCCAAGGCCTGCCCCTGTGAATGTCTTGCGAACAGTTTTTCCATACTGAGCTGAAAAGCTTGAAAATCATGGAGGACCGGATCATCTTGATTTACTAGAGGGATCGACCAGTCTGCCGCATTGCCACTAAGGTACGAAAGCACGAAAGCTACTTTAGCTTGATCAGTTGGAAAGGCTGGTGGCCGGCATAAGAAATGCAACCGGCACTGATTGATAAATACTGCAAACCTCTTTGGGTCACCAGAAAATCGTTCGGGCGGAGCCAGAGGTACATTCCCAGGTAAGTTGATCTGCACTGGATTCATAGAGGATGTAGAAGGAAGATTTCCCCCAGATGCGGGTAACGGGGTCTGTCCGGCTTGTGAATGTAGCAATTGTCTAGCGAGATCATCTGTTCGCTCCTTGGAAATAATCAGTTCCCTTCTTAGAGCGTTCGTTTCCTGACGGGCTGCATGCACTTCTGCCCTTAGTTCCCCAAGTAACTGGGCTAGCTGGTCGGTATCCGAGGTTTCCATAGCGCCTGGACGGGAGTTTTGCGGTAGGCTTTGCGTTCTGTAACGCTCACCTGATTCCCGTAGAGGCGCCGGTCTTGACTGGGCGTATACGGTATCTTCAAAGGTGATGTGTAACACACGGCTGGCTCTTTGGGCTGGACCTCTGTGCACTGTATGTCTGACTCAAAGGGTAAGATGTCTGCAGATAGAAAATATGGGATTAATGAACTGGGTTATTGAATGTCTCTCTCTTCTTCCCTTTCTCTTCTCCTGTAGAACCCCAAAGGTTAACGCTCTCACCTTAGGTAAGTGAACGCCGTGCTCTCCATCTGCCTCGGGGCAGGGTGCTGTAACCAGTTTCTTCACTGGATAAGGGGAGCAGGCCTCTTGACTTCAGAGGACTGCTGTCCGTCGTTTACTGCACGAACAGTAAGTTTCGAGTAATTCTAATGTCTTTAAAAGTCTTTAGTAATGATGTCTCTTGTTTTGCAGGGTTCCGGCGATGGCGGATGCCGGGCTGAAGTGAGTTGAAGATGGAGCCCGTGTGATGAATAGAAGCGCCTGGAAGCACGTAAGTAAGCGCTTGTTGCTTGCTTCACGATGCGCTCTAACTGTCTTTTTATTTTGCAGGTACAAGTTCGGAGCGGCTGCAGGGTGCCGGAATACCCACTGGGTTAGATGTGGAAAGGAGTAATGGCACGTGAGTATTAAAGTTCCCCAATGTCTTTAAACGCACCTTGTTTTGTCTTTCAGATGTGGGATGCAGCGCCGAAGGCCTCCGGAGCGTGCGAAGAGTTGGTAAGCTTTTGTCCTTCAGATGCCGGAATGCAGTGCGAAGAGTTGGTAAGCTTTTGTCCTTCAGATGCCGGAATGCAGTGCGAAGTCCTCCGGAGCGCACGAAGAGTAGGTAAGCCTTTGTCTTTCAGATGCCGGAATGCAGCGCGAGGCGTTGGTGACAGCCGATGGACCAGGTAAGTGAAGCGCTGTCACTGAAGACCGTAATGCTAACCTGTTCTTTCTTGTCTTTATAGGTGTTGCTGAAGACTGGATTCAGGATGGTAAGCCTTTTTCCTTAGGCCCAGGATCAGATGCAGAAGACACGATGAGCGTTCTGCTGCAGAGGATGCAGAATAACGCAAAGCAAGATTCATCCATCGGGTGTGGTTTAAATAGCCTCCTGTAGTGCTTAGGTGTCTCCTTCCACAGCCACGCCTAGGTAAGAAAAGAGTTCCTGCTTTCTAGAAGAGTTCCAGTGTTCTGAACCTAGGGAGTGGCTCCTGCCCCACCCAACAGGAAAAGTAGTTCCAAACAGAAGAGGATAAGAGGCTCAACTGGCAGGCAAGTAAGCAGCATGGTCTGCTGCAGGTAAGTCCACCCAAGCATTATGAGCCCGGCGCTTCCAGCGCTGGGACTGGGCATATTTATGAGCCTGGTGCCACTGGTGCCAGGACTGGGTCCAAAAGGTCCCAATTGGGACTGGTTGGCACTCGGAACCTGGGTTATGGATCTGCTTCCAAGGGAGTTGGGAAAACCCTGACCTTTTGGAAGCAGAGATCATGACAGGGAGTAAGGATAAAATTGAAAAAAGGTGCAATACTCCCCAGAGTGAAACAGTACCCACTATCAAAAGAGGCAGATGAGGGCATATATGAAACCATAACGGCCCTTATAGATAATGGCATATTGGTCCCCTCAGAATCACCATGTAACACGGCTGTATACCCAGTGCGCAAGGCTAGAGGGGGGTCTTGGCGCTTCATACAGGATCTCAGGCCCTTGAACAACATAGTAGAAGCAGAATACCCCATAGCCGCAAACCCAACCACAATATTGTGTGGCATTCCAGCAGAAACATCACGATTTACAGTGATCGACCTTAAAAATGCTTTTTTCTCAATACCATTGCACCCAGACTCACAAGATCTGACAAGCTTTACTTACAGAAACACAAAGTGGAAACACACCAGATTGCCACAAGGGTACTGCGAATCATCCTCAATCTTCAACAGAGTAATACAGATGGATTTGGTTAACATTGAAGTAGAAAGCACAGTGTTGCAGTATGTCGACGACATAATAATTTGCAGTACAAATGAAAGAACATGCAGAGGACTCATTAAAGATGCTGACAATATTGGCTGAAAAAGGTTACAAGGTAGACATGGAAAAGTTACAGTACTGTCAAGAACAGGTACTTTACATTGGTCAGCTCATATCCCAACATGGAAGAAAGATTGCACCACAAAGAGCACAGGCCATTTCAAAAACGCCAGTGCCACAAACAGTGAGGGAACTACAGCAGTTCCTGGGTCTGTGCAACTATTGTAGAGCATGGGTATTTGTTTACAGCTCATACATAGGACCCCTGCTTGAGGCGTTAAAGGAAGCTAATAAAGGGGAGAAAAAGTTGGGGTGGACAATGGAAATGAAAGAGGCTTTTGATGAACTGAAAGATGCGATATCAACTGCTCCGGTACTGGCGACCCCAGACTATGAGCGACAATTCTTTATATTTTCACATTGCGACTCAGCAGTAATGAAAGCAGTGTTGGCTCAAAAAACAAGCATGGGCTACAAACCAGTAGCATTTTACAGCGGCCACTTAGATCCTGTGATGTTAGGTCATTTCCCTTGCGAACAAGGTCTCGCCGCAGCTGCTTTTGCGGTAGAGAAAGCATCAGCAATCACCATGGGGTGCCCAACTACACTGTTTGTGGAACATGCACTATTTGCAATATTGAATAAACCTAAGTCCACCCTAACCACGCAAAGGGCATCAGGTTATGAGATCATCTTATCCAGAGCTGAACTATCAATTGTTAGATGTAGCACGGTCAACCCTGCAAGGTTCCTAGCAGAAGTTATTGAGGAAGGAGATTATGCATAGGATTGTACGCAAATCACTGAAATGTACTCATGTACTAGAAAGATTGAAGAGAACGCACTAGAGGGAGGTGAGCTCCTGTTCATTGATGGGTCATCAACTATCGACCAAAGGGATGGTATAAGGAGGACTGGGGCAGCAGTGGTAAAAATGATGGAGGTACCGGTGTGTGTGGCAATGAAATGTGTACAATTACCACAGCATTATTCCGCTCAAGCAGCAGAATTAATTGCACTAATCTTGGCGTTGAAGGAAAGCTTTGACAAACGAGTGACCATATATTCCGACAGCGCATATGTTACGTCCACTGTCCACTCAGGGCTGTCGAAATGGAGAAGAAGAGGGTTTAGGAGAGCTGATGGCACTCCAATGCAACATGCCCTCCGATTGGCTGAACTAATTGAAGCAATAAATGACCCCCAAGAATTAGCTTTGGTCAAATGCACCGCACACACCAATGGTGAAGACCACATTTCAAAAGGGAATGCAGCAGCAGACGCACATGCAAAGTATGCTGCATATTTTGGTGAGATATGGAACCCCCCAGAGTCAAAGAGAGGGAGAGGGAGGGGAATGGCTAAGGAGATGTTGATAAGAGAAGGGTACACCCATCTCCCAGCCACACAGATAATGGAGCTACAAGCGGCTGCACCAATGGCAGAAAAAGAAATATGGGTAAAAAGAGGATGCACAATGTCACCAACTGACGCACTATGGCGCCAGGGTGACACTGGAAAGATTGTAATACCACTGGCACTATTGAACACCGCCCTGAGCCAACTACACCACCCAGCCCACACAGGCAAGGAAGTAATTGCAGCACGAATTAGGGAAGACTGGTTCTGCCCCGAGTTAAATTCTCATGTGTCAAATTTTATCAGCAATTGTCTCACATGTCAACAATTTACGGCCGGTCACACTCTGAAGGTGATAAGAGGTACTATACCCCGGCCAGAGGGACCCTTCCGACATCTCCATATTGACTATGTTGATATGATCAACGTATGTCAAGGAAATAGGTATATGATTGTAGTAGTATGCCCATTCTCGAGGTGGATTGAAGCAGGGCCCTGTTCACACCCAGATGCATTCAGAGCAGCTAAATTCCTAGTGAGGGAGGTCTTCCCCAGGTGGGGAGTGTGCGAGGTACTGCGGTCAGATAATGGCCCACATTTCGCAAACGAAATGTTCCAGCACATCACATCCTTACTGAACATCAAGCATAAATTTGCATGTGCATACCACCCACAGGCCAACGGTTTATGTGAACGCCTGAATGGCCTATTAAAGGAGGCAATTGCAAAAAGACAGCAAACAACAAAGAAGAGTTGGTTGTACTGCCTTCCAGTAGCCCTATTTGAGCTAAGGAATAGACCAGGTTCCGACCACCACCTCACCCCTCACGAGGTGGTTACCGGACGTCAAATGCGCCTTCCCCTAACGCCAACATCAAGAGCATTTACCGACCACGAGAGTACTGCAAATGTCCTTGGTGATGAAATGTACCAATATGTGTCTTCTTTGATTACTAGTGTAGTGTTTGTGTCTCAACAGCTCGAGCGCACGCGGGGCGGGTCTAACAGCGATCAACAAGAAGACGCGGATAAAGAATTGGAAAAGGAAAGACTGTGCAAAGTTGCTAAAGGTGACCACGTACTACTTCGCAATTTCAACAGAAAGTGGAACAGCCCATGCTTCACTGGCCCCCATCTGGTAGAGGAGGTATCAACGAGAGCAGTAAAGCTACAGGACAAACGTGCCTGGAACCAACTACACGACGTAAAGATCTACAAACTCCAGACCCGCCCCAGCGCCACCGACAGGGCCACTGGAAGAACAACAACAGCGTCACCAACGGAGGACGAGACTTCTACCACAACTAACGGCCTAAGTGTCCCCCTCACCCCTGCCACCCCTCAGATTCCCCAGAGGCAACTACTAGAAAAGAAAGGGGTGATCCCCATACCGCCCACCCCATGGTTACACGATTAAAGAGTAAAGAGACTTCCGCCAGTTGAGCCTCAAACCCTCTGCCCATTGAACCCCTACCCACTGCAGTAATAACTGAACTGAAGGACATTGTCTTGCACATATACACATGTAAACACCTGAATGTTCTCTTTCTTTTCTCTCGCACATGCAGGTACAGCGTATTATTGTACTACTAAGAAAGTAGATAACTAACAAACTCACTGCCCAGGAGTAGATGGTACCCTCAGACGATAATTACCCGGAAGAATTGTCACACCAATTTGTATATGAAATAAAAAGGCCAACGTACCTGAAAAGAAGGAGGGTACGTGTCTACTACACAGCATTCCTCTTGGCCATAGAACATTCAATGCCCCACCTCCAACCATACTTGCCTGCCCTAAGAGATAGATCGCTTAGATTGGCGTGGGAACAGCTCTTCGCCTGGGCACTGAATGACTACTTGACAGGGAGAGCTTAAAAATGACAACTAACACTAATAACAAGCATATTAAGAATTTTCAGGCGGGCAAATGTAACGTCGCAAGAATAAGCTGCCGGACTGCAGCAAGGTAAGAGCAAAATGCCGGTGAAATTAGCATCTGTAATAAAATTGATAGGGATTTTAATGACCACCGGGTTCTTGGCTGCCTCTATATGGCAGTACAGCTATGCTATCAATATTATTGCTGTACCCAAACCTAATACACCCCCACCCCCAGCTGCAACAGGTGTTACGTCAGGTGGTACTAGTAAAATCCCACACAAGGAAAATAGAGTTAAACGCAGCACATACTCAGATAATAAAGGTATTGACAACTACATACAAGATTCAGCACACATCTCAAACAACATATGGTACCAACACATGACCCACATAGGTAAGCAGACAACAGAAGACAGCTGCTATGTTTGCTCATTAATCCCATACGCCATGAGCGCTTCTCGAACATTTGTTGCCACAGAGATAGATGAAAAAATAGCACGATGTATAATATACCTGGCACTGTTCCAGACGAAAGGAAGATTTCAAGGGACACTGGTGCAACTGGTGTGGAAAACACGAGATACATATCCATATGAAAACAACTTCCTCAAGACTTATTTGAGTTACCACAAGAGCAGGTTACATGCTGAAGGATTCAGATACATAACAAGTGGTCCTGAAAAAGGAGAAACAAAGAAAGTAACACTACAGTACCTACCATGTGATTGGTACGCCACTGAAGTCCCTGGTAAAAACGGATGTTGGGAAAGACCACTGGTGATAATAACAGGGAAGGTGTACATGAACAACAAATGGGACATAGGAGTGGTTGGCAGCAACATGGTAACAAGAGAAAATATTTCAACTATTGATGGACACAACCATAGATGTTGGATGACTTGGGTCAAGTACGTACCCATGCTCACGTGGATGGAGAAGGATGAAGACCCAATAACAATACTGCCGCTAACTGCGCCTAAGGTATGCTACCAACATAAAGGGAAGGTGGACGTAGGATACAACACCAACTGTGCAAGCGTGATGGAGTTACCTGAGGGGGGAGCAGGAACAGCAGTAGTAATGGACCATTACTGGGCCTGTGGAGAAAAAGCATACCACACACTGCCCCCTCTGTGGAATGGTATATGCACAATGGTGCACGTTAATGTACCATCACTAGTGGTACCCCAGAAACATGTCAATGTGGCGACCTTCCCCAAAATGGATGAAGGGAACAAGAGGAAGAAGAGATCTGTACAACCTCAGAAGGGGCCAGAGAGCAAAACCGACGGCAATAATACTGTCCTGAATAGAAAGAAAAGACAAGGAGAACCTCTGACAGGAAATTACCTATGGGGAAGGTCGGAAACAGCACTCACTTCAATTCCACCAGACCACAGACTATTCAGCAGAGCAGCAATGTTCTTCTCCTCGATAATACATCCAGGACTACAGGCTTACGCAAACGCAAAATGGCTCCAGATAACTCGATGGGAACTAATGATGACTATTAATTCTACGGTAAATGGATTCAACGCAATAAAAGAGGAACTGCGAGCTGTGAGGATGGTAGCACTTCAGAACAGATATGTACTGGACCTCCTCACAGCAATGGAAGGAGGAGTTTGCGCTAAGATAGGACAATCATGCTGCACATTCATCCCTGCCAACGATGCTGACAATGGTACACTGACAGAAGCAGTTTTACAATTGGCCCAGATGCACTCAAAAATGATGGATGAAAGTAAAGGTGTGAAAAAGGATGAGAGCTGGTTTTCAATATTATGGTCATGGATGCCATCTTGGCTGTCAGATGGACTGAAGATTATAGTTGGATGTAATATTTTGGCTGGAGCTACACTGATCATAATAAGATTTTGGAAGGCCCGGAAGGCACGCACCACAGACGAGATGATCGAAATGGTTGGTATGCACCTCTTGATGCCAACAGACGACGGCCAACACACAGGCACAATCATAAAAGAGAGAGAGAAGTTGCGCAACCAGATCATCACCAACCACCTGGACCCACCATCTGTGAAGCTCGAAAACCCAAGAAACCCAAGGAGCTACATAGGGAAATGGGTATACTGCACTCCTGGAGGAACCTGTGCATATATGTATTGGTCATTTCAAGACCATGTTAACCACTATGGACATTTGGGAGGAATAACTAAAATATGGAGAGTAAGAGGAGATAAAGAAAAGGATATGTTTGTGGTCGACAAGTCGACCAGAGGGGGGACTGAAGTGGGAGAATGGAAGAACAGGCTCCCGCCCTTCCCCTCTCGCGCTTGGCCTAGAGGATCACGGCCTAGACACCCGCCACGAGAGGAGTTTGCCTATCTACCAGACGACCAAATACCCTGGTACAGGAACATACGGATGTGCCCACCTACCTGCCCAGCAGCCCGCCCTGCCCATGCCGACACCTGCGGCATGGATCAACTCGACTAAACCTACACGTCGTTAGAGATGCCATGACGACCTAGCCAACGGTCAGCACACCTGTGCAAACATGCACACCGGACACTCCCACACCAATCCACACGAAGAACATACTCAGTGCTATGACGTAGGCGACAGACATACCCACGGACGTGCATCTTTATTATTTTCCACATAGGCTCTCAAAATGCAGAAACGCAAGACGCATAATGAATTTATTTAAAAAGGCTTGCTCACGCTTCTTCTAAGAACCATGTACCATAATGAAGAATATAACGGAGACACGATACTGGGGATAGAGCAATATGATACCGTAACCTAAAGCGCTCTGCATCAAACGGTTCCACCTATGCACCAGGCCCAAGTAGGCCGCAAGCAAAAGCTTTCATGAACATTGAATGAGCAAGAGCTCGGTTGCTGACCCTGCAGAATGAGCCCGGCGAAAGCACACAGCCAAGGGCACGATGTTGCAATCTCGCACGCCGCAAGCCGACGCCAAGGTCGCACCTGCAAGATAAACCAGGCACACAGTGGGAAAAACAATATGAATTGTGCTGAATTCTGCCTCAAACACGGTCCCACCTCACGTGACAAAGCCAAACCTGACAGGATGCCAAGCCCAGGAGGAAGGAGACGCCTGAATCCCACGTTTCAAGACACAGGCAGATACAATTAAAAGGCTCTTTGGACATCTGCAGCAGTGGGAGTAGTCGACCTCCCAACATATGAATAAATCCTCACATTGTTTACACCTACCCATAGTAAAAACATTGTTGCAAATGACAGGTGCACCGCGAGCTGGGAACAGCGATAGTCCCAGATTGGGAGGCTCGCGAGCGGACCAATCAGAACATGGGGCTCTTATCACTGACGCCATTAAAATTGACCAATCCTCAGAGGTCTTCATGTAACAATTTTCATGTATCAAATTGAAGGGACAGCCCAAGTATATCACCTGACTAACCCTCAACCACTAACACCGTTCTCTATATGTATGCTATACTAACCCTACCACTCGAGTAACCAATCCAGAGTGGAAATAGGTTTTTTGCTAAACTTTTTAAGGTGACGCAAGTAGCGCGTCATACTAAGGTAAAAAGGGCCTGCGAGCCCCACGATTGTGTGTGTGTCAGGACAGACGCGTACGATCCTTGACCCATCCCTGCCGTTTTGTCTAATAAACAGCAGAGTCACCTTGCTTCTTGCGTGTGTCTCATACTCTATCTCTTTCGGGATATACGGGAGGAGTTGGGGCCTCCCTGCCCGGAGGTCTACGGATGGCCCGGCCGACCCCGGCAGAATTTCCCCCCGACACTTGCTTTAATTTTGCTGACTGGTTACTATCATGCATGACAGAGACGTTAATTCACCAAAATGCCAGGCGTAGTGAAACTGACATCATGACAGATAACATGGAAGCAAGTCATGGCAGGTGAAACTTGACCCTAATATCACACAATATGCTGCCATATGACCTCTTGCCATGGTGATATCACAGGAAGTGACATTACAAAAGTTACAAAAACTGTTATTAGAGTATGATTAAAAGCTTTAGTTCTAAAACCATATATCAACTATAGCGCTGCCCCGATATGGATTGGTAAAGTCATGATATCATACAGGAAAATGCGCCAGATCCAACACAGGTCAGGAGCACTGCCTTCTTATGCCACTGTTGCCTTATATGACCTTTTCTTCCATATTACATCTGTTAAAGTCTCGCCTGCCAGGTATAGCCACAATATGCTAAATACTTCCTCACATACCACACCCTGCCATCTTATATACAAACTGGAGAGGTTTACTGGAAACCTGTTGCCTGAAGTCCGCTGCTCCTGGATTATGCAGGCTGTTGATGGGACCCTGTGAAGGAGGAGCTCAGCTGAGCATGTAGATGTAAGTGCATCTTTGTGGGAAAAATCAGTAAGGGGAAGGGGTATGAGAGTGTGGAGGAGAAAGTGTGTGTGTGTGTGTTGATGGTGAAATGGATGTGGAGTGGAAAGACTATGGGCCTCATTATGAGTTTGCCGGTCCAGGAACTACGGTACCGGTAAGATTGCAAACTACGTGTTGTGCTCGTGGGTGCCTTTCTGCCTGCCAGGTCGGACCTTGCGGGCAGAAAGGCACCCTTGAGTCAAGCAGGTCAGATGCACAGGCACTGTTATTGAATCTGAAAAGTGAGTTTGGTATTAAGGTGGTGGTGGGAGGGGTAGTGAGCGTCTCAGTAGAGTGCAAGGAGCTTTTCTATGGCAGATATATTAGCCTGCAGTGTGGCTATTTTGTTTGATAAGTCGTTTTGGATGCTGGTGCACCATTGTTTATCTTTCGAGCTCTTATCCATAGGTGGAATAGGGTTCTCCATTTCCCGAAGGATGGAGAAGAGCTCCTTAGTATTGTGGTTAGCTTTGGATATTCTTTCATTGTGTGTATTTCTTTTGGTGAGGATAATTTCTTTTTTGTACAAGTTAGCGAAATTGGTTAGGGTAGATTTATTTTCTGCTGTAGGGATGTGTCACCAGATGGCTTGAAGTTTCCTTTTCTGGAGTCTCAATTCCTTAAGTTGGGGGGTAAACCATGTGTTCAGATGGGATTTTTCTTTGCTTTTGCAGAGTTTGGTGGGCGCAATGACGTCAAGGACTTTAGTCATAGTCTCATTGAAAGTGGCTATTAAAGTATTGGGGTTTGAATTGTTGGTGAGAGCGGAAAGGGAAGGTAGGAGGAGTGGGAGTCATTTTTCTGCAGTAATGTCTTTTTTGCTTCTAGTATGGAGCAGTGGTGCCATTTCGAGATGTTTCTGTTTTGGTGGCTCTATGGCAGTCGAGAAGTTGATTAAGTAATGGTCTGTCCAAGGTTGGGGGGTTATTTTGGTGATGGTGATCGCGCAATGTAGGTAAGCTATCCAGTCTAGAGTGAGTCCTGTTATGTGTGTAGGGAGACTGTTTGGGTCATGCCAAGATCTGTCAAGATAGTTTCAATAGATTGGGCATGTTTATCCGTGGCGTCGTTAAATCCCAGATTAAAGTCTCCTAGCAGTAGGAGTTGTGAGGTGTCCTTGATGTTGTTGGTAAGGAGGCTGGAAAGGTTTTATTCGAATGAGCCAATTGGACTTGGGGGTCGGTATACTAGAAAAATGGTTAGTATACTGTTGTCAGAGATCGGGAGTTTTGCTGCGAGTAGCTCACAGGATTTGGGTTCAGATGAAATGCTCAGCCTTAATGCAAGTTTAGTTATGGCTCTGATGGCCAGGCCACCCCCTCTGGCGTTGGGCCTGTCCACTCTAAGTATTTGGTATCCATCTGGTATGGCTAACATGAGGGCTGGGCCCGCTGGATCATGAAGCCAGGATTCGGTCACAGCTAGGATGTCTAGATTGTCAGTAGTAAGTATGTCTGCTATTTATGTGGTATGTGCTAGGAGGGATCTGGCATTGATGATAGCTCCTTTGATAGTTGTTGCCTTGTTCTGCCCTTGTATAGAGGGAAGTCTCTCTTTGGGTGGGTTAGTTTTGGCATAGGTTTTATGTACAGTTTCTACAGGTTGTGTAGGTAGATGGGAAAGTGAGGTTCTGGTTTTTTGCCGTCTGTTGGAGTCTTGGAGGCTAAGGATGCGAGCCTGAGGGTCGTAAATCCGTGGCAATCTCGCTCTCAGTCTTATGTTTCTTTCCTGCGGAGTACAGGGTATGAGTGGGGTGCAAGTCATTGTTATGAGGGCTCCGAGGAGTATATGTTTCATAAGCATTAGTTGTAACTTAGTAGTGGGCATGGTATAGTTTGGCAATAAAGGTAGTCGAGCCCCCAGTGGTTGTAAAGCCAGAACCGGCAGGCAGTATCTGGTGACAGTGCTGGGAGACTATCACTGGTCTATGCAGGCATCAGAGATAGGATCTATGCGGGTGCAGTGACTGTAGATGCTAACAAATCGCAAGTTTAATAACAAACAATTGATATATAACTAGTGGCCGCAATATAATAGGAAGTGGTGCCACAATAGGTAAGCAATATCACATGCAAGGTATGGGCTAGTAGGATTTTGAGGTGCGAGAGAGGGCATGGGGAGCTACGTGTTCTATATCTATGCAGGCTAATAAACATTGAAGATAGAAACAATCATATCATATACAGGCACAGGTAATTTGGCATGCTCATGTAGGGAATAACATTATATATGTTTTTAATTATATGAGGTAAAAGGATAATAGAGTAACGGAATTCTCTCTGAACTGAGGAGAAAAAGAGGAATAAGGGTAGAGGCCCAGTATAAAGATAGGGTATGGGATCCCTCTGCCTGATTATAAAGGGGGCATGAGAATGAATAGTTGTTTTTTGTTGTGGGTTTTTATTGGTGTTTTGATTGTGGTGGTACAGACCGAGGAGGAGCCCAGCTTTGCTACGTATTTATATAATTTTGTGGCAGTAATGTGTGCATAGTTGTGTGAGAGTGTGTGGATTTTAGTAGTGTGGTAATACGAGGTGTGGGTGTGTGAAGAGTGATGAGTGGGGAATGGGGACCAAAATGGGAAAGGGGTGGGAAAGGGGTGTTATGGGACTGCTGGATCAGAGCCTGGGTTGAGTAAAGACATTACGAGCGAGTAAGGGAAACAAAAAGTGAGCCATCAACTCCATTGGAGTATATGTGTATGGGCCTCCCTGTATATGGGGAGCAAATGATGAAGTACCATAAGGAGCGGGTGGCTGAGACAAGAAGTGGAATGTTTAAGCCATGACCAAGCAGGGAACACATAACAAGTAGGTTTTGGGCCACATGTATACCTTTTTGGCAGCCAAGTATAAGGGAAAGAAATTGAAGAACAGAAAGGGGGTTCTAGAACTATGGAGGATGGTGGAATATTTGGACAATGTATGCCCAGACCCCGCAAAAGTAGAGATGCCCCTGAAGGCTCCTACTGCCTAGAGCATCCAGGGGTACCCCATCCTTTTGAGCACAGCACACACCATGCAGCTTTCCCCAGTAGTGTGTTATCACATGCACGCAGTGGCATTGTACACAAATCCTGTGTATGGACCACTGCGCCTCCTGCTTTACCACCCCATAGCATCTGCAGCTACTTGAGCTCTAGCAACCAGAGAACCAGAGCAGAGGCCACAGAGGAATTTAGAAGTGGCTTTAAGTAAGACGGAAGAAGAGTTAGCAAGGTTGAAGTTGGATAGAGAAGATGGGCAGAGAGCCTCTGTTGGGACAGATGAATGGCGAGCAGGTGACATCCTGTTTTGAATTGATAGTACTGCGATGTACATGTGGAGATAGAAGGTAAAGAACAGTATTCAGAAGGGCAGCACAGAGGCAGTCCACAGGCCAAGAACTTGGATTACGGATTGGCTCAGTCCAATGCCAATATTGCAGCAGTTCTGGTAGAGGAAGAGTGGGGCATGGGGAGCAGCAAGGGGAGGATGTGGCCCCACCCATTGTATCGCTGCAGGTAGACTGTTTGCGGCGGCCCAGATTGCGATTGCGGCATGGGTGCATGGCAGTAGAAAAAGGATAACGAGGGGGGAAAAAGATGACGGGGAGACCAGTAGGGGCACAGTTCCTGCTATTAAACAAAGATCCTGGGAGGGCATAATACATGGACAGGAATAATTTGATTAAGACGTTACCATCCCACACCACAGGTGCGGGTAAATGGATATATGCCTTTGAAAAATAGACCGCTGGCATTACCCTAGCCGAGGGCGATCTGAAAAGTTTGATTGTCGCAGTATTAGGAGACCAGGCCAATGACATTTGGGTCAAGGTAGGGTATCCCGGAGTACAGATATCGGACAACATCTATGACGGGCCCATTTTGTATTGTATTGTATGGTGATTTATAAAGCGCAAGGACAACGTCCTGAGGCATCTGGGTGCTTCTGCATGCAAGGACTGCTTATAAGAGGAGCCCCTATTCCAAACCTAAACAAAGATAAATATATTTAAAGCTTTACGAAATGAGAGATGGTCAGGCATCTCACGACAGTGAGAAGGAAGAGTGTTCCACAGCTTCGAGAGACTGAACTGTGAAAGAACGCCCACCCTCACAGGCACTACGAAATCTAGGAACAGTAAATGAGATCTGAGAGCCAGAGCCCAGGCCTCTTGATGGAAAGTACTGACAGAGTTTCTGTTCGAGGAAAGGAGGGCCCGAGTGCTGAGTAGACGATACAGAGGAGCTTAAACTCAATGTGCCTCTTGAACGGAAGCCAATGCTGCTGATCAAGCAGAGGTAAGATATGGGTACACCTCAGGGCATTAAGTGCAAGGCGAGCTGCAGAATTCTGCAGTATCTGGAAATGATAGAATAAGAACTCTGGTTGTCCTAAGAAGATGCCATTGCAATAGTTGTGTGACACTATAATGCAGCGGTATTCAAACTGTGGGGCGCGCAATTGGAATAAATTGGCAGGGGCGGCTCACGTGGTCGGACTGAAGCATGAAACTGTCTCAGGCACCAAAAGCGGCCCGCAGTTGTAAATGGATATTCATTCCTTTAGTCACAGACTGTATGAATAGCCAAGGGGGTACTTTGTGTTAAAATGTAAGTATATTCTGATATTTAAAGAATATTTATTCAGCAACAATGCTCAAAATTACTAACTGCATAGTGAAGTAACTCATCAAACTGGCCCACATTTGCCAAAAAGGTGGTCCATTTTGACTGGCCCACACTAGCATTTTGCATTTTTGGTACCGGCATTGCCTTATTGCCCTATAGGCCATTCCGAGACTGGTGGCTTATCCATAAGGGCGAGGGGGTGCCCGCCCAGTGGCCCCCTCACCCATTATGGAGGGGCTAAGGAGCCACTATTTCCCTTTGACAATTCAGTTCCCCAGCTGCACATGATCACTGAGCCATGCAAGGCTGAGGTGCTTTGCTTCGCCAACATTGCATAGCTCATTGGAAATGCTGGCTGGGACACTGCATGTCTGTATTTGCGAGGGGGAGCTCCTGCACTTCCTTGCACATACGGACAGAGCAGCCTGGAGCAGGGCATTTCAACACCCACACGCAGGCCAATGCAGAAGGTACATTTATGATCATTTGTTTTTAAATGTAAACATGTGTATGGATGTGTGTATTGTGTATGCTTGTGTTATGAGTGAGTGTAATGGATGCTTGTGTGAATGATAGAGTGATTGCAGTGTGTGTGTGTGTGTGTTTGTGTGTGTGTTAGTTTGTTTGGTCCGTTGAGCTGATTTTGGCAAGTGGTGGATAGAGGGGGGAAGGAGGGTGGTACAACAAAGGCATTTTAAAATGCCTAAATGCCTTTGTTTCACAGTCCCCCTACCCACCTGCCAAAATCAGCTCTTCTTCTGATGCGCTGTGGAGCCCAGGGCACAGGGATGGTATTTTCTTACTGGATTTCTTTCATAGACGTTCATTTAAAAATACCATGCTTTCCCGCTTCGGACCCTAGCGCCTTGCATACACACATAATCATGTTGATTGTGTTAGGCCCAGTGGGGCCCAGGGGAGAGGGATGGTATCCTTTTACTGGACTTCTATCATAGATGTCCAGTAAAAAATATTATGCCTGCCATTTGGGCCCCCCAGCACCAATTTCAAACTGTTTGGCTATTTACCTTTTTTTAAATATGCTCTACAATACAACATTTTAACCCATTATTTTAATACATATTGATGGGAGGAAAACCCCCCAAACCACCCTTGATTCGTTCCGGCACCCTCCATGCGCTCGGTTGCTATGGCATTTATTGGGGGAAATAGTTATGCCCTCCACCTAAAAAATTCAGCAGCCGCCACTGGCCCTTGGACTATGTTGGGAAAGGGATGGGGGAGCCCAGGGACTGTGGTGGAAGCAGGATGGGCGGGAACCATGGGATAGTGGTGGGAGCAGGGTGGGGAGAGCCCACGGTGTATGATGGGGTGGGAGAGCCCCGGGACTGGGTAGGAGTGGTATGAGGATGCCCAGAAGCTGTGATGGGAGCATGTGGGGGAGCCCAGAGACTGTACTGGGAGTAGGGTGCCATGACAGCGCACAATACATACTGTCCATTTGACATTTTTGGGGGGGCCCGGCCTGCCCACATTTTTTTCAGGGTGGCCCAGGCCAAAAAAGTTTGAAGACCACTGCTATAATGTATACAGTCAATTTGGGTATCAGGGACAATACCCAGGAGGGCCCCAGGGGGGTTACTCCAGGGAGGGGGGAGGGCATCACAGTTTTCAGACTGGGCAGAGGATGATTTGGAGAAATTAGTCCAGAATTTGGGAGAGAAGGGCAGTTTTGGACAAGTGGAAGGACAGGCCATTTCTCACAGAAATATAGGAGAAGGCAAGCAGCTGCATATGACCCACATATGCCCACATACACACCAGGAGGACCAGCCCCCTATGCCCAGCCACATGCCATGGAACCTCTGAATATTCCGTATAATATACCGCCCATGCCCATATCTAATGCCCAGCCCCAGTACCCGCAGATGCCCACGCCAGCACCCAACAGCACGCCAGTTTATGCTGTACATCAGACACCAATGCAGGTCCCTCAGTTGCCAAATAATAACGTAGTAACCAACAGCACAGTCACTCACTACCAAGGGTCCAGTCTGGTGGGTGGGAACCTAGTTACATTTCCAGGAACAAACACCTACCCAAATTAGGGAGGCCCACAGAGAGCTTTAGCAGGCCCAGTACTGTCAGTCACTTCAAACCCAGAAGAGGAAGCACTGTTGGTCATGGAGATATGAGACACATCATTTGTTTTAATGTTAGGCACCCGAGCAATGAAGTCATGTATCAGGGATGGGCATTTCACTTTATCTGGTAAAGTAATGAACACATCATGGTTCTCTCAGGCAATAAGATTGGTTCCACATACAGACTAATTACCCATCAAGGTAGATAATATGAGGTGTGAGCCCCATTGTTGTTTTTAACCGCATCCTCTATGAATTTGTAAGGGAGTATTAAGCAAACTCAACATGACAATATTATTCATGGAGGAAGGTGTGGTCTGCTCGACCCCAGGGATATGTTTTGTGAAGCCTACGGTCATTGTGCATGCATTGGGAAGTGAGGGAGCAACCAGATGAGTACCTGTACACCCAGATGTGTTTGCATACAGGGTTACAATTTTGGTTATTGCAGTGCTAGGTATGGCTACCAGACAAGGAGGGTGCCAACTCAATTCTTATTTTGACCAGCTTTGCCCCAAGAACATGAAGCTGGGGCGATCCTTAAATTAGATTTGGAAAGGGTGGTGGTCACAGGAGACAAAATTGTGTTGATAGGGACTGATGCAGTGGGAGGAGAGTGGCACACTGTCCTGTGCAATAACCCAACCCAACCATTGAGGGGGTGTCAGACAGGCAACTGTTTGAGGACACTGACTTTGTCAGGGAAGTATATTATATTATATGTGAAATAATGATCCAATATCGCAATGTTCCAGGTCCCATCATGGTAGCTGGAAGTATGCCATAATTTGCCATAATTTGCCCAGGATGACTTACCACAAGTACCAGACGGTTTGTGGAAAAGTAATTCCCATGATGAAGCACAGTAAAAGAGTGTGGCGCAGTGTACATTTCCCTCAAACGAGGAGCAATATTACCCACAGTGAAGCAGTATCTGTTGTCCAAGGAAGAAAATTAGGGAATATATGACACCATCATAGCACTACTGCACCAGGTTATTACAGTGCCATCAGAGTCCCCCTGAAACACGCTATATACTACACCATGTTAAGAAGTCAAAAATATCTAGTTGGAATATGATTCAGGACATACGCCCCTTAAAAGGTTTGGTTCAAGATGAATGCCTGGCTGTACCGAACCCAGCAACTATTCTTGGTAACATCCGTACCACAGCATCTCACTTTACTGTCATTGGCCCTCATTACGACCCTGGCGGAAATCGGAAAACGATGGCGGAAATGCAATACCGCCATTGAATAGCGCTCGGTGCGACTATGACCCGTCACCGCAAAGTACGAAGCCATTAGCGACACCGTAGTGAACGCCAACGCTAACTGCACCAAGTACGCGCGCGCGCGCCATGCCAAACCGTAAATACCACCATGGCGCAAGGGTACGCGAATTCCGACCCTAGCGGACATGTACCTAACGCCATCAAGCATGGCGGAAAGCACCATTCCGCCATGGTGAGAAGTACGGCATCGCGAATCAACCGTAAACGGCCCCACTGAGTGCCTGTACACCGCTCCCTGCCCACAAAGTACAACTCCCCGTAGGTGCAATGAAGACACAATGCAACCAGTGAAATGTACAAGTCACCCATGCATGCCAACGAACAAAAGATTCACAAGAGGGGCCAATGGGAGCTGCAGGGCACAGATGGCACGAATACAGAATCCATTCCAATGGACATGACCACAGTCCCCCCCCCCCGAAACGCACGCAAACACAGGCACCTGTGACCAGCAATATTCCGAAAATCACAACATTCCACCAGTCCACCTGGCTGACCGGCGTCTGTTACACAAAACCCAATCCCCCGCCCCTGAGCATGACAACATTCAAACAGTCATATTGGCAGCCCCCATCCCTGACCTCACTGGGCTCCGTAGGCAAACGCGCCCAGCACAGTACCACGCGACTATACTCCGAAGCCGGAACCCAATGCAGATCTCCTCACAATACATCGATCCCCAAATAGGAATATGCCACATCACTCGCAAAGAAGAACGCTACACGGCCCATATCAGAATAGAAATTTTATGCACAACTAAATCACCAAGCTCATACAGCCATTAGTCCATGAACTCCAAAACACATATCACCATCGTGGGCTGCATCCGCAAGGAATGACCAGCTACTACTTGTGTGACGCCCTCTTCCATCATGGCACACAGAGCCACATTCACGTACGAAAAGGCAACATGGAAGCGCACAGAACCGCAGGCCCGTCCCAATGGGGAGGCACTAGTCCAGCTGAAAGGCCGAAATGTTGCTCCGAGCCACTAGTACTGCGTAAGGGCATGTGGCCCATTGGCGATCGTCCCATAAGATCGTAATGCTGCTCCACTGATTAACACGAAGCAGCAGGTGTCGGGAGTAAACGCCATCTGCAGGAGTGGCATACAGATGGCAGTGGCAAAAGGGGAGGAGATACCTGTCAACCAAAAGAAAAGAAAAAGAACAGAATGGCCATCAGAACTACATTCGAACAACTCACTTCAATGATCACACTAAATCCACAGCCATATGCATGCTAGCCCACTCCAAAGGAACATCACCACCCCAAAACCACTTGCGACTCATAACTATCCATATCGAGGTGTAAACACCATCACAAACGAGTGTACGTGTGCATGCGTCTGTCAAAACAGATCCCATCAGATGGGAATGTTAACGTGCATGGACACAAGTGTCTGAAGGCGCGTCGAGACAGGGAGGGCTCAACAAGGCCAGATAGACGATGGTCCCACTATGGCAGCCCTGCATCACATAGCGCAGGGGAGGCGGATAGATTCCAAGAAGCCCTGTACATGGCAAACCCTGTATCAAATCACCTGCCCAAGCATCCATTCATCATTCCCTCATCCTGTCATAAAAACGCCTGAATATTTACTCACAAAACATTCGAAATTTCCATTGAGTCTGTGCGTTATGCAGCCTGCAAAATCCACAGTGCCCCAGCCCGTAATTCCAGTGTTGTGGAGTTACATGTATTTGGGAACGTCCGGCCTCATCGGCCACGTCACTATTGCGCACCCCAAACTATTCATATCAATCATTGCTCCTCGCCATGGCCTCTGTCCCAAGGACATTGAACAATAGAACGTTATATTTGCAGTCAGACCTGTGGGCATCTCCTCTCCGCTAGCTGAATACCGAAAGCGCCGGCCTTCGAATTCCTCATTTGCAACATCACGTCGAAAAGGCATCTGTGGCCGTTTGAAATCACAAATTAATCCAGCTAGTGCGGCTGTGTGTGAAAATGGCAACTGCCATCACCCACTAATGGGACGCCCCGCCCGTCGTTGCAACTCGGTACAGTGATGCATGAGGGCCCACCGTTACTCGAGTACTACGTTCCACTGACCCATCACAAGTCTGTTCGCGACTGCAAAGATTGTATGTGAAACAATGGCACCATAGCCGAATGTACATATCAACAAATGTTACACGGCCATCGGGTACAAATACATGATTGCAATAGCAAGATGCCATTCCTCAATTCGCAGCGTTGTGTGCGGGACGTGTTCGCCCAAAGGGGAGAGCAGCTTGCACAGGTGGAATGAATCACCACAGGTGGAGGCCATACAGCCTGAAAACACATAAAATGCACACCCAGTCTCCTCCCACAACCACACCCACTCCGAAATGCTACCGGCAGGACTCGCAATGTTGGCCCTGGGGGACTTGATAGCACTGCAAGTACTGCAACTCCAAGATGAAGACGAACACCAACTACAACCGGCCGCACGGAGGAGAGGCAGGAGGAGGAGGAGGCCAAGGCAGGGCCAGCAAGGGCCGCCAGCACAGCCACTACCACCACGCAGGCAGCCCGCAATCCCACGCCTCCGAGCACATCCGTTCAACCTCACTGATGAGCAGATCCACACCCTCTACCGTTTGGACCGGGACACCATAGCCGCAATAGTGGACATGACACAGGCTGACCTTGTCAGCATGATAGATAGCCCAACCGCCATCCCACCCCTACTGAAGGTGGTGTCTGTACTCCACTTCCTGGCCACAGGCACCTACCAGCACACAGTCGGACAGTTGCATGGCATTTCTCAGCCACTGTTCTCACGGACACTATTGCAAGTGCTCGATGCCCTCCTGCAGCACGCAGACGACTACATCTCTCTACCACGCTCGGAGCAGGAAATTACCAACACAAAAGTGGGATTCCATGCACTTGCCGGCATACCGGGTTGCATTGGTGCCATCGACTGCACCCATGTGGAATTGGTCGTCCCACATGCCATGGAGGCCCAGTACCGCAACCGAAAACAAATTCATTCCCTGAATGTACAGATGGTGTGTGACTCCAACAGGATCATTACACATTGTTGTGCCAGATTCCCTGGATCAACCCATGATTCTATGGTCTTGAGGAACTCTACTATACCACGCTACATGGAGCGACACGCAGGGAACAGATCCTGGCTACTCGGTGAGTCTCTTTTCATGCATGATGATGTGGGGTATGTGATGCGGCAATGACCTGGCAGGAAGGGGGGGGGGGTGTGCGTACGTAGCAATGGCATTCCACATCATACGTTTATCGTCCACATACAGGTGATGCTGGGTATCCACTGAAGAGATGGCTCCTCACACCAGTCCGGAACCCACGGAACCAGCAAGAGGAGGACTACAACCATGCCCACTCACGTACCCGTGTAGTCATTGAACAGGCATTCGGCCTACTGAAGACTCGTTTCCGCTGCCTCAGCAGGTCTGGCGGGGCACTCCTGTACCGCCATGAGAAGGTTGCTAAGATGGTCATGGCATGTGTCATGCTCCACAACATGTGCGTACGTAGAAATGTGCCCATGCCCCCTGACGCAGAACTGCAAGCACCTGATGATGGTCATGATGAGGGTGGGGATGTGGCAGCACCTCAAGGAGTCTGCGAGGCACCGGAGGGCCGTGACATTCGTCAGCATCTCATTGATGCATGCTTCTAGCACTCACGCCTGGTGGCTGATACATGGACACGGGACTCGTGGCACTGTGTGTGTCTGGTACATGCACAATATGGACTGTACGCCTATGATGGCCTAGTACACTAAAATCATTGTCCACACATCTCATTGGTTGATCGTGCACTGTTTATGGCATATGTGATATCATGTTGAACACCCTATCGACCCGCCACCCTAGTGAGCCCAACACACCCCCTCCACCCTCCTACCTCCCCCCCGAACACCAGTGTCCAAAGATGCTCATTGTCAGTGGGCGGTCGCTATTGCAAGCCCCCTCTGCGGGTGTCAGGGGCACCCCTGCCTGTGGAGCGCAGGTTCCTCCCAGATCTACGTTGGGGGCTGCCCTGGACGGAACTTGCAACGGATGATGTCTCTGCCTGCTCACGTCCATGCATGTCCCTAAGGGTTTGTGAGAGCTCAGTGAGCACACGGCGCACTGCGGCAAGTTCGGCACATACGTCTTTGGACGTCGCTTGCAGTTCCCCCCTCAGGCACTCGGTGCTACTCTCCATTTGTGCCCTTAGTGTCTCTGTACTTCTCTCCATTTCTGCCCTGAGTGTCTCAGTTGATGTTTCTATGTCTGCCTTAGTGCGCCCACATTCATCGGCATGGTCCTTGAGGAGCGTGGCCAGTTGCTGCTGTTGCACGATTAACTGGTCGAGGGACTGTTGCCTCTGCTGGGCCATGGCCATTTGCGGGGGTGTCACAGAGGGGCTGTTGAGCTCATGTTGCCTTGCCACAGGGCTTGTGGGGGATGGCCAGTCGTCGTCTTGTGGGTGCCCCTGCGTGGTATCCTCATGTTGTATGGGATGGGACAGACAGGGGGAATGGGACAGGTCATGGATGGATCTGACTTCGACATCCCCGTCTTCTGTGTCGGAGCATGCTGCCATCATTGGGGTGTCACCTATGGTGCTGCTGCCACCAGAGCCAGTGCCTTCTGTGGCATCCGTTGAGGGGACCTGTGGTGGTGGTGTTGTGGGCATGCTGGCTGCTGGGGTGCCTGTTGATGTTCCCTCCTCTGTGCTGACACCTGATGTGTGCTGCTGCCGTGTCTTGATGCGTGCAGCTGAGGTGGAGGGTCTTTGGCCGTTGGTCTTGGCCCTCTTTGCAGGTGCGCTGGTAGGGGTGTCCTGATGCTCGTCGTTTGGATCAGACCCTGTGGTGGAGTAAAGGAGGGCGAGGGTTAATAATGGGTCTGTGGGTATTGGAATGGCATTGTATCACATGCATTGGGGTGGTACCTGAGGGTGATTTGGGTCGGGGCCTTGGAGGTGCTTTCATTTGTGTGTGGAGTGAGGGTGCAGTTGTTTGGCAGGCTGCAGTTAGGGTGTGCCTGCTGCACGTGTAGTGGGTGTTTTAGGGGTTTTTAATTATTTATGTATTTATTGTGAGTTTTAAAGTGCGCTATCAGGGCGATGTGTGTGGACGTTCTCCTGGACATGTGTTTCTGTTGCACTATGTGGACACATGATAGTTCACAGGATTGGACATTGTGGATTTAGCATTGTTTTATCTGGCCCACCTACCTGAATCTTCGGATGTCTGCACTCCTTTCTCCGTCCCTCCGACTCCCTCCGACTCCCTCTATGCTCTCCATTCCGATGGTGGAGGCACAGATTTCTTCCCAGGGGGTCAACTTGATGGGTGATTCTGGGCCTCCCCCGGTGGCTGTGGCAATGTTGCGGTTGGCAGAGAGTATGCTGCGGACGCTTATCCGCAGGTCGTCCCATCGCTTTCGGCATTGCTGTGGGGTGCGGGGTGCGGTCCCCACCGCACTTACCCGCTGTGCCACCAGAGCCCATATGGCCTTCTTGTTCGCAAGTGCCGTCCTGGTCATTTGCGTGGAGAAGACGACGGCAGCATTCTCCTGGAGGGTCTCTGTTAGCACGGTGAGTTCCTCACGGGAGAAGTGGACCTGCCGTTTGCGGTCGCACGCTTTCTTCGCTACTTTTCCCATTTTTCTTGGTTTCGCTAGGGTGGATGACGGGTTGGGGTGTGTCTCGGGGTAGTGTTCTTAGTGGTTGTGTGGTTTTTGTGGTTTTATAGGTGTACGGCGGGATGTTTCCCGTTCCGGGCCCATGTTTTTACTTCCGTTTCCGTATATTTCCGGTCACCGTACTTTCCGGTAGGCGCACTCTGCGGTGTCCGCTGTGATGGGTGGCGGTATTGCACCTAGGGCGACGTACGGCGGCGGTGTGGGCCGTTTTGGGGTCATTTCCGCCATCGCGGAGTTTGCACTTCCGCCATGCCGTGGTGCTCGTGCCCGATGGGTCGGAATGGGCCGCACTTTGCTCCTTCGTGCAATGGCGGAAACGCTATTTACGCTGTTGCGGTCCAGTCAGTCACTTTCCGCCAGGTTCGTAATGAGGCCCATTGACTTAAAGAATGCATTTTTCTCCATCCATTTCATCCCAATTCCCAATACCTCACTGTGTTTGCCTAGCGCAGGATGAGATTCCAGCATACTTGGCTCCCACAGGGATACTGTGAGTCCCCCACTATTTTCAACAGGGTACTCCATGCTGACTTAGGGAACATGCATGTGCCCACTGTCATAATCCAATATGTTGATGATTTGTTGGTATGCAGTGCAAGCAAACAACAGTGCAGAGAGGACTCCATCACACTGTTGAAATTGTTAGCAGACAAAGGGTAAATGGTGGACATGGCCAAAATGTAATACTGTCAACAGGAAGAGTTATATTTTTGACATCTTATTTCTGTTGATGGTGAGAGTCACACCTGAGCACTCAGCTGCAGTGTGCAGCACCCCACACCCAGTCACAGTTAAAAACATGCAGAGCTTCCTGGGGTTTTGCAATTTGTTTGTTTGTTTGTTTTAATATTTAGTGGGCATGGATTTTTGACTACATCACATACAAAAGGCTATTATTACAAGGACTTCAGGAGGCCCAAAAGATGAAAAGCCCCATCACATGGACAGAAGAGAGGGTTGCAATCTTCCAAGAACTCATAGACGTTATCAGTTATGCCCCTGTTTTAGCAACCACTGACTATACACAGGAGTTATATTTGTTTTCCTACTCAAATGGACAGATGTGGACTCGGAAAAGTACTATGGATCACAAGCCGTTGGCCTATTATAGTGGGATGTTGGATTCAGTGATGGAAGGGCAGTTCCCATGTGGGCAGCTCAGGCGGTGGCAGCTTTTGCCATTAAAAGATCTGCCACGATTACAATGGGGTGTTCAGTAACTCTGTCTGTGGAAAATGCAGTATTTTAATTCTTGAGATTCAAAACCACACTGACTACACAGAGAGCTTCAGAATATGAAGTGATTTCATCAAGCCCATCCATTTGCATTGTTAGGTGCAGAACTGTCAATCCAGCTTCTTTTCTCACTGAACAAATTAAGGAGGGGGCGAAATGCATGACTGTGTTAACTATGAGGGCCCAGAGGATGACATACCTAAGGCGAGGGATGGTGCTCTTGACGAGGGGGAGGGGTTCTTAGTGGATGGTTCATTGACCATAAGTTCCAGGAGAAGGGGAAAAGGCCAATGGGTGCAGCAGTAGATGGAGAGTATGAGATATTGGTTCAGAAAACTTTGCCCATGCACTACTCTGCACAAGCTGCAGAGCACATTGGCCTCATTGAAGCGCTAGAAGCATCCCAAGGCTGCTGAGTGACAATATACTCTGATTGTCACCACCACTGTGCATTCAGGATTATCTCGATAGAAGAGGAGAGGGTTTTGCAGGTCTGACGGGTCCCCAGTGCAAAATGTGGTACTACTTGACGGATTGATTTATGCCCTCTAGCGAGGCGGCAGTACAACCAGCCATAGCAGCGTATCTCCCAGTGCCAGACCTTGCAGCCTATCCAGAAGTAGCAAGTTTGCAAGTGCAATTAATGGTTGCATATGCTGCTGTACCAGTCACTCAAATGATTGAACTACACGGACAGGCACCACAGGAGGAATAAGAGTTGTGGAAAAAAGAGGATGTATGCAATCGCCCACTGATCTTATTTGAGACAGGTCATCACAGGTAATGTAGTGATGCCCCAAGAGTTGGTTATGGTTGCCTTTGAGAAGCTGCATCACGCCGCGCACAGGTCTAAACAGTATTGCTGCAGATATTCAGGAAGATGTGTTTGTTCTGAACACAAAGGAATTGCTGAATGTTTTTTAGCTAACTGTACTGCATGTCACATGTGTAAAATGTGGCAAATGTTAAGCGCACTGCGTGGCACAATACCCTGCCCCAGTGGACCATTCTTTGAGTTCCATATAGCCTTTACCAATATGGGGTAAAGATGTACATTATTGTCATTGTATGCTTGTTTTTGCCTATGGGTTGAGGCAGGGCCATATGCACATCCAGATGCTAAATCAGCCACCACATGTTTAGTTTGAGAAGTGTTCCCCCGATGGCGAGTGTGCGAAGTACATACATCTGACAATAGCACTCACTTCTTCAACAAGCTATTCAAGGAGATAGCAGTATTGCTAGGCATTCGGCATAAGATGCGCCCCATTAACCATCATTAAGCCAACAAGATTGTTGAATGGATGGTCACACTTTTTAAGGGGAAATTGTCTAAGTTGTGAGTAACCCTCAAAAAGGATTGGGTCCACTTTTTGCCCATGGCTTTATTCAGTTTAAGAATGCAACCCTGCAAAATCATTACCTCTCGCCTCACAAAATTGTGACGGAGAGGAGAACGCACACGCCACTTTCACCAACACGTAGTTCATCTGATTCTCACAGGTCTGCAAGTATTTTTGGGGAGGAGTGTACAGGGTATTTGCGTCAATTCATCAGATGGATAACATTTCTCTCTCAGCAGATAGCACCAAAAAGAGAAGAGCTGGAGGACGGCACATCACCGAACCACATAAGCTTACTGCCCCTGCACCTCCTGCCTGGAGACTCCATCCATGTCAGGAACTTCGTCTGACGGAGTCAGCCAAGATTTAATGGGCCCTACATAGTTGTATTTGTAGCAACGTTTGCTGTCAAGATTAATTAATTACGGTATTGTGTTCACTTTTCTGATATCCGAAAGGCACCTTATAAAGCCCCCCCTTTGTCAGATCCACAGCAACTCTCATAATCAAGATATAGCTGTTTAAGTATGAATGCCAGCAATTGATGTTTTAAAGCAAGCATTTCAAGTAGAGAATGTGTTCTTATTTCATGAATGTGTTAATTCAATTGTATAATACATTAGTTCAAGTGGTACGGAGCATGATGAATATTGTTATCACTGTATGGAAGTCTCTTCCTTTTAGTTCTTTGAAGGTTTCACACCACAAGCATTGTGTAATATTGTCAATATTGTACATATGTTTAGGTTTTATTGCATTATATTGTGTATATACTTTGGTTCAGTTTATATGGTGGGGACATATAAAGGGGGGTGTAGAGGGTGTGCACAAAGGGATATTTTTCAAAATGATGTCCATATGAAAAGAACTAGAATAATAGACAATGGGCCTCATTACGAGGTTGGAGGTAATGGAAAAATTATGCCGGTAAAGGATTACCGGCATCGCATACCGCTCCGGGATATTCTGACCTAAGAAACCAGTATTAGAGGCACCGCTAATAATGGTGCCTCTAATAGCGGCAAGGGTGCGGGCATGCAGGCCTTCAAGCCGGCAATACCGGGATAACAGGAGGACATCACAAGTCGGGTGGACATGTAAATACCGGCATCATGATGGCACTGATAGGGGATACCGGCATCGCAAAGCACCCGTAAACTGCTTGTGCAGTGTTCCCAACTGCCACAGGTGCACACAATCAGCACAGGTGGAGGCAATGGAGTCTGGGCCAGCACAAAAGGAGCAAACCCACACACCACACCCCTTCCCACACCAAAATGATTCCACTAGTAGTAGCAATACTAGGGATGGAGGACATGCTTGCATTGCTACACCAGCAACAACAACAACAACAACAGCAGGCACCACAGAGGAGATGCAGGAGGAGAAGGAGGGTGAGACAGGCCCAGCATACCCCACCAGTGCATCCAGTGGTACCATGCAGGCAGCCCCCAATCCCTCGCATCAGAGCCAGTCCGTTCAACTTAACCCCTGAGAAGATCCACACCCTGTACCGTCTGGACCGCTACACCATCACCACCATCGTGGACATGATACACAATGACATTGTCAGCCTCATAGAAATATGCACCGCCATCCCCTCTCTTCTGAAGGTAGTGTTGGTGCTCCACTTCCTTGCCACAGGCACCTACCAGCACACAGTGGGGCACATGCATGGCATGTCACAACCCTTATTTTCTCGCATGCTGAACCAAGTGATGGATGCCCTCCTGAAGCACACAAGGGCCCACATATCCCTACCACGGACTCCCCAGGAGGTTTTTGACACAAAAGTTGGCTTCCATGCACTGGCAAACATGCCAAATTGTATAGGTGCCCTCGACTGTACCCAAGTGGAGTTGGTGGTCCCGCATGCTATGGAGGTGGTGTACAACAACCGCAAGCAATACCACTCCATTAATGTGCAGATGGTATGTGACGCCAGCAAGATCATCACACATTGTTGTGCCCGATATCCTGGATCAACACATGACTCAATGGTCCTGTGGAACTCTACGCTACAAGGCTACATGGAGCGACATGCAGGATGTTGTGCCTCGCTGTTTGGTAAGTTGCATGACAGGCACATGGCAGTGAAATGGGGGGATAGATGCACACACCACCATGGGGTCACAAAACACTGTGCCCTAAAGCATCCCTGAATTAACATGACAGCAAAATCCCATAGCAATGAAGTAAGCTGGACAGCTATCACAACATGCCAAACTTAAAAACACCCCACATCCCACAACACGTCCACCACCTATCATTGTACCTCATCCTCTGTAAAACAATCCTGGAACATGCTGTGAATATTCACTATGTAAATGACTGCAGCAAATCACTACACAGGACAAGCATCCATGGGAGTCCACTGAACAAAATCACCAAGGGAATCCACTGCTTGTCACAGGGCCGCCACCACCAGAGAAGTGCAGCATGTCACCATCGTAATAATCAGCACTGAATGCCTAATATTGTAGAGCCAACTGCCAACGCTGCCAGTTAGAAAATCAGACAGAACACTAGACATCACAAATTTGACACAAACACAGCAGTATGCATCCACAATGCATGAACAACATCAAGGCAGTGTACACTGTGTATCAACTTGGAGATGCAACCCACACCATAAGTCCATGGCACAGAACACATTGAGGGCATGACAATTGTGTGCATACAACCAGGGACATGTGCATGTGACCAACGATAATCTGCAGGCATGTGTGACTAGTACAGCTGTCCATCATGAATCGACTGACATATACCTTTTATTGTCTCTCATGCAGGTGATAGTGGCTATCCCATGAAGCCGTGGCTCCTCACCCCTGTCCGAAACCCACAGAACAGGCACAAGGAGGACTACAATCGTTCCCATACCCGTACCCGTGTGGTCATCGAGCAGACCTTTTGCCTGTTGAAGGCACAGTTTCGTTGCCTTAGCCGGTCGGGTGGGGCACTCCTCTACAGGCATGAGAAGGTGGCCAAGATCATCATGGCATGTGTCATGCTGCACAACATGTGTATCCGACAGAAAATGCCCCGCCCCCTGACATTGAACTGCAACCACCTGGTGATGATGAAGGGAATGAAGAAGATGTGGCTGCACATCATCACGGTGCTGATGCACAGGAGGGACGTGCTGTGCGTCAGTCAGTGATTGCACAATATTTCTAACACCCATGGGTGCAGAGGCTGACATGAAAGTTGGACAGAGGGCACTGGGTGTGGGAGTACATGTACACTATGCACTGTATATGAATAAATGACACATATGCAATAAGGAATGTCCACTCAAGATTTCTTTTCACACAATGGGTGTATTTAACTGTCTAATAAAGATTAAAGTGCTCAAACCCTCCACCACACACACCCTCTCCCCCTTGCCCCTACCCCCACAACTCCCCAACATACCCTCACCCCCTCCCCCTTCCCCCACACACCCTCACCACCTCCCACTTCCCCCACAACTCCCCCACACATGGTGTCCAAGCAATTGTCTATTGCCTTCATCAGGCTGCCCCGTCTACATCCTGCCACTCCCTGCACCTGGTGGCTGCATGACCCTAGCAGCGCAGAGTGCACGCCGACCTGCGTAGTGGGCTGGTTTGCGTGGAGCTTGAAGAAAATGGGGTAGCCGCCTGCTACATTCTGGGGGCTGGACGCTCAGCCTCCAGTGAATCTTCAATGCGGGTGAGGACCTGCCTCAAGGCAGATACCTCCTCGCACAATCTGTTGGTGCTTTCCACGATGACCTGCCTCAGGGAAGCGGTGTTGTCGCGCCCCTCCTGCCTTGCTTGGGCACTGTCTGTGACGAACTGTCTCACCAGGGCAGTGAGCTCCTTCTGGCGCTGCGCAGCGTGTCCTGCCTGCTGCACCCATGCTGGTACACCATTGAAGGTGGAGGGTGCATGTGTGACATGGGCAAATGCATTTGGGTCCTCTCTGGGGCTCATGCTCCCTTGTATGGACTCCCCCACAGACTGCTCCGGGGTGGTGTCGTGGTAGGAGTCGACAGGTGTGACCTGGGGGCATGGGGCCGGACTTGGTGTAGCAGGTAGGTCGGAGGAGTCATCCTCGATGGGCACACACACCTGTCCCTGCACGTCGTCATCTGTCAGGGGTGCTGTAGCTGCCGCCTCCCCAACAGAGCTGTTCTCTGCAGATTGTGCCCCTTCGACTGTCTCCTGTGCAGGTGTCACAGGTGTTGTGGGTACTGTGGTGATGGGCCTTGGCGGCACCAGTGACATGGCATCCTGGCTTGGTTTGGTCTTCGGTGCCTGTCGTGGCTTGTGTGGGGCTTTAGAGGTGGACGGCCTGTTGCCTTCATCTTGGCCCTCTTCCGGGGTGTAGTCGCCTGTGGGGGTGAGTCTCGGGCCTCGCTGTCAGGATCTGAGCCTGTGGGGGACGAAGAGAGCGACAGCATGAGTGATGGTTTGACAAGCATCATGCATACATTTGTATTATTGCTCATCTACACATTAGAGGGGAATAGGCAGTGGAGCTTTGATGATCACGTTGCTTGCTATATGGGTGGATCATGCAGGCATCCATCGGGGTCACTCATGTTGGGGCAGGCATATGCTATGCGACATGCATTTGTGTTGTGGCCTGCCTGCAGTGTGACTTATGCCATTTTCATATTTTTGTGATGTGTGTCAGGTATGGCATTGCCATGCTGCAGGCATGTGCATGTGTCTGTGCTGCGGACGACAACTAGGCTGGGAATGTGTATGTATTGGGCTGTGCCTTGCCTCTTTAGACAGACAAATTGGTGGACTATCATCAGACTTTGCATTACAGTGTTTTCTACGGACACTCACCTCCTTCCGACGATGAGGTGGCCCACGCTCCGTATCGCCCATGCCTTCGATGGCCTCTATGCCAATCGTGCTAGCACAGATCTCCTCCCACCAGTTTAGCTTTGTTGGTGAGCTTGCTCCTCCACCAGTAGCCATGGCCTGGCTCCTGTTTGTGGACAGGATGTTCCTGACTCGCAGGTGCAGGTCATCCCATCTCTTCCGGACATCCTTTGTTGTGAGGGGGGTGTTGCCCACCGCGCTGACTCTTTGGGCGACAAGTTCCCAGATTTCCTTTTTCTTGATCACTGCCTCCCTCTTGAGGCTGTTTGTGAATACGACCTTCGCATTGTCAGCCAGGGTCTCAGCCAGCATGGTGAGCTCATCCTCATTAAAGCGCTCCTTGAGCTGGTGGGAGGTACCTTTTTTAACTGCCTTGGGCATGATATAGTTGTTGGAGGTTGATGTATATACTCAGCAATATACTCCAGGTCCTCGGTGCTGAGTATGACAATGGATTGTGTTTTTAAAGATGGCCACCATGCTCTTTCCCGTTCCTGTGCGAAGACGCTACTTCCGGTTCCGCTTATTTACGGTGACCGCTAATAGCGGTCACCGCTAATGCCGTTTCAATTGATGCCGGTAGTGCTGTCTGCATGTTCCATGCTGCCGCTAAGGGCCATTTTTTGGACTTTAACGGCGTGCCGGTAATGTCGTTACCGGCATGGCGCAAAGCTTGTGCACACGTACTCATAATAGCCCTCTATTAACGGGCTCTTTACTACCCTGACACAGTATTTGCTCCATGCCGGTAAGGACAGTTACATACCTCCAACCTAATATTGAGGCCCAATGTGAGAAACCTGAGGGTATCCTCACACCGACACCCCTTGGATCCTCTTCTCAGCTGGCCAGGGAAATTCCATTGCTTTTGGATCCTGACCTTGGGGGTGGAGATGCGAGGGAGGATCACCTGGGTGGAGGGTCCTTGGGGATTGGGGTGAGGATATCCGCAGGCAAGACATGGAATCCCCTTTTCCTTGTGAGAGCCAACCTTCCCCTCCCCCTGCCTTTATAGGCTATTGCAAACCATTTTCCCTAATTTCCCCTCATTCATACCATTATAGCACTGGGACGAGGAAGAGGCAACTATAAGTAGTGCACACTAGCATGTCATGTCACCACTATGGTACTGAGACGAGGAAGAAGCCTGCAGACTGTTGTAAGGATCAGCCATGTCCACAGTACTCCACTAATTATGGTCAGGCAATTGGGCATGAGGACTCAGACCTGCAACCTGTCAAATGGTTGCAGGTGTATAAAAGGTGGAGCCGACATGGAGAGAGGAGAGACCAGCAGGAGAGAAGCTGGGCCGAGCTTTGCAGGCTTGAGGGGAGAATCCAGTGCAGAAGGAGGCAGCTGCGTCAGGTCCTACTGGTAAGTCAGGATGCCAGCAAGTATCCTGAAGGAGCTGTGGAGCCGAGGCCCAGGATTGCTGTAAGAGGGGTACAGTGGTCGGAGACTCACTGGTAGGATGCCCGTAGATGGAGCTGTGGGAATGGAAGAAATCTGCCAGCTGCAAGTTACCGGCATGCTGGCAAACCACAGAAAGTGGAGCAAAGTGCAAGCAGGGCTTGCAATCCAAAGGAACTAGTCTACAGAGAAGAAGACAAAGCAGCCACCTGGAGAAGACGTCAGGGTCCAGTGCGTGCAGAGGAGGGAACACTTGAACCAGGGCGCTCCTGGGGGCTGTTAGAGAACAAAAGTGAATGTGGAATGAATGAAGATGATATGCAAAATATATTAAACCCAAAGCAATGGGCTGTGATGTGTAATACGAATAGGATGAACTGTGAGCAACAGAATAAAAGCTCTGAACTATTGAATACTGAACTAAATTAAATCTTTTGACAAACCAATGAACAGATGTCAAGTTTGAGTGAAGTACACGTACAATATATTTTTAAAAAAGAGTGACTCTTATAACATGCAGTGAAAAAGAAAGTTTTAATATTTTTGAAGAGTGTGGAAGCAATGGGTATAGGAAATAGAGCACCACAAAGCAAACTGTATGAAAGCGCACATTGCAGCAAAGTCCAGAGACTGGCAAAGAGAAAAACCCATTGTGGCAAAGTTAAAAAGCTGGCAAGGAGAAAGCCAAATTAATGTGAACCAGAACACAGGTGCAGTTACAGAAAAACCTTTGTGGGCAACAAAGAATAGGGTTACCTGTTGCGTGACCTGTATTGCATGGACCATGAGGTTCGACAACTGCTGCTAGACTGGGGTTACAGTGAAAGCCAAAGAAGCATACAGAGAGCAAATCCAAGTGTGTGGGAGAGATTGCTGAAGTGAAGCAGAAGAAAGCAATTTGGATGAACTGTCAAGAAACCAGAAGTAGTGGACTTTTGACCTGGAACTGATTTTGAATATTGAGAGACTGAGAATATTGTAAGGAAGGCATGGTATCAAACAGTAAGACAGACACAAGTGATCACAGTTCAAGGGTGTTTATTGAACTTCAGCTGGGTTTGAAAAATGCCTATCTAATCCTAAATCTAAAAGTGGGAGCAAGCTATGACCATCAAATAATAATAACACACCTCTAGTGGTGTCTTGTCAAAATAAAAGGGCCTATACTAATAAACCTATTGCCAATCCTTAAGTCTAAGTACAAATAGTGTGGGAAACAATGTTATGCAAAAGAAAAGTGTTCAAGAAATGATCTGTCAGGATATTCAAGCTGTTGGCTTCCCTTCCCACGTATCCAGCACAGGACAAGGCGGCACACTCGAGTTTAGCACAGTCTCAGGCTTCTCTAGCACAAGGTGCAGTTCAAAACTTCAATATCATGGTCTTCTGTGCCAAAGTCTCTTTGCCATTCTAAGTCTCTTTTTCAGAAGGCCTGATGGAACTCAACAAACATTAAAGTTCCTTTCTTCTTTGGATTTGACATTTACAAATTCTTGGGGCATTTTCTGTAAACCCTGGGTCTCCCTCTACAGGGCTCAGACCCCAAACATCGAAGTTCCTTTCTTCTTAGGATTTCACATGCACAAATTCTCAGGTGATTTTCTATTCACCCGGGTCCCCCTCTGCTGGGCTCAGACCCATTTGAACACAAAACCTTCTCATGTGATTTTTGCATCACCCACAGGTCCGTCTTCGTCAGGCTCATTCCTTCTTTAACACAAAGCTTTCAATTGATCTCCCTCTGCCGGGCGGTCCAACTTTCTCTACTTTGCCACAAACTTTCTTTATTGTATCAACATCAAAAACTTTCGACTGTGCGTGAGATTTAGCATGACCTGTCACAGGACCACTTTGATTCACAATTCTCTACAACTCTCACTTTCAACTGAATACCTTATGGAGATGTTCAATTGAGCATACACGCAGTGCCGGACCACTCTGCCAAAGGTATTGTAGCTTGGTGTCAAAGTTCAATCATTCATCAGCAGTTCAACTTTACTTGCATCTTTTATTGCATGTACTTCAAACAATGTTCATTCCAGCGTTCACCATACAATGTTGCTGCATGCAACCTTGGCTTCAACACAGACCGGTCTTGCATCGGTCCAATCAACTCACTGGCTGTGTTCATTTTACAGATGCTGCTTTGTTCTTGGGGCTAAGGACAGTACCATGGTGGCTGGTGATTCTCCCCGCCTTGATTATTGACGCGGGAGGGCCCCGGGAAACCCCTACACACAATGCAGGATTCTACAGCCTATTTTCCTGGTTTTACGCTTTCCAATCTCGAGGGTTCATTAAAGCAATGGTTCCTTATCGAAAAGGTCAAGGGAACTTACCTCCTTGCTATCCCCTTTTATTTTGCTGTCTTTCTTTTCTCCTTAAACTGCCATCTTGGAACTGCTGTTTCCTCATATGTGTTGCCTCGCTCAGAGCGTGCTTTCATGCTCCACCTTTTATCTATGTGGGGAAGCTCAATGGAAGTCAGGTGTGTGTGATGGTCAGTAGTTGCCTGACCTTGTCTGATCATTGTATTGGGACACGTCAGGTAAATGGCTTGGGTCTTAGTCTGTTTTCTCTCACAGCGGGCTGTCCGTGAGAAAGTGTTCTTGTTGTAAAGTGGGAGTGGTAGAGTTCCTAAATATCCTCCCTGGTAGGATGGGGCAAAGGTGTTATACGGAACGGGATACTGCATTTCACCATCCGGCGTCCCACTCCCACTCCCCGAAGACCCCTCACCCAGGTGATCCTACTGCAATGGTCCACCCTCGGGAATTGGATCCAAAAGCGATGGCTGTGTCCTGGCCGCCTGGATGACAGATCTCTGGATACTAGGAGGTGAGACACATTCTGGTTTCTCACACTAAGTACATTCTGGCAAGCTGAACAAGCTGAAGTCTTGGGGAAGGGAATCCTGAGACCTTATGAACTTTGTGGTTGTCTTCTGGAAGGGAACCTCGAGACCCCGTTTTTGAACTGTGTTGTCTTCTTGGGGAAGGGAACCCAGAGATTTTGCTGAACTGTCTTGAACTTGGGTAAGGAGAGCTGGAAAGTAAGCCAGGAGCTGGAAGAAGCTCAGAACTTTATTTTGAACACTGTTTCCTTTGTTGCTGAGATTCCCACACACTGTTTATATGTAGTTGCGAGGGCATGTATAGGTTTTGGACACAGACAGACCTTTAAGTTGAACGTACTGATTCGTACTATCCTTAGTTTCTTTAGGTAGGGAAATCCCTCCTTAGGCAAGTTAGGCCTATAACCATCCTGCCATTTAAGTTAATAAACCATTTTTGTTTGAACTTTGAATCTGTTGTCTTTGGGCCTCCTTACACGGTAGGCGGAAGGGTTTACCGGTACCGGTAAGGGCACCGGTACCGGTAAACCCTTACCGCCTTACTACGGGTTCCCTTTGCGGGACCCGACCTTAACGGCTGGTTTTACCAGCCGTTAAAGTAGGGTGCCGCAAAGGGACCGCAGTGCTAATTACGGTACCGCAATTTGCGGTACCGTAATTACCACCTTCCCCATTCCCATTATGCCCTATGGGGGCAAAAATGGGAATGGGGAAGGGCCTTGGTGAATGGGGAATTACCGGCCCCGCTCACCTTGGAGTAGGCCGGTAATTCCGCCATCCACCAAGGCGGACACGTTAAAATACCGGCGGCAACCATGGCACTAATAGCGCCATGGTTACCGCACAACGTGTAATGAGGCCCTTTGTCTTGCTTCGTGATGCCTTCACAACAACAATAAATGAGAGGCGGCAGTTGTAAGATGTGCAGCAGGGAATTTGGTGGGATTCAAATAAGAAGCAATTTGGAACATGAACAGGATCTGTGTTGCCATATGAGATAGATATGTGTCAAAGCAAACATCGGTCGAAGCAAAATAGATTCCAGTGAAGATACAGACAGTAGCAGAATATGCGCTTTGCTTTCTCAGAAATGGCACCATTCCTGTGGGAACTAACAGCCTATGCAACAAGACATTATTCATCTATGATCTTAGCAAAGGAACAGCTGCTCTTACAGACATATCCTGGGTTTGCGGCCAGCAAGCCTACATGCAACTTCTGCAATTGTTGAGAGGCACTTGTTCACTAATTACTGTGCATTCAGCTGTCTGAGTGGTTCCTGAGGCACACCTTTCTCTAGTAAATATGCCAAGACCAGAGGCATCCCAACCCCTGCAAGCAAGGTGAGAGAAACGCTCTATCAGAAGAAGCCACCAGAAACAATCAAATTATCTGTCTGAAGAATATTCCAAACCTTTGAAAGCAATTCCAGACAAATATCGACTACAAAGGCAGAAACGTTTTTTTGCCTCCCTTTTGGTGCCAGGTATCCAGGCTGTAGCCAACACTAAATGGTTGCAGATAGTGCAGTGGGAAATGCTCCATTTCCAGTTAGTGAATGATACAGACCAGGGTCTGAATTTGATAGAAAATGAGCTGCGAGAAATATGGCTGATGACCCTGAAAAATTGATGCATCTTGGACTTGTTGACGGCCATAGAAGGTGGGTGTCTTTAAAAAAATGTGGTTTTCATGTTGTATGCATAACCCCCCACAAACGATGCAGACAATGGGTCCTTGACCCACATAATAGGAGCCCTACACAAATTGAATACAGGAATGGAGACAGAAGTGGCGTGCAGCAGATTATTGGTTTCATACCACGTTCTTCTGGGCCCCAACATAGCTATGAGTAGCAATGAAAATATTGGTTCCTATCATGGTGTTTCTGCTGCTAATTTTCTGCATGTGCCAAATGATCCTTCGATGTTGTACCAAGACTCTCCCAAACAGTGCCATGATGATGGTATCGATAAGGGCAGGTGGAGCTCCTATTATCACAAAACATAGTATACCTAAACAGACAGTCCAGACAGACCATGTATGGTGAGAATTGAACATCCTGTACACCCCCCGGCGACATTAACTTTGCCCCCACCAGATCCAGTAAATTATGTGGAGCACTGGATCAACTTAGCTGGGGATAGCGATTCTCTTTACCTTACCTGTACCCCATAAAAATATGCCCAAGATAGGGGAAGTTTAAACCACATGTGCTGGGTATGGGTGCCCATAGATGATGATTATAGAAGAAGGGAAGCTGCTGGGTAGGTTAATGGAGGATTAACTTAAGGGGGAATTTTGGGATGCACATACAGCTCCCATAAACGGCCAAACGATTCAGGCCAAGAAAAATCTATTTGCTCATGAGAATGTGAAGGTGCATAGCTGCTGGGGCTTGGAGAGCGCACTTGGGAGCAACAAATGTATTCCTAAAGTACTTATAGAGGCTTAGGTAGACTCAGGTATAGTGCATGGAAGATATTATGCAGCAGTAGTGAAATATATTGTGTAACGATGATGATATAGACACTTGACTGGAGTGCTGGAAATTCTGGAATATGGCCATATTGGAAGTGGATGTTAGCATTTTCTATTCTCTGTTGGAGGTTTAGCAGTGTGGCATAATGAAGAGCTCAAATCATTTTCCCTTTCCCAAGTCCCAGGAGTAAAGCTGAGAATAGTGACATTGTTCAATTGTATAAAGCTGTAGGCCTGCAGAACCAGAGTGGAATATGAATTGCAGAGCAAGAGTAGGGCTTAGCCCATCCTGAAGGACAAATCCATGGGAGGCATGTTAGAGGTCTTGAGCTGCCAACATGCACGGTTTAGATTTAAGGCACGAGCGGCCCCAGGGACAATGGCCATCCTATTTGAACTGCCAGGCGGCTGGAAAATAGAATACGTAAATCCATCAGAATTGGGTTGGTTAATGTGGTTCTCGAGAGAGCAAGGAGGTGTACCGTGTGTGGGCAACTGATAATAGGGGAGCGAGGAGCAGACCATCCTGTGATTTGTCATAAGAAGAGCAAGAGGTGATGCCAACAAATGGAGTTGGGGAGGCATGGCTGGTGTGCCTGCATGTCTGGTATCAAGAGGAGTGCACTATATTTCAAAGGGCCAATTTGACCTTGCAGTTGTCTACTGGGCTCATGCTAACAACCAGGTGCACAACATGTGACTAGCCCAATGGGGAGAGTAACATTCCAGATAAACTCACAAATCCAGTAGCTGGGAACCAAAGGGACGGAATAGGGGGACATTTTGCTAGAGGGCAGGTGTAGATTAGGATGTGGCCAATCGATGAAGGGACTGTAGGTGACTGGTAGTATGTATGTGAGGGTGCGGGATAACACTGTATATTGTTTACATCATGAGTGACAATTTCTTTCCTTAAAAAACCCATACTTGCTTTGAAGTAACAGAGAGCTCTATGTCAGTTTGGTTCTACGGGGCCACCTGACACCTTTTTCCTTTTTTTCTATACAAAATAAAAGCAATACAAAGCGGTGCACCAAGCTTGTTTCCCAAGAGGAGTGTTTTTTTTTATTGTCTGGTTGTCTGGAGGTCTTGCCTTACACAAGTGATGCTGGGATTTATGCTTGTGTCATTTGTCTCTAATGTACCCAGTAGACCACATATCATACCATTCCATCTTAAATTGTACACCAACTAAGATGTCTGCATGTTGTGCCGAAGTAGTTGTTTGCGTTTAATAAAGGCGATATGTGAAGTGTCAAAACACATTCTAAATCAATTTAAAAATATCAAATAAATATGTATTAAAACCTGCTGGGTACAAGATGTACTGGGATGCAGGAGGAATACAGTAACTAGAAGTCAACACATACTTGCCTGAGCTATCCCCATCCTGCTTAAAAAAGGTAATTCCCTAAATGTCAAATGTACATAGAAATAAGTGATGTGCCCAGTTTACAATGACGTATCAAACATAAGACATTAAGCATTTCACTTCATCAAACTTCAAACACGGGGATGTTGAATGCACACACACACACATACACGTTTTACCTACCTTGTGGGGACTATGTGTGGATACCTACCTTGTGGGGACTAACCTTTCCGAATGTTTTAAAAATATGCTAACAGCAGAAATATATTCAGAAAAAATGTATATCGGATCCAGCTTCAAATGTGCAAAAATGCTATTTTTTTATTTTGTGTACGGTACCATCACTCTGGGGACCTGAACGCGTGTTACCATCCTTGTGAGGACTTTATTATTCTTATTTGGAATTGAATGTTTCCCTTCAAATGTGCAAAAATGCTATTTTTTTATTTTGTGTACGGTACCATCACTCTGGGGACCTGAACGCGTGTTACCATCCTTGTGAGGACTTTATTATTCTTATTTGGAATTGAATGTTTCCCTATGCAAATAGCTAAAGGTTTGTTTCACAGACATCTTTGTAAAATACAAAGTTCAATTTCCATATATGAGTACCTGCCCGTACCAGAAAAATACACAATAGATGGATGGTAATGTTGTTGTATTTCCTATAAGAAGTTCCCTTAAAAACAAGCTCAATGTGGCATTATACATTATTTTAAAGCACTCCAAATGTGTCTGAAAAGAGAACTAGGGAACATAATGATTAGGTGAATGGCTTGGGATCACACACTGTGGTCAAGTGAGGAAGCAGTGATTTGAATACAGGTGTCATTGTTTCACAGTCACCATCTCGTCCACCGAAACACATCTACTCTCTGCGATTGGTCTGATGATGATGTTACAGTCCTCATTTAAATGGTGTTTTTTTAAAAAATATGTTTTATTATTGGTCACAGAAAAGCAAACAGCACCACTGCACAGTTATTTCACAGTTACCACTGAAGTAAATTGTTCAATACATTTTCCCAAGACAATATTATGGTGACAAGTCATAATCAGTAATCATATTGCATGGGTAGACTCTAAACAGGCCCAAAATATCTTTGGGTCTGCATGCTGAAGGTTGGGTCAACATAAACTGCTCCTCTGATTCATTGACATGCGTCAATTCTTGTAGGAACTGGTTCATGCTGGGTGGAAGAACACTTTTCCATTTCTGTAAAATACATTTTTTGGCAACAGCGCATGGAATGTTAAACAGTCTTCTAATTTTTTCTGAGTGCTTGCCTATGTCCCCAAACAGGTATTTCTGGGGGGGGTCAAATCGGGGGGTACCTGAGTAATTTTTTCCAACAGTTCTGCCACCGCCCTCCAGAACCCCCTCACAACTGGACAGTCCCAGTACATATGAAAGGAACCGGCCTGAGGTGCATTGCATTTAGGACAGGTGTCAGAGGTATCTGGTGCAAATTTTGCGATTCTGGCCGGTGTGTAAAGCAACCTGTTTAGAATTTTAAATTGGATCAACCTCAGGCCAGAGTTAAGCGAGACCTTCTTAGTTAATGAGCAATATCTGGCCCATTTCTTCTCTTCGATGGGAACTTGTAAGTCCGCTTCCCACCGCGCCTTTATCTGATTCAATGTAGGGGTATGGGCCTGAATTACTGTATATAACTTAGAAATCCCCAGGCCATTTTTAGCTGTCACTAGTTGTACACAAGGATGTGGTGGGGGTTCATCCGGGAAGAGGGGCCACCTTTTCTGAAATGCAGATCTCATACAGTAATATTGCAACGTTTTCAGTGGTCCGTCTCCCAGCGCCCTCAGCATCAGGTCCAGGTCTAAAAAAATACCAATAACAAACATATCGCCAAGCTTCATTTCACAGTTAGGGTCCCAGGATTCCTGTATTTTCGTGTCATGTGGTGGAGGTATACCCGGAAAGTTCCAAAGAGATATCTCGGGATTGTAGGGGGTCTCTAATCCCAGCCTTTTGTATATAGCTTCCCATGCCTTGACTGTGCAGCTAACCGGATTGTATTCACACGTGTCTTTGTAGTGTGGATCAAAGATGACTGATTGTATGTTTGTGAGATGTGTAGTGTATTCCTCTATCCATGCGTGGAGTGTACTGCTCTCATCATTGTACCAATATTTAGCAAAATTGAGCTTGGGCCACATAGTAGTAATGCTCGAAATCAGGGGCTGATATACCTCCAGAAGAATAGGGTTCTGTCATTTTTTCCCAATTTATCCTTGCTGTCCTACCGTTCCAGAGAAATGTTACCGCCATGGATCTGAGTTTGGCAATGAAGGCTCTGCCAGGCCATATAGGGATGTTGACAAACAGGTAAAGGAGTTTAGGCAGGACCACCATTTTAAGAATAGCAATTCGGCCGGCTAAGGAAATTGGGAGCCACCCCCACATCTGAAGCTTAGCAGTTAAAGTTTGAAGGGAACTTTCATGGTTATCTGAGTACAGTGTGAGCTTATTTCTGGAGACCAGTATTCCCAGGTATCTAATGTGGTCTTCAGACCACTTAAGTCCATCTGTCACTGTAGGGCATTGGGTGGCAGGTGTAAGAGGAAATATTTCCGATTTAGCCTTATTTATCGTGTACCCAGAGTAATTTGCAAACTCCTGTCCCTCTGCCATGATGGGTGTTATATTTACTTCAGGGTCCCTGACATATAGCAACGTGTCATCCATGTAGAGAGACATTAGTTGGGTGGATCCCTTCATTTTGATCCCTCTATCCGCATGTCTAAGACGGAACGCAGCCGCCATTGGCTCAATGGTTAATGCGAACAGTAAGGGCGAAAACGGGCACCCCTGTCTGGTTCCCCTCCCCAGAAGGAACATTCGGAAATGGCTTTATTGGTCAGGACACGAGCCCCAGGCTCTGTATAGAGAAGTCTTACATATCTTATGAAGTTGGGCCCCACCCCAAACGCCTCCAGCACCGAAAGGCGATAGACACACAAAACCGAATCAAATGCATTTTCAGCGTCAAGGGATATGGCCACTGCGCTCCTCGCGGGATCTATTTGTGCCATCATACCAAAGAGTCGTCAGAGGTTTAGGGCTGTAGATCGAGTAGGAATAAACCTGTTCTGATCAGGATGAACTAGGGATGGGACTACCGGCAGAAGGCGATTCGCCAGGACCTTTGCAAATATTTTAGCATCGGTGTTGATGAGTGACAGGGGCTTGTAGGATGAAACGTCCTGTGGTGGGCGCCTAGGCTTATGGAGTACAGTTATTATGGCCTCTCTCATAGTTGGGGGTAGCCTACCGCACTCGAGTGCCTCTTCCCACACATGCAACAGTATCGGAACAAGTTCCTCATGGAATTCTTTGTATAATTCATCTCCCAACCCGTCCGACCGCGGTGCCCTGCCTGTAGACAGCGCTTTGACTCCCTCTACAATCTCTTCCGCAGTCACCGGTTGATCCATTGCTAGGCATTCTTCGTCAGGGAGCTTAGGGAGGGAGAGAGCTTCAAGATAAATCTAAATTTCTGTGAATGTTTTCTTGTCTTAGTTTGAATATAATTGCTTATACAATTCCATAAATTCCCCATTAATGTCTTCATCTCTAAGGAGTACCCTCCCCTGTGCTGTGCGTATAATTGTAATCTGTGTAGGTTGTTTATCGTGCTTAAGTAAGTTGGAAAGCGCTCTGCCCGCCTTGTTGCCCTCCCCATATCTACACGCCCGAATGGGGGCCGCCACATATCGGGCCTCCCTTAATGCAAGTTTGTCAAACTCTTGAAGGTGCGAGTATATATCGGCTAATACTGCCTTGTCTTGCGTGTTTGTGTATGTTTTCTCCAGAGCATCTAATTTGCTCTCAATAGATGACAACTCAGTTCTCACAGCCTTCAGCATACCTGTAGTTTTGGACATCAACAAACCCCTTATCCAGTCCTTGAAGGATTTCCACACTGTTGAGTATTTGTCAACCGATCCCACATTATTGGATAGAAACTCTGCAATCTCAACATGGAGTGACTCTACTATCCCGGGGTCACCCAGCATTCCACCTGGCATTCTCCACCTCCTGAAGGGACGCAGGGCATTCTGGAACATTAGTGCCAATAACACTGGGGAATGATCTGACAGGGTTCGAGGAAGGATTTCACATCCCTCAACTACAGCTGTCATGGGCATGGAAATAAACCAATAATCAATCCTGGACTCGGAGTCATGCACCGAGGAATAAAACGTGTATCTCCTGCTACCCGGGTGGGTTTCCCGCCATGCATCGACCAGCAAGAGTTGTGCCAGCACATGTCTCAGATTTAGTACTGACCTGCTTGGGGATCTAACAACCTTTGAGGATCTATCAAGAACCGGGTCCAGGGCTAAATTGAAGTCTCCCCCCCTTAGAACATTTGGAACATCAAGTGACATAATTATCTGATATATAAACATGTAAAAGGAAGGGTCATCGATGTTGGGCCCATATGTATTGACCAAGAGCAGTTGTTGGGTGGCAACCACACCCCAGACCATGACATATCTGCCCAGGAGATCAACCTTGTGCCCTCCCACCCTGAACCCAAGGCCTGGGTGAATGAGGGTGAGAACCCCTCTGGACTGGGATGAATAGTCCATATAAAACCTTAGGGGACCCCATTTGGGTAATATATGAGCATTACTTGTTCCAACTGCATGGGTTTCTTGTAGCATCAGGATTTGGGTATTATGCCTGGAAACATAATTGGAAATTTTCCTGACCTTAACTAGATTGTTTAATCCCCGTACATTCCACGTTAGGAGTTTGACCTTAAGCCCATCACATGGGATCTGAGATGGAAAATTAGCCATTGCCACATCTGACGAGTTTACCGTAGTCGTGCAACATAATCAGTGCCAGCTTCAATGCGACCAAAATTTTGCTTTTCAACCAACGAGTTACCTCAACCCACTGTCGACCTGAACATAGCTCCATAGAGTGGCCCCAATCCCCAACAAAATGCCACCATAAGTCAATAATACAAGAGCTGAAATAACCAGTCCCCTCCCCTGTACCACCCACCCCCCACATAATCACCCCCAACTTGACGATGTGTCCAACCAAACTTATGGAATATTCCGCGGATAGCCATGTTGCTTCACATGGCAGCCGATCAGGTCCATCAACTCCACTAACCAAATTGCCTGGTCTAACTTAATCAATTACTTATCTGGACTCTAGCTCTAGAGAGGGTTTACTCTCGAGTGTTTCTTAGTCTGCAGGTCTGGGTCTGTTGTTTTGTGCCGGTCTGCCCGCTCTGGGAGGAAGGGGTATGGAAGTTTCAATGTAATGCGTGGCTTCGGCTGGAGACTCGAAGAAATGGGCCCTTCCTGCATGCTGAATCCTCATTTTCGCAGGGAACATTAAAGCATATGGGATCTGGCATTCCCTTAAGAGCCTCTTGACTGGCTCATAGGATCTTCTGCTTGCCTGGACCCTCGATGAGAAATCCGGATAAATATGTAGGCGACTTTCCTTATATTGGAGGGTGCCCGCCTCTCTTGCCTTATGTAGGATTGTGTCTCTGTCCCTGTAATGTGAGGAGTCGAGCAATTATGGTGCGTGGTGGTGCGCCTGGCTTAGGTGCGAGAGCCAATGTGCGTTGTGCTCGTTCTACCAAAAAATGTTCAGAGAATGTCTCCGGTCCAAACAGGGTTTTAAGCAGTGTCTCAAGTTGTTTCTCCATTTGGCCTTTGCCAAATGATTCCGCTACGCCCACCACACGGATATTGTTTCTCCTTGAGCGCGATTCTAAGTCCTTGCACTTATTCTGCAGTTTCGCCATGCTTTCCTTAATTTGGATGATATCACGGCTGTGGTGTGAGATAGTGTCTTCATTAGTGCTTATTCTGCTTTCAGTTTCTGTTATACACAAACTTTCTTTCTCCACTCTAGCCTTTAAGGAGCCGATGGTGGACCCTTTGCCATCCTACTTTGTATTGACTGCGCGAAAACCATTCTGCACTATTGCGGTTAGGTTGTCTAAATTCTCACTGGGCTCCGTAGTAGGGGGCTCGGTATTGTCAGTGTGGCATTCAGCTGACGTGGCCTGACTCTGACTACCCGTGTAGGCGTCCATAGGGCCTTTCTTTTGCTTCCCCGGAGTCTTGGTGCCTTTTGCTGGTCTCTGCGGTTCCCCATGATACTGTCTGAATGGTGTTCCGAGGCGGTGCAGTATATTGTCAGACAAACTTATTTGTCGTTGAAGCTTGATGCTTACCCAGTGCCCCAGCCCTGGGAAGGATCAGAGTAAGGGGTTAGAGGCGTAATAAGCGATTAATCATAATGAGCCCCCAGCCGGAGCCCGATATTCCGAGTGGACGGTGTCCCCCCACATACTGAACTCTACGGTTACCACGTTTGTGCTCCTTTATAGTTCTGATTTGTTTCAAGGGGGGTTCTGATCCGTTCCGGTCAGGAGCCGCTGCACATGTTCAGGACCTGAGACCAGCCTGGACCCTACGCGGGGCATGTTCCGTATTATAAGAGACAGCGATGTTGGCTTGTGCCCCCCAGAGGTCTTATGGAGCGCACTGTAGTGAGCCTGGGGGCTGGAGAATATCACCGAAACGTGAGCCCACAGTGGCCCGACCAGTGCCTCAATGGGAGGGGCCCTTAGCTGGTATTGGGGTTTTTGTGGGGGCTGATTCCCGAACCGGGGAACCGGTCCAGGAACTCTAACGTGCCACGTGCACTGTCGGGATTCGTCGGCAGATAGAATAAATCGTCTCAATAAGGATTGTCGTCGGGTCTGCACCAGCCGTTAACCCCGGATAACTATGTGTCCCTTTGCGGCAACTCCTCTCCTTACCAGCCGTTAGTGCGAATGTCTCCTCCTCAGGATTTCTTCGCGGTCCCGTATGTTAGGCAGAAACCTGTGCAGTTCCCTTAGGGAACACTGCAAAAGATTTAAGACTACAGGTGTTGGCAGTAAACCCACTTGGTAGCAGTCTGTACCACCCAGATTTACCTGGTAGCTGTGGCTGAGCAGTCAGACTTCTCTCAAGAAGAGTTGGGCAGTATGCAAAGTGTACACGATAGGCACTCAGACACACCAATACAAGCAAACACGGACCAGAGCTTTGGTATCAAAGTATATAATTATTTATTTAAAAACACACTGTTTGAAACACTCCAGCACTCTCATTGTAAAATATTCTAAACACAGTTACTATTGTAATATATAACCCCTTTTTTCCTTATCAGATAAGTCACAGTAAAACACCACTTATTTTCATACAGAGGTGAGCGCTTAACTAGATGGCACTCCAATAAGTTTGTGAGAAAGGGAGGGAAAAAGACAGAATAGGGAAAGATATACCACTCTGAGGTTCAGGAACACTGTTAGCAAGGCAGAAGAGCAAAAAGTCACTGGTGAGCCAAAGTCCAAAGGCTGGGCCCACTCTTAGAGAGAGCAGAGCACAAATGCGCCCAAGATCACACAGTTACACTCGGCTTAGAAAGTCTTGCAGAGAGTTCCAAAGAGAGTTTAGAGAGGCTTAGGGAAGTTTAGCCAGGGTGTCCCAGGCTAACCCAGGTTCGAAAAGCCGGGGGCTAAATCTACCCCATACAGTCCGTAGCAAGGGAAGCCAGGCGGGACACGGTACCTTGAGTGGGAAGGGTCCTCCAGCGGTGGCAGTTGTTCCTGGCAGTGGGTGCAAGTTGCGTCGTCGTCCAGGGGAAGAGAAGATCTCGACTTGGAGGTAAGATGAAGGTCGTTGCACTACCAGGGAAGAAACCAGCCGCAGAGTTTTCCAGTTAAAGGTGGTACCTTTGATTCGCGGTCATGGTAAAACGTGGTATCCCGGTTGCCGGGGTGCTTGGCACAGGCAAGGCGGCCACGAGGTACGTTGGGAAGGCGAAAAGACGGTGAAACTGGTTATCCCCACCAGTCAAAGGAAGAAGACTCTCCGGCGGGAGATCTCCTCTGTCGTTGGGAAAAGTGGTGAGACGGTCCAGCAGGGCTCCACCGGTGGTGGCGTCGTGGTAGGTCAGCTCAGCTTCTCCCTCGTCAGATTCTTAGGTCCTGTGGCGACTTCTGAAGTTCCAGTCCCCAAAGCCCTGCTTTTATGCAGAAAACCCCCATTTACTCAGCCTAGCTGTCACTCAAACATGCTAAGTGGTGAGCCGGCCGGCTCACCACTTGGGCCAATCAGGACAGAGTGCGACTTGAGCTGCCTAGGCAACTCAGTCCAGGGTGCCTAAATTCCCCTCCACCCATCCTAAGTACCCCAGACAGAGTGGCACCACTTTGGAGGGCTTCTGTGAAGAAGCCCGCCAAAAAGTGGAACAAAGGGCTCGACTTGGGTTGGAGTTACAGGAGAGAACACAAACGCCATTTTAGAATCAGGTTTTGGCAAAAAATACCAACTGGAGAATTAATATTAATTAAATAAACCGGCGGTATGTTCGAGGCTACTGTAAATAATTAAATAAAGATAGTAGCCTAAAACAATGGGAAATCCCATAGGAAAATATTCGCGGTTGAATATAAAAAGTAGTATCCACTGCCACCAGCCAAAGATCGATCAGGGGGGACGGAGACGTGCCCCCTCGACTAACAGACCCCGGGGCAATTGAATTGCCCCAGCCAGTACGTCCACAATATGATGGTTTGTACTGGTTCTGTTCAGAATTTAAGACTAGTAAAGACAATGGTGACTTTACATGCCCTGGGAGACAGTAGTCAGTCCCAGGGTATGGAGTCTATACTGGGGGGTCACTATGACACCCCTGTGTTACTGCACTGAGGGTGCTGTGTAACACACATCACAAAAAACACATGAAGCCCTATGGAGTAAAAGACCCCACAGCCCATTAAACACATCTAGATTCAAAGAAACACACTCAAATCATGTCCAAGAGTGAGGGTAAAAGAGTCTCACTCTTGGCAGGAGAAAAAAAATAAACCCCAAAAATCCAGAAAAATGCTGGGGAACTCACTAGGTTAGGAAATTCAGCCTAAACAGAGAATTCTCCCTAACACCGTACCACGAACCCGCCGGATGCCTTGCCCCGTGTTATACTGCAGGATCCGCGAGGAGCTCTCTGGGGCTCAGCAACCGCAGCCACCACAACTGGGGCCGGGTTGGGGCACGGGCAGGCCCGTACAGCGGACCATCCGTGTCGCGGCCAACCCAGAGACCGCAGCGTATCACCAGCAGGGCGTTGGGCTTGAGCCGGAATTAAGCTCCTCCCACCTGGGGCCCAGTTACTTCAGCCACGTCAGCGGCTCTCGAGTGGATTTCCCTGGAGCTTGCCTCCGGATATTTTTTCCCCTTGTGTGTCGGCAAATCTGCATATAGCTGTATCTCCGGCGTTCTTGACTTCTGACCCACAGGAGTTTGCCCAACCCACACCGGGTGGCTGGGCTATCTTCCCAGAGCGTTTGGAGTAAATAGGCAGTGCTGTGACAGATAGATAAAATGGCTCAGGATTTTTCGGTGGAGCAGGAGCTCTGGAATCAGGCAGCCATTTCTATCGTGCTCAACAGCGCCCCCCCTCATTTAAATGGTGTTTGATGTTGGTGATGTTGAAGTCCCAGTAGAGATTGTGTACCTTGATACTGATTTCAGGTCCTCACAGAGATGGTTTGTATGAATAATCATGTTAAAGACCCTACACCTATGTTGTTTTATAAACCACACAGAGAAGGCGTGTGATTAACATAATGATAAAGTACCCATAAATATCGTGTTTGCTTGGTGATGGTGAAGTACCAAAAGAGATTGTATGTCATGATAATCATATCCAGATCCTCGCAGTGATGGTGTGTGATAATTATGTTAAAGTCCCCACAGAGCTGGTGTGTGTTAATAACAACTTTAGAGTCCCCAGAGTGATGGTATGTGATGATAATGATATTAAAGTCCCCAGAGAGATAGTGTGTGATGATCTTGATGTTAAAGCCCCCAGAGAGATGGTGTGTGTTAATAATAACTTTAAAGTCCCCAGAGGGATGGTACACACAACCAAGATGCCGTGGCAATTGTTAGTGTGGTAAATGTTAAATGGTTTTATGCCATTGAACAAAGCGTAAATTCCGGCATGATATACTTGTGGTGGAGGCACGCACCTTATATCCATCATAGGGAAAGCGTGACTGGAACCAAACTCCCTTAATCGGTACAGTGGACCGCCACTGCATGCTATTACATCCCCTGCATGCAATGTTCAACTTTTGCAAGGCAGAATGCAAATGTGAGGCAGATTCATAGTAGTCTATTAATTTGACACCTGCATGAAAATGTCATGCAGACATAAAATGGCTGTGCTCTTCCAAGACAGAGTAGGAAAGCCCTGTGGAGATGAAACTCAGGGGATGTCCAGCCCCCCCCCCCCCCCGCAGGGGGCACTAGATGGACAGCCAGCATAGTGGGCCACCCTTCTGACCACCCCCCAGGGGTAATTTCCCCTCGCCCCCTCCCGGCTGGGATGGGCATAGCCCGGGCCCAGCCACCTCCGACTGGACTCCTCCGGGAGTAGATAAGGTGGGGGCTGCTCAGCCCATTCTCTTTCTGCAGCCCCCGCCTGAAGAAGCAGTAGCAGCAGTAGCAGCAGCATGATGGACCGTCGATCCAGTTGGAGGAAGGAGCTTGATTGGTCTGAAGACAGTGCACAGTTTGCTTTGTGGTGGGTATGACTTTAGGAGTAATGGGGGATACGAGGCCGGTGATGCGGGGCATCCTGATGTTCAATCTGGCACCTCAATTTTTGCATTGGCTGGGAAATAGTTAACAGATTTGACCCATGGCGGACATCACACTGCATAGGTAATGCGACAGGGGGTTACTTTCCGGTCATTGCTTGAAAGAATTACAGGTTTCTCTCTGCAGGGTCCCAGCACCGCACAGGTAATTGCTGGGGGGGGGGGTGCCCTTTTGTCTGGAGTTTTTGTCTATACTGTTGTGATCCCTGTACCGTTGGAATATGGAAGTATGTTGAGTTTTTGTGAACAGCGTTTGCAGTCCCCCTTGCCTTTCAGGGGACTAGGGGAAGACATCACTTTATTTTGGATGCACGCTATGTCCTGCCAGTAGCAGGGTCGCAAGAGGCGCCTATTTAACATGCACCGTTTCAGTTTTGTTAACAAATGTGTTGTTTGCTGTGGAATTGGGTAATTGCTGCGGGAGGCTGCCTTTAGTTGTGTAAGAAAAAAATGGCGATCGCGCAAAACGGTTAAAAGGTTTTGCATTGTATGGGCAGCAAAGAGATGGAACAAGGCCATGGAAATACTTTGTCCTGGGGGAGGGTACCTGACACAGAGGTTTATCCCTACACAGTAGTTTCACATCACACCTCGGGTTGTTTCATATGTGGCAGCAATTGGATGTTTTCTGTGTGCAGTATTACTTTGCATTATGTTGTGTGTGTCCTGTGTGGTCGCCGTACAGCCAGGGGGGGTTTACTGAACACATGCCGCACCAAATGTGTTAATTCATACACATTTTGCAACCGCCGTGCCACAGGTGATTTAACCTAAGAGGTGTGCTTTTAACAAAGAACGCAATGAATTTGAATGTTCAGATGATTAAATTGAAGGCACCTAATGAGGCTGTCGCGCCACATTGGATAGAGCACCGAAAATAATTTAAATGTCCATGTTTTGAATGGCATGCACCTGCTGAGGTCGCAGTGCAACATCTGATTGTATATGAAACGGTATCAGTAAACGTGTCTGCTTTTATTTGGCCGAATGGTACATTTCACCGAATATAAATGTACAAATTGGCTAATAAATACCGAACATGTGGAGCGGGGGTTGCGGGGGTGTCCCCCTGTCCTATGATCAGTATGTATTAGCCAAGGGGGAATGCGGGGGTGTCCCCCAATTCCTCAATATTGGAGGCTGGGAACCAAAAAAATTAAAACAAAATAAAAGTTCCCTGCAGCGTCAGATCCGACCCGCGTTTGAGGGACAGATCTGATGCTGCAGGGCTGCAGTCAACCAGGCGGCGAGCAAACTGGTAAGTTGGGAATGGGGTTTGGGGGTTGGAGGGGTGATGTTGGATCATGTGAAAAGTGTTTGCATGCAGGCTGTTTTTTTTCCGGTCAGTTTGACGCAGTCACTTTTCATACGATCAAACACCCCGAAACCATATGAAACACTCTTTTCAGGGTAGCAGGATAAGTGCAAGCCTGCAATTTGATTAAACAAGGGCCTTAAGGGATAATTCGCACTTGGTTTAGTCACTGTTTTCTGCAACCGTTCCGCATTGCATGGAAGGAATTTTACAATAAATGGATGAGCACCCCGAAACGATGCAAACAAGGGCCTTAAGGGAGAATGAGTTAGCACTTTGATGTTTGTGGTCACCGTTTTCAGCAGCCGTGCCACATTTCATGAAATGGATTGTGCTATAAATGGATGAGCCGCCAACCAGAAACAATGCATGCAAGTCATGGCCCTAGATACTGAGTAAGCTGCCCGTTTGTCACAAGGTCGCATATTTGAAATGCCAGGCCTGGCACGACAAACATTTAAAACCATGTGAGCATTTATCTTGAAATTACGGCTTCCTAGTTTTTGTGCTTTTCTTTATTTACCAATTGCTGTTCAATGAACCGGTGTCAAGGTTATGCCATAGTGGGGTTAGTAAGTATCTCTGGCAAGCATGTATTACACAGTATGCAGAGGGGCAAAGGGGCTTTGTGAAGTTTCGGCTCCTGCTTGTTTTTCAATTCAAACGTTTAAGTGCATTTCTTATCATGTTGCGTCAGAGCCACTGGGTGATGCCATCTAACTTTAAAAGGCTAGCTTAACTCCAAGCTATGAGATTGGGATGCACAGAACCCCGCAGTGGGGCCAACTCAAGCAGGTCCAGAAAGGACAGAGTTTATTGGTGTGTCGGTCAAGGTACAAGTGAAGAGCAGTAGGTAGTGGTAAGGTTGCCCTGGAAGGAAGAGTGAAAAAAGGCTTGGGTTGCATACAAGACCTAGGCAATGTCTACGGGTTAAGCAGGAATTTGAATGGCATCGAGAGGAATGTTATTTACGGTGTCATAGGACTACAGAGATTAGGGGGGCATCTTCTTGTTCCCCCATTCACTGTCTCCCACAAATTACTGATATAATTCGTTTTTCATCAATGCAGGACACACAGCATGTCCCAACTAGGTTCTCCAGACATGTTTGTCAGCATCAATGTCAATTTTAACAGTCCCTGCGATGATGAGTTTGAGGAGGAGGCAGAAATGTTCGCACTTTTCCAGGAGAAAATGCACAAGAAAGGGAAAGAATGGGCCAAAAGGATGCTGGAGGATGAACACGAGTTTCTCACTCAGCAGTAGATTGTGCAGGCCCAGGTGTGTGCGCCTCAAGCTCTGGACAATCCACCGGCAAGTGAGATGCCTGCCATCATAACACCATCCAAAACGAAAGTGCAGCGCGTGTGCCGAGGGGTAAGGCTGTATCTGTCTTGTCACAAGAAGCTGTGTTGTCACAGGTAGGGGGTAGTCCAGAAGCACCACCACCAAAAAAACGTGTGGTGCACAAAACCTAGGGGTAAAACGGTGGTCGTCTTGCTGCAAGATCCTGTGTTGGTAGAGGTGGTGGGTAATCACGCAGGGCACCCCATGGAAGTGCAGCAGCTAGTCCTTCTGGCAGCTGGACAGTTAGGTGTTACAGTTGGGATTGGGACTGCACAAACCAGGGAGCAGGTGGGCAGTGTTTTGGTAGGTATACTGCCTGCAGGTAATGCAGGGATAAGTGAAAAGATAAGCAATGCTTTGGATGTGATGCTGAAATTATTACGGGGAGTGGTGCAGGCGTCAAAGGAAGGTGCTAGCAGTGGGACCATTAGAAGAGTTTGGGAAGGTCCTCCAGAACCTGCTGCAATCGAAGAGGTTTCAGGGGTAATTACCTTGCATTGCTTGAGGGGGGTGTAGCCTCGCCAAGTGCTTTATCTCTGCATACTCAGGCAATTTTGAAGGGCGCTGGGGTGCAGTTGCTAGGGGAGAAATGGGTGGCATCCCCGGCCTTGGAGGTACATGTTCAGCAGCAACCTGGGGGACTAGCAGAGGTGGACACTCTTACCGGCACCAAAGGGAATGAAATAGAGGGGGTTGCCACTTCTTTATTTACTATTGCGCCTACCTTATTGGGCCGGTCCACCTTGGCATGGCATATCCGCAGGCAAGTGAAGGAATGAATTTGGGAAAGGGAATATTTCAACATATTCTCGTTATTGGCAGTGGAGACAGCAGGTCCAGATATTTCTCTTAGCAAGGAGGAGGATAAGAGGAGGCAGAAAGCTATAGGCCTGAGGAGAACTATTTTAATTGGAACAAGGCTTTCTCTTTGTTGGCAGTGGTTTTGATGGAAAAATAATCTAAACAGGGGACGGCCTTTTGGAAATACAGGGATATTATTGTAAACGAGCAAAGGAAGTATGGCTCCATGGGTTGAATAGATTATGAAAGAGACTTTAAGTCCAAAATCGCTATGGTGCCCGACATGACATGAGATCAGAAGGACATGGAAGGTTGGGTATCATACATGGGTGGAAAGGACAGGGGCAGTAAACCGAGTTTTGAAGTATCAAAAGGTACAAGGAAAGCATGGTATGGTAAGTCTGAGCACAACTAGAAAACCGATTGGCAGCCCTTTCAGCAGGGCCCCTCACCACAGAGGGGAAATTAACAAGCACACTGGGGTTTTTCTGCGTGAGTGGCCTGAAGATCTTAACAAAGGGTCTTGTACCTGCGGCTCCAGGTGCAGATTTCAACACCAATGCTCTAAATGAGGGGGGAATCACACAATTGCAAATTACTTCAAAACAGAAGGGGGCCCGAGGGGCAGAGGTGCGCAATAGTGTGAAGTGGGTGAAGGGGTCTTCCCCTGTTGACAGGAGAGTGTTGCAGGAATTTTTACAGGACTATCCAAAAAGAAATGACAGGATTTATTGATGGAGGGCTCTAGCAAGGGGTTCAAGATCCCTTATGGTGGACCACTGATGGGTCGGGTGGTCAAGAACCTCCCCTCTGCACTTCAACAGCCACAAGTGGTAAGTGACAAAATAAAGAAAGAAGCAGAACTGGGTCGGGTTGTGGGCCCCTTTTTCCACCCTCCGCTTCCAAGTTGCATTGTTTCCCCTTTGGGCACGATGCCCAAGAAGGAAAAGGGCAAGTTCAAATTGATACACCACTTATCATACCCAAAAGGGGACTCAGTCCATGACTGGCTAGATCAGGACCACTGCTAAGTGCATTATGCGTCCTTCGACCAGGCCATGGGTATGGTGGCCGGCATGGGCAAACGGGTAACGTTTCTACATTGACAAATGTATGCCAATGGGTTGCTCTGCGTCTTTCGCACTATTTGAAGCTTTCAGCATATTCTTAGAATAGGCTGCGCGCAGGGTAGAGCAATGGGGTGGCATCATGCATTATCTATATGATTTCCTGTTTATTGGTAGGCAAGGGTCAACGGACAGCAGGCATGCGCTGTCTTCCTTTCAAAACCTGATGGACAGAATGGGCATTCCGCTGGCACCAGAGAAAACTGGAAGGCCTACAGAAGTGTTAACCTTTTTAGGTATTGAAATTGATACACGAAAGGGTACTTGCAGGTTGCCACGGGAAAAAAAGCTTCTGAGTTGATTGCTGAGATAGAGGGCACCTTATCAAAGGACAGGACCCCGTTTGAGCAAGTCCAACAATTGTTGGGAAAATTGAATTTTGCTGCCAAGGTGAACCCCGCAGACATGGTGTTCGCTCACATATCGGCACGGGCAACAGCTGGGGTTTCACAGAGGCATCACCTCATCCGGTTGCGGTTGGGCTTAAAAGAGTATCCACGAATGTGATGGTCCTTCCTCCTAGGGTTGAATGGGGTGCATTACACAGTGGATAATTAAAGATGTACGCTGACGCTTTAGGTATGAGGGATTCGGGGTAATCCTTGGCCAGGAGTGGTGTGCACAAAAATGGCGGACCCAGTGGCATAAGAAGGGAGGACAAAGAATATCATGGCGCTTGAGTTCTTCCCCATTGTCATAGCATTCATTTTGTGGCCCAAGGAATTGGAAAAAAAGGGTGTGTTTTTGGTCCGACAACAAAGCAGTGGTACAAGCCATAAATGTACAGTCTGCATCATTCCCGACTGTTCTGAGCCTTTTGAGGAAATTGGCGGAGGTCTGTTTACACAGGAATATCGAGTTCAGGGCTTGGCATGTGCAGGGGGTTGTTAATGTTGAGGCTGACGCTCTTTCTCGTTTTCAGCGCCGCAAGTTCCGGGAAGCAAATCCAGAGGCCAAGAAGGAGGGGGCACTGTTCAAGAGCGAGTGGTGGCAGCTGGTGTCATGAACAAGGGGCTCTGGGACCTGGGGGAGCGATCGCTCACACCCGGAATTAGGTCCAGGTACCAGCATGGCTACGGTAAATTCTTGAGTGTGTCGAAAGCATTGCAGAAAACAGACTGTGCACTAGAGGAGCAGAACCTGGTGAGCGATAGGGCACGTGGCAGCCATAGCCTTTTACTGCAAATTAATTGGCAAGGGTGACCCCACCAAAGGTTCTGTGTTACGCATGGCATTGAAGGGATGGGCTGGTTAGAGGGACCCAAGCAGGATGGCTGCAAACCCATTGACATTGACTTGTTGCAGAAATGATTGCCCGCCCTGCCCAGGGTATGCAGTGATGCATTTGAGGTGGTATTGTATAGGACAGCATTCGCGCTGGCAATTTTGGTGGCTTTTCGGGTCAGTGAAGTAATGCCAGCCAGCAGGCGGGACCAATCTGGGAAAGCCCTCACTCACAATTTTAGTCAAGCAACGACAGCAAAGTGTTGAGGATCAAGTTGGGACAGTGTTAGAGGGACCAAGAGGGTAAAGGAAAGTGGGTTGTTCTGAATGATGGCCCCACCGGGAGAGCTGTCCAGTCCTGCTCATGAAGGCCCAAGCGCCGGGCCCCCTCCTGATGCATGCTGGTAGAGGGGGGTAATGACCTCACCATCATTGGGATGGGCTGCTTGTTGGCACAAATACAAGTCGCTCTGTGCCCCTTGGCGCACAAATTGCGGGCACAGACATACTCTGGTCGGAGGTAGTGCCCAGACTTAACTGGCGGGATTCAGCATCCCAGTTAGGGATGAAGAAATCTAGAAGGAGGTTGAACAAAGGGACTGAAAAATTCACAAGGACTGAGGGCTTGGGATTTATTAGACACAGTTGCTTGAATTCACTCCCTTCTCACTACATTGCTGATGGGGTGCATTTAAACAATCAGGGAAATGATCTCTTCTTCAAAGCGATACTGGTGGCATTATTGAAGGCTGGTTGCAGCTAGATTGTATGGTAAGTATACATTTCTGTGTGTGGGGGTTTTGGGGGGCAGCAGGGTGCCACCCCCAAAGCGTGGCAGAGTTATAGGGCGGTCCTAGCCGGGGAAGAGTTTGTTGCTGCAGTTTCGGCTGTGAGCAGTTTCCTGATGGCCGCACTCGGGCCGAATTCGGATGACGGGCAATGAGTCCTTTAGGGACAGTTGAGACTCCTCGTCAACGAGATTCAGTGGTCCCAAAGAATTACTGCTTGACAGTTACAATCAGAGGTGGACATCCGCAACTCTGCAAACCGGAAGTGACAAGTATCCCTGGGAAAAATAAGATAATGAGAATGCCCGACATAACCAAAGGCTAACTTAGAGGTCTAAGGAGATGTGACTTTACTTAGGGTTCAGGCCGCCCCCCAAAATGTTGTATGACTCCATTAAATGTGATCTTGTGTTTCCAAATATACACAAATTGTCCTTGTGATTCCTAGGTATGTATAATCACTGAATGATGTCTTATACCCCTAGAGGGGGATGATAATGGGGAATGGCACCGCTAAGGAGATGTCCAACCCCCAGAGGGGGTCGCTAGAGGGACAGCCTCCCCTGACTCCCCTGATAGTATTTTCACCTTGCCTCCTCCCTCAAGTGCGGGGGGACAATGGGGAATGGCCCTGCTATGATTTGTGTCCCTTCTCTGCCTTGCAAGAATGGGAAAATGGGCTGGAGTGGTCAAGCAAGGCGTAAGATCATTAGCTCTTGCACTTACACCTTGGTGTACAGCTTAGAACAGTTTAAATGGCCTCCCCTAGAGTAAAAAAACCAAAGTGATTATTTTCCGGCCAACAATGTTTCTTTTCACTTAGCAATAAATCGCTCCTTGACAGCTAAGTGCGAGGGCTAGTAGTCCAAGAGTTACAGAGGCAGTGCAAGGGGAAACAATGAGATCGCCTGGGGTAGCGGTTGCTATTCTTAGCTAACCCTAAATGACATCAATAATGCAAACCCAGACATATCTCATTTGCATAACCATGAAGCGCTGTTGTTTGGATAACATACTGCGGCTTTCATCCTGACATGAAATATTGCGAGCTGCTGTAACACAAGCAATGCACATACCTTCAGCAGCTTTGTAGAGAATAATGGAACCATTTACAATGCGTTCCAAAAACACAGGGCTCTAAGCAAAAGTGTTTTCTGACAATAAATCAAAGAGATTCCTTCACTGTGTAAGTGATTTCAATACAGCACTCCAACTAAATCAATGCCTAGGATGGGATGCCCTATGGAAACCCTTATTTATATATTTTTATGTCAAAAGTTTGTTTAATTATGGATGATGTACCCTTATATAACGCCCCTCTCTTTGAATTCCCCTGGTCTCACTGAACCAAGAAATAGGTTTGCTTTGCAAATTAAAAGATTTATTTGAAGAATTGAACAATATATATATTATACTTTTATGAATATGAATAATATCTGAATATCACACTTATGAATATGAACAATGATCAGCAATGGATCATATTACAATATCAACAATCTATTTAATCAATTAGGAGTAGGAATAGGAAGAATAATCTAGCAGAGAATACTTTGAATGGGTTCAAGTGATTACAATGATAGGAAGAAATGCAACACAGAAATAAAACTTGATATGACTTCAATCAAAAGACAATATGATCACTCTTTCCCCCTGTTATTACTCATTCCCCCCAGTATGCAATATGAAGAGGTGGAATGAGGGCGCACAGGTTTCAGGAATATCAATCAACAATGCAGTTCAATCCCAGTTCCCCCAGCAAGCTTAGAGAGAACAGTAATGATTTTAAAAACAGGTCAAAATGCTTTTAAATGTGATTTGCAATTGCTAAAAATGACTTTAATTCGCTAAATGGGATTCAGAACTAGTGAGAGTTGCTTTGGATTGGTTCAGGTCAACACTAGCAATGATTATAGAATGATTAGCAGATGGAAAACGAAATTCAGAAGTTGAAAGCAAGAAATAGCTGTTGTTTTACATAGGGTTAAATTGAGCCAAATGCGAAATTGCAGCAATTTTTCCACGTGCGGGAAACGCGATTACCGCAAAACTAACAGGGATTGGAATGCCGTTTTGGGTTCTTTTTAAAGCTGGGGATGTTAGCTTCAAATTTCAATTTCGTTTTTAGGACGTACTGTTCAAAAGTTACAGAGGTTTTTGTGAAGGTAGATTTTTCAGAAACAGAGTCAAGATTTCAAAATGAAGATTGCGCTTTAAAGATTCTGAACAATATGGACTTATACTAAGGGGCGATGAAAGTACAAGATACCCAACGGGACAACCACCAGAACAGGGCGCCTTCCACTCTGATTGCTGTGCGCCAGGACACTTGACTTTCTTCAAAAATATCAGCACATAGCTGATTATCGCTACAACTATCACAGACTATATCATGAGAAGAATTCAGGATGGACACAATATTCTATAATGCAGTTCTGGATTGGTTTAAATGGATTGAATAGGATTACTTTAACTAAGAGATGACTATGGACAGTTCTAGACTAAACTCAGGCACTGGGTTCTGCTCTCAGCAAGACCCTCTGGTCTGCACGGCCTTTTGGACTGGGTCTGATGGGTTCTGGGTTACAGCTTTGCTGGACGGATCTGGATCTTTGTTCTAGCACAGGGTTCTTAGCTAGAACAGCAAAACAGCTCAGCCAGGCTGTTGGATTTTGTGGTGCCCTTTGGAAGTTTAGGGGTAAGAATCAGGTTGCTTAAGATTCTGAAGGCCAGCTGAGAAGAGTTCACCTTTTGGGATTGGGCCCTTCTGCTTCAAAGTTCTAGAGTCTGGTCTCTGGATCTATGTCTGGAGCCTGGATCTTCCTGCAGGGTGCTTCGCCAAGGAATCAGTTGATGAGTGAAAAGTCTGTCTGTCCTTCTGGGTCCTTAACAGTCCCTATTTATCCATTTTCCAAAGTGGGTGGGGAGGCTAATTGTCTATGCCCAACCCCTTAAGGATCCAATAGGTCGGAGAATTCCCTGTCCCCTGATTTGAGAAAGGAACTGTGTGTTATCATGTGTCATAGTGATGCTGCCATTTACAATCTAGAGAAGAACCTCCCCTTTGCTTTTACTTAGAAAATCTATTTTTCCCAAAAAACATATTTCCCATATGCACAACTTGTTAATATTACATATAAACATCACAGATTAATTAAGGCACATCTCTGTTCAAGTCCCATGTTCCTACGAGTTTCGGGTCACAAATGACAGTTTTTTCGCGCTTTTGGTTGGTTACACTTTTTCAGATCAGTACAATTTTTTACATATACATGCACATACCATCTGGTCATACTTCTGTAATTATTCATGTTCCTAGCACAACTACAATAGGCGCAATATTAAAAATGTTTGTGCTTCAGTCCCAGAACATCGCACAGATTCCAGATTAGTTTTAAACTGTGAGCGAATTTTTCATTTTAATAATCTCTAAGTTTCATATTTTTGTCAGTTTGGTACAATATTTTAGAAGTATTTTCCTTTAACATATATTGAATCCAATGTCAAATCCACATTTTCAATATGGCCTGCCTCCAAGTTCTTAGCTGAGTCAGAGAGTCACATGGCCTCCATCCTGCCAGGGCAGTTTCTATTGATGCCCCAAATTAGCATCTACATTCAGCTCAAGGGAGCCCTTTGTCTGCACTCAGAGTAACAGGCCAGGGTGCCCCTGCCAGTTCCTTTTCACACCAGCCAGCCACTTTCTTAGCAGGGCACAGGAGAACAGATTCCTTTGTTTAGGGAGGAGGTGTGGAATGTGTTTGAAGCCCAGTGTGGGAAACATTAACTTTTAAACCTAATGTCTGAAATTGACTTGTCTTAAAATATAACTTACATTTTTAACAAATACATCAAACAATTTCTTAGTTCAAGCCTTTTTAGAATATAGTTTTGAATTGTATCCACCTCTTAGGCTTCTGATAGCAAGTCTTTCTTTGGCATAGTTTGAGTTCAATGTACAACCTTACAAATGACAGGTTTTAAATCGCCGGCTTCTGACAGAGGTGAGTAACGGTACTACACCCATTTTTGACAGATTTCTTCCAGCTAAACCATCCTCAAAAGTGGACTTTGTTCAGATAACATATACTGCTGTGGACATTGTATTTATGTGGATTCTCGAAGTAGAATGATGTTCAGCACCCAACAAGGAGGTTGGATCTTTTTGGGTAGTTTGTGAGCCATGATTTTTGCAATTTTGACAGCCAGGGAAAAACGGATTTTTAAAACAGCTCTGTATTTCTTATGCAATGATTTTGCTCTGTGGGCAGCCAAATGATGGGTTTTGGCAGTGGTCTCCTGTGTTCCCACTGACATAGTCAAAAGTGGATGGTGGCCTATTTTTCGGATTTTTACTGGTGATTTTTAGCGAGCAGCATGCTTTCCTGCGGCCATTCTGATGTTTCTGCTGCAAGCAATGCACAGTAATGTTGCAGGGCTTAGACTAATGGGGTGAAACATCCCAAAAGCCCCCCTCTTGCGATTTTGCGTTGATCATCCATCAATGGGAATTCGCAAGACTGGTATATCAGCCTCATCTCTTCTGATTCTACAAAAGGCAAAGTTCATCATCTTTTCCTCCATCAGGGGTGGATCGATCGGTTCTCCTCGCCAGTCCTGATGGGAGTATTGAGCGATACTCTGGGCCCCTCGGATCTTTGCTCCCGGTCCCTGGGTAGTCCTCCTTGGTTAGTCTCCATGGTCTCCAATCAACGATAGGTTATCTCTCCTAGGATGACAAAGCAAAAAACATATTTGTAGACATTTCCCCACCACTATTAATGTAGTGGGTCGGACAGATATATTTTTATAATCAGGACACATTGTTATTATTATATTTAATAGACTATACATTTGGAGTTTTATGGGTCTGGAGTGGCCCCCTCTGGGGTTCCAGAAGACTCCTCCAGTTGCTGCAGAGTGTACCTAGGATGGCAACACTTTAGTTGATTAATGTGGACCCACTTATCTTCCCCTTCTGCTAAACTGCCTTTGGGGATGCGGATCTTGTAGGCGACTGGTGAGACTTTGTCTACAATTTCAAAAGGACCCCTCCAGGTAGGCAGAAATTTTCGCTGTTTGGCCTGGTTCCTTTGAAAATTGTATTAGTAGACCTGGTCTCCTACATTGTATTATTTTCTGGTAGTCTTTAAGTCATATTGGGTCTTCATGCTGTCGGCTGATCTCTCTAGATTTCGCTGAGCATAGGCAAAAGCATGTTGAAGGTATTTTCTTAGGTTTTCAACATACTCATGAGTTGTGGAGGCATTGATCAATGTCTGCTCTTGGGTCCTGTAGAGCAGTTGCTGGGAAAGCACCATTCTGCGTCCAGTCATCAGCTCAAACGGTGACATTTGAGTTGCAGATGAAGTGGTAGATCTGATGGCCATTAGGACAAGAGGTAATCGAATATCCCAACTTGGCCCAGAATCTGCCACAAACTTTTTTAATATGCTCACAATTGTTCTGTTGTATCTTTCTACTGCACCACTAGAGGCTTGCCGGTAAGCAATTTGTAGCTTCCTTTTAACCCCAACTATCTCCCACATCTTTGTCATTACTTCACTGGTGAAATGGCTAGCTCTGTCTGACTTGATCCTTTGGGGTAGACCAAAATGCGAAAAGACGTGGTTGGTCATCAGGGCAGCTGCTGTTCCTGCCTTGCAGTTTGGGGCCGGGAGATATTCCACCTATTTAGTAAACAAGCATGTCACGGTCAACATGTACTTGTTTTCCCTAGAGGAGCGAATCACGGGGCCGATAAAGTTGACTTGCAAATCTGACCATGGCAGTGTCATCCCTCTCTTTTGGAGAGGCGCACGGTGTGTGAGGGATGTTGGCTGAAATTGTGCATACACAAGACACCCCTTCAAGTATTGGTCTAGTTTCTGCCCCATATGTGGCCAGTATGCAACCTCTCTTAAGATTTGAAGTGTTTTATGAAACCTTCTATGACCGGCTGTGGCCGCATCTTGGGCGTGACTTAACATCAGGCTTCGGAATGAGGTAGGGACCACCCACTGATCATGGCCAGCTAGGGATCTCCTTACCAACAAACCGTCTTGGATTCAGAACATTTTTTGGACATTTCACCAACACTCTGAGGTCCTCTTTCCCAATGTAATCGGTATCCGTCAGGGGAAAGTTCTCAGGGTCCTCAATGTGTTGATAAAACTTACCAATTATTGGATCCCCCTTCTGAGCCGTAATCAAATCAGCATCTGGGGTCCCCTTACTCCATTGTGCAGTTGAGAGGTCATTGTGAGCATTTGTCTGGGACCTAGTGATAGCAGTGACCTGGATTTCCCCCATCAGGGACTCAATCTTTATTAGATCCCCTTGGATGGCCCTGGTTTTAGCCAGCTGATCAGCTAAGTCATTTCCAGTTTTGTCTGGTCCCTCTACTTTGGAATGACCCTTGATCTTTTTCCAGTAGATGGTCATCCCATTCGAGGTGACCAGATCATCAATATTTTGAACTAACTTCCCATGTTTCAAGGGTTTGTTATTAGCACATAGCATGCCTCTGGTTTTCCAATTAACCAGGTGCTCCACGATCCCATTACGTACATAATCCGAATCATTGATTATGACCAGTTCGTGGAGTTGATGTTGGACAGCAGTGAGCATGGCTTGATGCACAGCCATCAACTCTGCCACTTGACTACTTCAGGGACCAATCTTGTACCCAGCGGAGGGTTCTGGGATCTCATTCACCCATGCATTCCATACACCAGCCACAAGTTCTTTTTCCCCATTTTTGCCAACATGTTAAGAACATCCATCCACATAGATAGCGGGCATTCCCCCACACTTGTCTTCTTCAAAGACTTTGTGTGGGGAATTAAGGTATGCCTCATGTTGTCCTTGATTTTTAGACTCTCGTCCTCGAGACAGTTTTCTCTGGCACAATCATGCAAGTCAGCCAGACCTTGTGCGTTGGGACTCTTCTTGTTTTGGCCATATCTGACCTCCACAGGAAAGCCTTGCATTGACAGAATCCAGGAAGTAATTCTCGAATTACTCACATTTCCGGCCCGGATTCTGTCACTTTGGAGATATTGCAGAGGCTGGTGTGGAGTCTCCACTGTGATGTGTTCCCCTGGATGAACGGGTGGTAATTCTTCAATGCCCAAACCGTTGCCAGGAGTGCCTTCTCACAATTGTTGAATTTTTCCTCCACAGAGGATAAAGTTTTGCTCGCATAGGAGATTACTTTATTGACCTTGTCATGCTTTTGGTATATACTGCAGTCAAGCACGTATTAGAGAACCCTGTCTCCAAGAAGAACTCCTTGTTTCTGACAGGATAAGCTGGGCAAGGCGCTTGTGAGAGGATTCTTTTGAGTTGTCTTACTGCCTCGGCTTGTTATGGACCCCATTCCCACTTGACCCCCCCTTCAAAAGATGAATCAGGGGTCTGGTGATCTCTGTGTAGCCCTCAATTAACTTTCTACTGTAATTAGTCAGTCCAAGGAGGCTCCTGAGTTCCCGCAGAGTTGTGGGGTCTTTCAGTTTCTGGAGTGCTTCCACTTTCTTTTCCTGGGGGCAGAGACCCTGAGGAGTAATCTCATGCCCCAAGAAATTGACACGTGTTCTACACCATTGTGCCTTTTGAAAGGAAAGTTTTGCTCCGGCGGCCCTCAACTGTGTCAGAACAAAGCGGATCTCCGCTATGTGTTCCCCCACAGTTGAGCCTTTGATGAGAACATCATCTACATGGGCCAGGTTATCCCTCTCACCCAGGTCAGGCATGGCCTTATGTAGGAAAATGATGAATTCATTGCCGGAGTTGATGTATCCGAAGGGAGTTCAGGTCCATGTGTACTGCTGTCCCCCAAAGGTAAAAGCCAGCTTGCATTGGTCCTCCCTACTGACAGGTACAGTCCAGTATCCATTGGTCAGGTCTATTGCAGTGAATACCTGTGACCCCTGGATCTGGGCCAGCCCTTGGTTAATGCAGGGAAGAGGCCATCGGGAAGTATGGACCCGTTTGTTGAGCTCCCTAAGGTCGGCGCAGAGTCTCCACTGGCCGTTTGGCTTCAATATCCCCAGCACCAGATTATTGAAGGTGCTGTGGACTGGACGTATTACCCCACGGGACTCAAGGTTCTTAATTATTTCAGTAAGGGACTCCATTGATGCTAGAGGCAATATATATTGCTTCACAAACACTGGAGTCATGCCAGGGTCTGTGGGAATTGTTGTTGTGTGAATTTCGGTGCGACCACAGTCATATGAGTCCACCGCAAAGAGATCTTGAAAATCCAAGAAAACTTGTTTCAACTTTTGCTTCTGCTCCAGAGTCTCACAGGCATCAGCTACGTCAACTCTCTCTTCAACCATCTGCCTGAAGCCTGGAAAGATTTCTGGTTTCACTATCTCAGCGGCCTTCTCCAACTGGGTGGAGAAGTCCCTGGTCAAAGTGCTGATTTGGACTGGTGGCTTCAGGTGGGAAAGGCAGCCCTCATGGACCTGGAAAATCACCTCATCCCTCCTGAAGTCACAAGTCACATCTTCCTTACCATAATGGCAGGTAGTGTACACCAGAAAGTTCCCCCAATGCCGGGTAAAGATCATGGGCTTCATTACACGGTAGGCGGTAACCATGGTGCTATTAGCGCCATGATTGCCGCCGGTATTTTACCGTGTCCGCCTTGGTGGATGGTGGAATTACCGCCCTAATCCAAGGTGAGCGGGGGCAGTAAATCCCCATTCACCAAGGCACTTCCCCATTCCCATTTTTGCCCCCATAGGGCATAATGGGAAAGGGGAAGGCGCTAATTATGGTACCGCAAATTGCGGTACCGTAATTAGCACCAAGGGCCCTTTGCGGAACCCTACTTTTACGGCTGGTGAAACCAGCCGTTAAGGTCGGGTCCCGCAAAGGGAACTCGTAGTAAGGCGGTAAGGGTTTACCGGTACCGGTGCCCTTACCGGTACCGGTTAACCCTTACCGCCTACCATGTAATGAGGCCCTCTGTCTGGTGTTGTGTTGTCATCACTGTCAAAACAGTCCTTGGGGATTGGTCCTAACAGTTCATTGCCTAAATCAATGGAAAAATGTCGGTCATCAACCGCCATTCTAATAATGGTGCCTGCGGCTAGAGTGATACTCTGTAAGTCGCTGTTATCCACCTCTATTGGACTAGTATCATGTTCTACATTGACTAGTGGTGTTGGGTTTACCCCCAACTCTTGCTTTTGGAGAGAAGCATTTAGATGAATATAAGCATCAGGGTTTTTCAATTTCTGTTATTAATTCATAATCAATAACAGCGTATTGTTCCCATACCCTTCTCTGTGTCTTTCTTCCGTTGGGGACAAGGTATAAATAATCACCTGAACCGGGCTTTCAGTAGTGGATATATCAGTTAAAACATTCCCAATGGGCATATTTATTCCACATACCATAATACTAAGGCTGTCGTTATTGGTGCTACCACACTTATAAAGCACATAATTATTGTCAGTGCCAGCATACATTTTTTTTACCATGCGTTTTTCTTAAGCTTACAGTCTTTACAATTAACTCATTCTCAGCAGCGGTGCAGGAGGAGGCTGAAACCGGTCCCGACATGTTTCTCATCGTCCTTCTTCTTCCTTATTAGAGTTCGTTGTGGATATCTCTCTTCGCTGCACTTGCTCTGATGTCAATAAGTTCAACGGAATTGTCACAGTTCAGTTCTGCCAGTCCTTTATAGCCTGGATTTGCTTATTTGTTTTTAGGCAAGATCACATGTCCTTTCTCATACTGCTCAGAGGATTTTTGGTCAGTTATCTATTCCCTTAGTACCATGTGCGCCCAGCTTGTCCGCTCTGGTTCCAGACACATGAACTTTTCATGATCGCACCAAGGAGCCGCGAGTCTTGAATTATTCGACTTGCACAATTCTCACGCTTCTCTCCTCTACACCTCTAGTTCCTTCTCCGTCCATGAGCGGAACCAGAGGTTAACATAGGCACCAAAGAACTGTGGATCACTTTGTCTTTCCAGGCCGTAAATCATATTGCCTCACTCCTGGTATTGTGTGATCCGTGAACAGTGCCGGTGCACTTTCAGATCCAGGCTCAAAGTCAGCCTGTGGCCCTACGGCAGGTGCTGTTGTGCGCTGCGCCAGTGATGCAGATTCTGTCTTTGGCGTGCTGGCAAGGGCTGGTGGGCGCCAAAGGGGTACACGTTTAGTGTTTGCCGGTATTTACAATGCAGATTTTGTGTCAGGCAACAGTGATGTAGATTCTGCTGGGCAACGTTGGGGCACTCTTTGCCCTTCCCCCTTCTTGGCAATCGTTTCAGGCTTTGTTTCGAGTTTCACTCCTCGCTCGGGCACATTTGGTGGCAGCTTACTGGCAACAGTTTCATTCGTTCCTGGGACTGCTGTCTCTTTCCAGTCTTCTGGGTCAGGCAAGTCTTTCAACGAAGTTGGAATCTTTTTGGCATGGGTGGCATGGATCCACAACTTCCGTCCATCCACCCGTATAGCCGTCTGCATTGCCAAGAGTACTTGATAGGGGCCGAGCCACCTGGGTGCTAACGATGACTTTCTTTCAAAACGTTTTAGCAGCACCCAGTCGCCTGGCTCCAGCGTGTTCCCCGGACCGGTGTATCTCACTGGTAGAGCCTCCTGCACCTGCTGATGAATCAAATGCAATTTCTGCATTAAAAGGCCATAAAAGCACAGGATGTTCTACCTCTCTAAGTCGGTTTGGATGAGGAGCGCCTCCCCATTACGATTTTGTACGGGGAGAGCCCAGTTCTAGCCTGTACAGATGTACGCATGCATAATAGCGCTATTGCTAATGCATCGACCCAACTCAACTTGCTTCCTGCACATATCTTGCTTATTTTTGACTTGAGGATCCCGTTGTGCCTCTCCACAAGACCGGCCGAACTCGGATGTCTTGAACTATGAAATCTCTTATCAATCTGAAGACCGCACATATCTGTAACACCACTGCGCCCACAAAATGTGGACCATTATCTGACCATAGGAAATGGGGCAAGCCAAAACAGGAAAACTATTCTTTAAGCATTACTTTTGCTGTGCTTATTGCTGTGCAATCTTTTAAGGGATATGCCTCCACCCACTAATGCACAAATCACCACTAAGACATATTTCAAGTTTTGGCATCTCTCCATCTCTATAAAATCAAAATGGATTACCTCAAAAGGCATAGAGGGTGGGCCAAAACTCCCTACCGGAGTCACTGTTCCCTTTCCTACATTGTGTTGTAAACACGTGATACAGTTCCGCACCAATATCTCTGCATTCTTCTTTATGTTTACATTCTGCCATACTGTAGATAGGTGCTGTATTATCTTTTTCGCACAGATGTGAGTAGGTCTGTGGGACATTGTGACCATTACAGTCGCATAAGAATTTGGCAACATCCAGTTTCTAGTTCCCTTGACAACCCAACAACCCTCCAGATCTAACTCAGCAGAGTCCTCCGCCCACCCTTGTATCTCATCGGCCGTGGCTTCGGCCTGCATCTCTTTCACAGTGGCAATTCCATCTTCTATCATACAGGGTACTTCCTCAGTCTGGACTGTCATCATTTTAGTATTTAAATCAGTGGCAGTTTGTTTTGCAATTCTGTCTGCAAACGTGTTTCCCTCTCCTACTTTGCATGTTACCTTTTTATGTGCCTCGCATTTCACTATTGCTAGGCATTTTGGAAACGTGAGTGCAGACAGCAATCGTACAATCAAAGGGCCATGTTGAATTCTGGCACCATGTGATGTCAAGAAACCTCTCTCAGCCCAGATTCAACCAAAGTTATGAACCACCCCAAAAGCATACTGACTATCAGTATATATATTCACATTCAAATTTTCAGAAATCTCGCAGGCTCTGGTCAATGCTATTATCTCTGCGGCTTGTGCCGAGTTCTAGGGGATTCTTTTGCTTTCTACAACGCTCTCTAGGGTAGTGATAGCATAGGCGGCAGTTGTCATGCCATCAGGTAATTTAAAACAACAGCCGTCACAAAATAACTCTCCATCTGGCTCTTTCTGTGGGGTGTCACTTAAATCAACTCTCCCCTTCGTTTCTTCCTCAGTGACCATTAAGCAATCATGGGGGGGGTGATTCATTGTCACCAATTTCTTTTATGGGTAGTGGCATTAATTCTGCAGGATTCAAAGCGCTACACCTCATAATTTGGATATGGGGCGCGAACAAGATAATCTCATATCTTGTCAATCTAGCAGAGGTGAGGTGTTGCATCTGTGTCCTATTTAATAGAACGTCTATGGCATGTGGCACCATCAGAATTAAAGTATGCCCTAATACCATTCCTTCCGTTTGTTTCACCGATGCAGCAGCCGCCGCGACAGATCGCAAACATCGTGGTAGTGCGCGCACTACAGGGTCCAGCGCGGAAGAGAAATAGCCGCACGGCCTATTTCTTCCACCTTGTTCCTGTGTCAAAAGCGCCAATGCACATCCTTCACTTTCACACACAAACAGTCTAAAAACCTTTTCATAATTTGGTGTGCCCAAAACTGGAGCAGAACATAATGCAGTTTTCAATTGATCAAACACTCTCTGACATTCCTCATCCCACTGTAAAGGAATAACCGCATCCTTCCTAGTCAAATTCACCATCGGTTTCACAATTATCTCAAAATTACTGATCCATTGTCGGCAATACGAAGCCATGCCTATTATGGCTCTGACTCCTTTCTGTGTCTTTGGAATAGGCATACAAGAAATACTTTCTATTCGTTCTGCAGTTAGCCTTCTCCCTTCTTTCGAAAGTAGGTGGCCCAAATAGGCCACCTCCTTTCGATTGTATTGAAACTTCTTCAAACTAGCTTTATGGCCATGTGCTGCTAGGTGTGACAGTAGTAATACAGTGCTTTCTTTACAAATCTCCTCTGTGTCAGCAGCTAACAATAGATCATCTATGTATTGCAAGAGTACGCAACCCACTGGTAATTCTAGCATGTCTAGCTGCTCTTTCAATGCTCTACTGTAAATACTCTGACTTTCCGTGTAACCTTGTGGAATCCGCGTAAATGTAAATGATCGTCCTCCTAATGTGAACGCGAACAAATATCTGCTGTCCTTGTCCACCGGAATGCTAAAGAAAGCATTCTTTAGATCAATTACACTAAAATATTCTGCTGAGACAGGTATCATTGTCAATATTGCAGTGACATCTGGGACTAAAGGAAATTGTGGATCTACTACTTTGTTTATCGCGCACAAATCAATTATGAAACGGTATGGTACTTCATTGCCTCCTTTTTTATAAACTGGAAGAATCGGGCTGTTGCATGTAAATGCCTGTAATTTCTTCAATCACCCCTAATTTCACCAAATCTGTAACAATACTCTTCAATCTTTTCTCACCTTCAGTCAAAATTCTGTATTGGGGAAATCGCGGGTTGTAACACCTTCTTTCAAAAGGATCTTTATTGGCTCTATTTTCAAGCATCCTACATCATTATCATGCATTGCCCATACACAGGTTGGCACTTTACTTAGTTCTCCTGGTAAAGTTTCAGACATGAATTCTGACACAGGGGCATCCTGTGGCCAAATCGTTAGGAACACCCCGTCTGCCGTGCAATGTATAACGGAACTTTTTCAACAAATTTAACCCAACAGGTTCTCCCCACAATTTTCTGGTAAAGGAAAGGACAATATTTAGTGAATGGTCCTATACTAACTGGGACTGGTTGGGACACTGGGTTTATGACTGGTGTACCTGCGAACCCTACAGAAACATTCTTTTGCCCTGACAGTGGTATATCCAGAACCAAGTGATGGTCTATTGAACACTTTTGCACTCCTGCATCTACAAGGAAGCGATGCTCCTCATTCCCGATTCTCATTTCTACTTAGGGTCCTCTCTGATTCACGGGAATAGACACTGGTTCCGACCCCTGTCCTGGGCTGTCCTATTGGGGAAATAACACATCGTCCGATGTGTAATCATTACTATTACTGTAATACGTATTTGGCTGTGTATCAAAAACGTTCCCACTCTTCCCTCTATTTCCCCCACTCTGATTTCCATACTGTCGGTATTGCTGTCCCTGACTCTGGTTAGGAGCACTTTGGTTTTGGGCTTGGTTTTGATTACCTCCATTATTGTGGTGCTGCTGCATACTATTCCTATTTGGTCCATTCGCTCCTTGTTGCCCTCTGTGCTGTCTTCTCTGACCAGACCCATTTCTATTCTGCAGATGTGGACATTGCGCTCGCCAGTGTCCTTCCTCCTTACAGTACGGACACTGATTTGGTCCCACTGGCCCCCCATGCATATTCGAATTACTCCTTCCTTGTGCATTCCCTCTCCCTCTATTATGTCCTGCTACTTGCTGCAGTAGCACCCGTGTTTTCAGATTTACCCTATCCTTCTCCTCTTTTTCTTTCTCCGCAGTCACTCTGTTCTCATAATATTGGGCCGTGTGTAATACTTCGCCCAGCGTTTTTGCTTGCCATGCACTCTCTGATGTCATTATTAGGTTCTGGATTGGAAGTTTTAACCCCCTCACATATTTGTCAACAAGTAACCTCTTCCCCGCTTCCGAGCTGACCTCCTGCCCACTGAAGTCTGTAAATACCTCTTCAAACCTATTAAAATAATCTGTTGCTAACTCAAACTTGCTTTGCACACATGCAGTCAATTTGTCCCATTGAATTCTTTTCTCTGGGACAATTTCTTTTAATTTCTGTATTATGCGTGCTGGTAATGCTACCAGGTTCGCTCCCGGTGTTCCTCCAACCGCTTTATTCTTGTCTTCTATTATCAAATCCGCCCATGTGGCGCCAAAGGTTGTTATGTCATCCACCTTTCTTATTTGTTTCCATATGTCTGTTGGCAGGATCACTGGGAATATCAGGTCTATGTCATCCATGGTAAGCACGGATGATTGCAGGCAGGACTCTACTTCCTTGTAAAACCCTGCAGGATTCTTTCTTATATCGGGAATCGTCTGCTTTATGTTGTTCACCTCCTGTCTGGAAAAGGGGACATGCACATATTGGGCGGTATAATGGGCTGGTGTTACCTGCGCCGCTACGGCGCCCGCTGCGGGAATCTCTACTTTGGGCACAAAGGTAGGTGGGACCTCTCTCATAGGAAATGCCGCACTCACTGTCCCTCCCCCTTCTCTCATGTGCAACAATATTCCCAGATCAAGCGATAGGGCTGGTTCTCCTGTCCCTCGCTCTAGTGCTCTCTTATATAGTGCCATTATTTCGGGTGGGCTGGCCTTGTCATTTTTTATATCTTTGTCTAATAAATGTTCAGCCATGGACTGCAGTGCTTTTCTTTTCATGGGCATGGAATATTCATCAAATATCTCATGTATCTCCACTGTGGGGATACTGGGATCCGACATCCATCTAAACGCTTCTCGTATACATACTTTCAACTTGTCGCCCCTCTGTACTGACGACATTGAATGTCGTCGTTGTATATATGGCTCTACAGTTTCCTTCCTATGTCTCCCGATATCCTTACCCCTGTACCCAGGTGCAGTAAACATTTCAGCATAATCATTATCTAATTAATTTTTAAGTTCAAAAAGTCCATATACATGTTCTCTCACTTCCTCATCCCTCCCTCTACAGCGTGATAATGCATTCAAATCTAACAATCGCTGCGGTGGTAATTTCCCAATTAACTGTTTCCATCTCTCTACCAAATATTCACCCATACATTCCAACACTACCTGTCTTTCATTGCTTCTTCGGAAGTCATATATCGAAGCCAATGTTGTCATCCCATCATTCCGTCTATATACATTTCTGCCTGTTGCTGTAATCCCACCTTCCTTTCCTTGCTGATCGCACTGCGAGTTACCCTTGTGCATTTACTTTGTTCTGTCCCGCCTCTCGCCCCCGTGGTTTCAACTTCAACCCCAGGAGGGACGGACGATATCGAGTCTGTATCTAAGGCAGGAGGTGCAAATGGGACAACAGAAGCGGGGAGTGTCTGCTGTGGGCTTGGTTGGCTAATAGGAAGTGTTACGTGCGCGGTCTGTGGCTGTGGGAGGGCTTGAGCTACGGGAGGGAGAGTTTGAGCTCCGAGCGGGGTTTGGGCAATAGTTACTAACGTGTTTGGCCTCGCTTCTGATCTTGGGCCTTGTTTTGTATGGATCAATATGTTTTCCATCAATTCATCTGCTATGTTCAATTCTCGTTGTGGGTATATTTTTTCTATATTCAACTGGTCACGTCTACCTGGCCTCCTTAGACTCTCAGTCTACTCCTCCTCCTCCTTTGCTTCCGCTACTTCACCTTTAGATTTATGCCGGCGCGCATGCTTCGCTCTACTTCTAAATTGGAGCATTGCTTTCCTTCTCCGGTCCTTAACGGTATTAAATGCTGCAGGACGCGCTTTCTTTTTATCAACACCCTTTCCAGGTTATCTATTCTCGCTATCTCAAAACTACCATTAATCTGCCACTGATGGTCTTGTTGCTTTCTGGTTTGCCTATGTCAAGTCTCACAGAATATTATTGCACCCACTCCATACTTCACATACATCTCATATGCCGGCGTTCCCCCAGGTGGTGTAATTAGGCCATCTTCCAAAGATTGTCTACCACAGCGGAAAAACCCTGCTAGGGTGGACAATACCCCAGGCATGTTTCAACCTTCCCCCTGGTTAGTCAACCTTACCTAAGGAGTTTGATTTTGCAAAGTCAACTCTCAACCTATATCAGGATTACTTTGAATCGGGGAATGACTCACCTGATAAATCAATTTGTCCTTCAGGACACAAGTCGTCTGTATACTGACGCAACCAATTACGTCGTCTCTGCGTTTCTTGGCTTCTGCCTCGTTTCAGGACCCTCGCCTCCTTGTTCTCTAGCCAGGTCCCTTGATCAGGGATCAGATGTGTGCAGATCTGCAAAGGAATCTCTCATCACTTCTACAGGGCACCCCGAGCACCTCTTGATCCCGGCTCGATCGTCCCGTCCTGCCGTTCTCTGCCTTTACTCAATTACAACGTATACGATGGAACAAGTGGGGGAGGGTCCCTATTCGGGCGCCATCTTGAAAGGGGCCCTAGCGGTCCCTTACATCTATGGAAACAAGGCAAGTCACCACACACGATAGATACGCCAGACACGAGGTTGTATTCCCAAAGCTAGGGTTTATTGCAAAGCAAATAGTCTCAGTTGGCCAACTCGGTCTCACGCCCCGCAACGTGTATCTCTAGACCTCGAGGGACGCAAGAGAGTGAATTATGTACATCAGTTACATATATACAGAATGCATATCATACAATCAGCTATGATATGTTTAACACCCCCCTTTATTGGGTTTCTTTGAACTCTGTGTGATGATGGACACTTTCGACAAATATGACACCTTCAAATATCTATTCTAGTAACAATATGCAATTTTGCAAGTGCGGAGGCATCTTTTAGTTGTTGAAAAGAACACAGTGCTTCTGTTCTTGGAAGCGAGCTACATACGGGGAAGAGTCACATTCCAGACCTTGCTCTCTATGAGGTGCTATTCGTGTCCTGGGAGCCAACACGCTCTACAGGACTCAGTAAAGGGGAGCCTTAAGAAGAGCATAATTCAAGCCTTTAGCTGCTTTATTCTAACATATTCTACCATATAACGAGACTGGCTGGCAGCTGTGAAATTATTAAATACCCTGCGGCTCTGCTTCAAGGCTACATTCGGGAGGGAGCCAGGCATTCCTTCCCGGTTCTGTCTACGTTGTGTTTCAACAAACTCTTATTAGCCTCGCGGCCCTGCGGCCTTGTCCTTTCACGTTCAGACAACAATATTAACAATCGAGCAGTGTGAGCAGAAAATGTGCTGGGAAGCAATTTGAACAGAAAGCAATGAGAAATTGTTAGAAAACAAAATGGCGATCCTTGTTACATCAAAATGGTCGTTCATTGGCAAACTCGGAAACCTGTTTGTCTATCATATCGTGCATGAGACTGTTGGCCCACCGCCACCAAAATACGTTTGCCGCCAATCATGAGAGGTATCCATTTTTCTAGACTGACACCAGGAACACTTCAGAAGAGGCTTTTTGCGAGGGTAAGCTGAAGATGCCCAGAGTAGTTGGACCTACTACTCCAAAGGGTCGAATCATCCTTGTAGGCATTCTTGGTTCGATGCAAAAGCCAAAGGGTGCCAAACCTTCCAACACATCTCTGACGATTCCACGGGTTTGCTCTTTCATTTCAGGATATTTGGTTCCTTCTGTAATTCAGTGTGAACTTCAGTTGATTGACCTGGAAGGGATACAGAGCCCCTTCTCTTATCCAAGATTCATTTTATGCTCAAATCTGAGATAGCCAAAGGAAGATCTGCTCTCTTACATGCATGCGAGGCGTGGGCCAATCATGACCTATGGTGGTTCCTGTCATTCAGGCCTAGCAGACATACTGGCACCAGTAGTGGGGATTGGGACCAGACAGTCCCCGCACTCTTCCTCAGCACTAGCACACGTGACATGCAGGAGCCCGCAAAAGATGCAGTTTGCACGGGAGGCAGCATGTCCAAATAAGAAATAACTGGGTATCTCGACCAGGGGGAAAACTAAGGGACAAAATAGCCAAAGAACAGAAAAAAAAGACTTTGTGGCACAGCCATTTTCGGCACTGGCCACAGACCTGGCCCAATCACGGTAAACACAATATGGTCAATAAAAACAAAGTAAATACAGTTTAAAAGTAAACTGCTGCCACCAGTTCATGCTAGGAACACTTGAACAAACACCACAAAATCCATAGAGGGTGGCTAGGACCATAAAACAAAAGTACTCCTATGCGCAGTAATGTTGGTACATTGATAAAAAGTTCCCAAGAAACGGCAACATAGTGAAAGACTAAGGGGAACATAGTTTCCCAGTACTGAAAGCCTGAAAAACTTGTCAGTTTGCCCATAACAAGTGAGCAAAAGAGCAGAGGAGTGCAGCTCAAGGATGTGCTCCACTGGAAAAAGTGACCTTAGGTAAGCCAAACAAAAGCTAAACGTTTGGGGGTCCATAAAAGGAGGGAAAATTGCACATAAGGGAAATCTTCCTAACACTCGCGCCACCCAGACCAAGGAAGGGTGAATTAATCCACCCCTGGATGAGTCTCATGTTCAGGTCGACTTAACATTCTGGACAGCCCATCAGCATTGCTATGTTGGACACCTGGCCTGTGCTCAATGGTGAAGTCAAACCCCTGCAGGCTTATGGACCACCTGAGCAACTTCGGATTCTCTACCTTCATGTTCATTAGGCAGTTTAAGAGCTTATGTTCAGTTTTTGTAGTGAAGTGGGGCCCATAGAGGTATTGCCTCAGCTTCCTTATGGCCGACACGCCAGTGAAATATTGTTTCTCTGCAGTGGACCACCTGAGCTCTCTGTCCTTTAGCTGGCAACTAATGAATACAATTGGGGTTTCCTTGCCTTTATCATCTACCTGTGATAGTGCAGCACCTATCCCAGTGTCAGATGCATCTGTCTGCACAATACAAGCACATTTGTGGTCAGGGGCCCTGAGAACGGGGGCCTGGTACAGGGAGTCTTTTAAGCCATTGGAGGCCATCTCACACTCCTCAGACCAAGAGACCTTCTTGGGTTTCTTCAGAGTAGTGAGAGCAGTCAGAGGGGCAGCTATGGTATCATAGTCTGCCATGAAATTTTGGTAGTACCCAGGGAGACCTAAGAAGGCTCTCACTTGGGTTTGTGTAGTGGGGGTAGTGAATGTTTAGACATCTGAACGTCCACTCCAAAATAATCACACCCCGCTAGGGAATAAAGCAAGGAGATCGTTTTGCAAGGATAACAAAGGTTTATGTAATATAAATGCCAGCAAAAGAACTCTCCTGCCTGAGAGTGCTCTTCTAAAAATTACACGGGCCGCACATTAAAAATGCCAAACGCATCATCACTGATGTGTACCTATACAGTAACAATTCATATAGCTGGGTGGTTCATTTTTGTGGTGAAGGTCAGGCCACATGTTAGAAACATTCTATCTAATCTAAGCTAAACAACAGGAACCAATTACTCATTTGTCATGGCAGGTACCTGTACATCATATGAAAGGGGTGCCCACAAGAAAGGAGAATAATATATAGGTATGTTGACCCACACATGCAGGGTTTCATTAATACTGAAGTTCGCGCACCCAGGTTTCTCACCAGAGGGTTTTGATCTATGGTCTACCTTCCCTGTTGCCTCCTGATACAAAGAGATGCTTGTTGCTATTAGAAAGATCGTGCAGGCTTTAGATCTGTGGTGGGTAATCTGAAATGGTCAGGATCAGAGGGTCTGATGTTTATCGGTATGTGAAGAGGTAGGGGGTTGCGGTGCAATGGCACTTTAGTGGAGATGGATAGACACTGCGCTGGGGCCTAGTATGGTTTCATGCTCTTCACAGGGCGCATCCTTTGGAAACAATACTAGATATTTGCAACATTGAGGGGACATGGAAAGGATGGACTTGCGTGGGAACAAGGCTTGTGCCGAGCTGGCAGATAGCTCGGATCCTCTGTGTGAACATGGGATGAGAGCACTGCAGCAATCTGGCACCTACTGCCCTTTATGGTACAGTGGGGGTTCTGAAGAGCCTGCAACATTATTCCCAGGTGTTTCGCATGTTCTTCCCAGGTGGCACTGAAAACTGTATTACCATCCAGATATGCTAATCAGAATTCATCCAACCCATTTAGGACATGATTCATAAGCCTTCGAAGAGTGGCTTTCTTTAATCCAAAGGGCATTACCCAGAACTGGTAAAGACCCTCTGGGGTTGAGAATGCTGTCTTCTCCTTGGCATGTTCTGCAAAGGCTATTTGCCAATACCCTGCAGTGAGGTCAAATTTTCTGAGGTACTTGGAGGCACCCAAGTAGCCACCAGCTCATCAGTTCTAGCCAAAGGTCCTGGCAACAGCATTCAGAGCCCTGTAATCCACAAAGAACCTGTGTTCAGAAGCATCTGCCTTTGGCACCAGAACCACATGACTAGACCATGGACTACTGGAGGGTTCAATCGCCCCAAGATCCAACATCTTTGTGACCTCGATTTTAATGTAGGATCTCACCTTGTCTGACATCCTGTACCCGCTACTTTTGATAGGTACACCGTCCCCTGTGTCAATTTCGGGTTTGCACCAAAGTGTCAAACCAGGAGGAAGTGTGAACAAGGGGTAGAACTGCCTAAGAAAAGTTCTTACTTCCTCTTAATGCATAGGGGTCAGGAGAGGGGCTACTTTGACACCCTCAATGGAGCCATCTGAAGGGCTACATTGGAACAAGTGAGACAGAGGTTCAGATTCCTCATCATCACTGTCAGATGCCAAAGTAAGTGCTGCTATATCAACCCTAAGGATGAAAGCCTTTGACCTATTTATGAGGAACACTTTGTGGGCTTGACCCGGGCTTCCTAGGGTCCACTAAATAGTTTACCTCTTCCAGCTGCTCCACAACTGTGTGTTAAGCTCACCTGGTCTCTGTGGAGGCGTTGGGGTAAGGTTGCAGCCCTTCCGGGGGTGAGGTCGCTCGGGTCCGACTTCGCCCTCTGCGCATATGTGGTGACTTGTGGTAAGAGGTGATGCTGCTCGGCACTGCTCCTGCGTGGAGAATAGGGGGCGTGAGTATGCCAGCTTGTGCGCCTGATCCCCTTCCAGTCCCCTTCTCCCAACCGTGGTACTAGTGGGCTGTGCTATCCCTGGAAGGCTCACCTGTTGATTAGTTTTGACGAGCACTCCGGCCTGCTGCTTCTGGCAGGGGTGCTTGTATGATCTGGACCAAGTTCCTTCACTGGTCCCTTGGACGTGGTAGTCCAGTCCTGCTGCGACTAAGCCACTATACTTAATGGAAGTTTTCCTGGCTGCCTTTGTCTTTCCTCGTCTGTTTTTGTTGTATTGTAAAGTTCGTTGTCTTGTATTGCTGTCCGTTCCACTTTTGATGTTTGCTCATTTGCTTTCTTCCCTTGCAGGTGATGTTGCCAGCCCGCTGCGGAGCTTGAGGCGGCAGCTGGAGGGAATGAGGAACGAAGCTGCAGCGGTACAGTAGCTGGTAAATTGTTAACTAGGGGGTGCGCAGGGTTCAAATGCGGTGCGGCCCTAGGTTGATGTTCTAACCTTGTCTTTCTTCTTGTTCACAGGGTCCGAGTTCGTGGATGCGGAGTGCAGTGCTGCGGAGTCAGGATCAAGATCATTGGATGTCAGGAGATGAGTCTGCAGATGAAGCAATGAAGCACCGGTTTCCTTCAGGAGAACACCTGGTTTCAAAGGTAAGTAAACTGGTCCTAGCGGTGGTGAGCTCACGTTGCATGTGAGTGCACAGTAATGCAAAGCACCGGCCTTAAGGATGGAGCAGCTTATATAGCTGAGCTTCTGAAGCCATGCCCACCAGGTTCAGCCTGCCTGCCGCACCCTGCCACACCTGATGAGTCAGCACATGAACCGCAGGCCTAGGGAGCCACACCTGATGAGTCAGCACATGAGGATATTCTCTGGAATAAAGGCTTTCAGCTCCTGGAAAGTTCTTGTAAAATAAAAGCACTACTGCATTGAAATAAAGTAAAAACACGACGATATTGCACAACCATTATGGTTAAATAGCATTAAATGATAGTGAAACATTTTTCAAATTCATACAGTCAATTACCGTTTGATAAAAGGCATCCATCCGGTTCCAAAACCAATAAAAGGGATGACAATACAACATGGTAAGAGAATAAGTGCGTGCGGTGATCAAACAACCATAGATTAATTCATATACCGAATCAACTAAATTAGTCAAGACTAGCTAGATATATTTACCGATGAACCTTGTCCAAGAAGAATCTGTACAACAAAAATTCACAAAGATTATCGATTGCTATAGCTATTACGTCCATAGCCCAACCAAAATTCCACAACATTTAATATAAAAAGTAAATACCTTGATATTACTTGCAAATGCAATAACAATTAGAGGAATTCTGCAGTAATCCACGTACGAAATGGAATTGTTGCCCGTAAGGATGCAATAATCAACCAATTCAGGATGAAGCACGTATCCAATGTCAGTAGATGATTGAACAGTTAACAAGAAAGAAAAAAGGGGAACAAGAACGGAATTAGGTGGAAGCGCCTGATTGAGACACAGGGACCGTATCAAAAGGACATGCAGACCGCTTACCAGCCTTCCGGCAACAACAGTATCCAAGGGAGAGCGCGCGCGCGTAGTGCTGCTCGTGTAGTTAAGGAAGAAAACTAGATCACGTAGACATCAACATGACAGAACATCCAGCGGCGGCTATATTAGGTGAGGGAGAGGACCGGCTGCAGTCAAGTGACATGCTCCTGAGCCGTAATTAAACACTAGGATCCACCAATTAATTATAAGATTAAAGCGGATATGTTAGTGCTTTTACATGCATAATTTAGGTGTTAATACGAAATAAAATTAAAATTAGCACACTGAAAGTAGTGAATCCTGGTTATGTATTCAACACACACACCTATTGGTGCTACTAAGCCTGAATTACTACTTGAGACTACAATTTAATTGAAAAAATGATCCGAATCATCTGGCGCAATTATATATATTATTGTTGTGATAAGAAGGATAAGTCTTAGCAGTCTAAAAAAGATATGTCATCCTAGGTTGTGTAATCAACCGCACACACCCATTAATTCATCACGGGGCATAATCACAGTCAGGTTAGCTCCCTTTTCGATCAGAAAATCAAAATGAAAATAAATAGCATAAAGAGCACGGTAGTCAAGTGTAGCTACCTAAATGTCAATGGCACAAGTAACCAAACTTACTGATTTCACTCAATAACAAAGTCTGACACATGAGTCAGCAACTATATGCGACCTATGTAAGTTATAATCAGTATAATAAAAGCAGATTAAAACCATACATTAGTAAGAAAGTATCTAAAATAAGAAGTAAATCATAAGAAAACATGAAATTCATGATCGGAATTAAGTCCACAATTAACCAATCTATGTTTACAAATAAGTCTTGCTTCCAATTGTCTGAGTCTAAGTTCCATATTGCCACCTCTTTTTAAAGGACGTATTTGAGCCAACCCAATAAATTTTAAGTCCTTGAAGTCATCCAACTGGTGTAGAGTCTGCCAATGTAATGCCAATGGATATTTAGCATCCTGTTTGTTCAAAGAGGCCAAATGCTCACAGATCCGAATTTTGAGTGGCCTGATGGTGCTCCCAACATAGAATAAGCCACAAACACATATGATGCAGTACACTACAAACTTAGTGTTACAATTAATAAATGAGTTAATTACATGCTTGCCTGTTGTGCCAAAATCAAGAGCCTCAGATTCAAATGTATGTGAACACATGTTACAACTCCCACATTTATGAAACCCATTCAAGCGCCCTTGATCTAACCATGTTTTGGCAGTGAGTGCTGGTGCCATAAAGGACGGACATAAAAGATTTTAAGAGTAGGAGCTCTACTAAATACTATTGATGGGTTTGGTTCCAATAATTTGGTAAGATCCTTTTCAAGGTGGAGTAAGTGCCAATGACGTTTTAGTATAGCATACACCTCATTACTATCACTGTTGTATCGAGTAATCAGTCTGATTTTATTAAAAGGCTTGTTAGCTAAATTTGTTCTAATTTTAGGTTTAAGTAAATCAGCCCTCTTCATACTAGACACTTCACGTTCAACCTTAGCGAGAAGATTTGGTTGGTACCCACGTTGTACAAATTGGTCATGTATAAACAGTTTTTCTGCATCAAAGTCAGCATTAAGGGAACAATTCCGTTTAGCTCTAATGTATTCACCTTTCGGAATATTGTTGATAACAGAACGTTTGTGAGAACTAGATGAGTGTAAAACTGCATTAACCGAGGTAGGTTTACGAAAAGTTTTTGTGATAAAACCTGTAGGGGACATCGAGATATTCAAGTTAAGAAAATCCACAGAATCATTGGAATAATGATGTACAAATTGCAAACCCCAATTGTTAGCATTTAGAAAATTTACAAACTCACTTAGTTCCGCCACATTGCCAGTCCAAATCATAAAAACATCATCAATGTATCTTTTCCAAAGATATATCAAGTGAGAAAAAACTTTGTTCTGAAACACATATTGTTCTTCAAATTGGTGCATAAATATATTTGCCACAGAAGGAGCAAAGCTAGCTCCCATCACAATCCCAATCAATTGTTGGTAATAAGTATCATTGAAAAGAAAAACATTATTTTGCAAAGCACAAAGAAGAAATTCTTTGATCATTTCAATATGAAGATGGTATGATGCTGATTTGTGTCGGAAAATATAGGTAATGCTGGCAATTGCTTTATGATGATCAATAGAAGTATATAGTGATTTGACATCAAGTGTGACCAATAATACTTCAGAAATACAAGGCAATTGTGCAAGAATATCAAGACTACGCATAGTATCTCGTATGTATGTGGGTGTGGAGTGGACCAGTGGTACAATACATTCATTAACATAAACTGATATAGGTTCCAAAATTCCACCCTGGCCACTGATGATGGGTCTACCTTCAGGTATCTTATCAAATGGCTTGTGAATCTTAGGCAAAAAATAGGCAGTTGGCATTGTAGGTTTATCAGAGAACAAAAAACATTTTTCCACATCTGTAATAATGCCTAGTTTATACCATTCGTCGATTAAAGAGTGAACATTATTACGTATATGTGCGATAGGATTATTTTTGAAAATGGCATAACAACCTGGAGAGTTCAAATGGTCGAGTGCCATAGAGATATAGTCTACTTTATCCATAATTACAACGTTTCCACCTTTATCAGCCTCCTTAATCACCAGCGATTCATTAGATGCTAATTTATGAAGGGTGGAACGCTGTGCTACTGATAGATTGGAATATGTATGATGAGAACGAGAAGAACAACGATCAACCAATGTGCGGATATCATTAGTCACAACCCGATGAAAAGTATCTATGACATTATCATCTGAAAGAATAGGAGTAAATTTGGATTTGTTTGCAAATTCTTTAATTGTCAAATTACGATGCTGAATATCTAATTCTTTCATGGTATCAAGAAGATTAGACTCACTGTCAGACATTGACTCATCGATAGACATAAGTATGTGTGTACTCATCATTGTTTGCAATGAAAGTTCTGATAGTTCGGCAACAGGCGTCATAGGGGAGTATTGTTTGACCTGTGTGGCAAAGAACTTCTTTAACTTGAGCTTTCTGATAAATTTAAATAGATCGATCTGTACCTGCACACAGTCATTGATAGAGGATGGAGCAAATGATAACCCTTTGTTTAACAGTGAGTGTTCTTCTGGAGAGAGCTGATATTGACTTAAATTATGAATTAAATTTATCTGAACTGATTCTGGTCGGTTTGATGTCGTGGAATTTTGGTTGGGCTATGGACGTAATAGCTATGGCAATCGATAATATTTGTGAATTTTTGTTGTACAGATTCTTCTTGGACAAGGTTCATCGGTAAATATATCTAGCTCGTCTTGACTAATTTAGTTGATTCGGTATATGAATTAATCTATGGTTGTTTGATCACCGCACGCACTTATTCTCTTACCATGTTGTATTGTCATCCCTTTTATTGGTTTTGGAACCGGATGGATGCCTTTTATCAAACGGTAATTGACTGTATGAATTTGAAAAATGTTTCACTATCATTTAATGCTATTTAACCATAATGGTTGTGCAATATTGTCATGATGTTAATTTTGTTGTCATGTATTACACATTTATTTTTGGGCACTTTCCCTTCGTAACCCCTTGGTGTTTGCCCAATTGATATGATGTGTATACAATAATGAACATGCTATTGATTGTATATTTGCAACTATGTACAGCCTTTGAAAAAGAGCTTTGCTCGAAACACGTGTCAGGCTGTGGAATGGAATTACAAATATAACTCAATTGTTATTGTATTATTGTTAATTGGCGCAGTTCACTGATTACACTTAACTTATCTCTCACTGAGGGTTCTTGGTCCTGGCACCCTCAAATTTTCAAGTTGAACGCTGCCTCTTTCATATTCTTAATATTGAGTATTAGCACTGGTTGTTCACATAGGCCTTTGGACCACACTGTTCTATTGCTAAAGTAAAAACACACCTGCTCTGAAATAAAGTGTTCCTGCTCACATCTCTATATGAGCCTGGCGCCAAAGGGGCCAGCACTGAGTCCAGCCAGGGTCCCTGTGTTTATGGGTCCTAAAGGGACATAAGTGAGTCAGGTGACACATTGCCTCCATCACTAGATGGTGTGTTTTTTTGTTCTGGGGCCTGTGGCCATGACACTGTGTAAGGTTCTGACCATTTATCTTGTAGGGCTCCAGGCCTCATAGGGTTCATAATCAGGACTTCTTGGCCTGGGGTGAAGTGAATAAGTGAAGCCTTATGGTCATATCAATGTTTTACCAGAGCTTTACCAGCTTTCAACCTATTGCTGGCCTGAGCCATCAGAAGGACCATTCTCTTCCTTAATCCCAGCACATAGGGGCTCATTACGAGTTTGGAGGCAGCCATGGTGCTATTAGCACCATGGCTGCCTCCAAACCGGGCTCCTTTACCGGGTTCCTGCAATGGGGATTTACCGGGTCATTCCGACATAGGAGGACCCAGTAATTCCTCCTTGAAGGAACCATTCCCCATTCCCATTTGAGCCCCCATAGGGCTCAATGGGGAGGGAGGTAATAACGGGCACATTACAGGTGACCCGTTATTACCTCCCCCTTCCCCTTGTGGGACCCAGAAAAGACGTCTGGTTTTACCAGACATCTGATCCGGGTCCCGCAAAAGGAACTTCGTAATCAGCGCTCCCGTAATGAAGGGGGCGGTCCCGTACTGGCCCCCTTCATTCCAGGAGTGCCAGCGTTGTAATGAGGCCCATAGTCTACTACATAGGTAGTGATGGAAGTCAACCCTAGTAAATATTCCAAGTAATGCTTTTGCAAATGACTTGTCAGTCACAGTCTTGAAGGGGGACCACCAACCTCCTATGGTCACTTTCAGTAGACTATGTGGGCTCACTGTACAGGATCCCGCCTTCCCAATAAATCGTATGAGGTCCACCCTCAAGCTGGGAACCGGCCTGTCTCCTTAGGCCTTCTAAAGCTGGGCACTCACGTTGGCCCTTACTAAACTCTTCCCGATCAGGACCACCTTCAACCAATACACTTTGGAGTTCAGGATGGTCATATGGGTTGTGAATTTCAGGCAGCACCTCTTCCTCATCAGGTTCAGGTGCTTGGCCAACTACCTCCACCTCAGTAGCAGGTGAGTTAGGGTGAATATTCTCTTTCCCTCTTCTCAGTTTTTTGACTACTTTAGCCTTGGTTTCCCCCTTTGGCTTTGGCTCAGACGTGGACTTGGCCAGGGAAGCCTTTGTTTGTGACCTTGTGCATGGTCCTTTTGCTTTGTCCCCCACAACACCTAAGTCTCTGCGGTCATTTCCCAGTAGAACCTTCCCAGGCACATGCCTCTGTAAACACACCAGTATCCTTACTACTGTACAATTAATGGTTAGATTGACAGACATTATTGGTAACTTGAGTGGGGGGCAATCACCTAACTTGTTGGGCATCAAGGGAGCTCTGGCAAGGTCTTCTTGGATTACCAATGGGGAATACACCACCGTTCTGCTGGCCCACTATCCCTAAGGGCAGCAGAGTTACCTCCATTGATTAGCACACTGTCCTTAAAGTAGTGCTTGGTATTGTCGGCAATACTAGCATAGACCTCAGAAACTCTAGGCTCCCAGGAACCCAGCGATACTAAGACTACTTCAGACTCTATCCCACTGGGGAAGGAGTCTGGAGAGAAGGATGCCCCGTGACAATTTCCTCTTCCTCATAAGAGGGGAATGCCACTCTCACAGAGTGGACCCCCAAGGTTTTGCCTTACATCTGGCGGCACCCTTTACATGGTCACTTGCTCCATAAGCCACACAAGATCCACTGGGTCTTGGGACATAGTGAGGCTTACTGTAACCAGAGCTATACTTGGGAGGTTGACTCCCACTATTCTGAACATTCTCATGTGACTTACCCTTACTATGCTTTTTGTGGCCCTTATACGAGGACGTTTTATTAGTACCCCCACCCTCCTTATCTTTGTGCTTGTTCCCTTCCTCCTGCTGGCCAGGAACAAACCTGTCCTTACGGGACACTCTGTACGACACCCATTCATCTGCTTCTTTGGATCTATTTCCTTAGAATCAGCCAAGTGCTGCTTATGCTCTGGGGAACAAGAAGCAACAATATGTTCAAGCATGACTAAAGAAATCATACCCTCAAATGTGACCTTATAACCTTCCACCCAGCTATTTAAGGTTTTCAAGGAATCTGTTTCATGTGAGACCCAAGTATTACCTTCTTTCTTTTTGTAATCTCTGAATCTTTTCAAGTATTGAGCATGAGTCTTCCCAACCTTCAAGACCAGAGTTTGCTTCAATTTTGCAAAGTCTTTTCTGTCAGCATTAGACACTCCATAATGGCACTGCAGCCAGAATGGGGTAGTCGACTATGCAACCATGCAATCCTATCAGCACAAAAAACTTCTTGCCGTTCACATGCACACTTAAATGCAATTGACCAGTCCATAATGTCATTCTTGTAATCATACATACTAAGCAGATTGTTTGGAAACCTTGGATGAGGGGAGGAGCCAGGCCCATTATCAGATCCTCTAGAGGAGCCATTGGCAGCTTGTAACTTGGCAAGATCCAACTGGTTATCCCTGTCCTTATGTTTCTCTGCTTTCTTCAGTTCTAACTTAGCCATGCGAAATTCAAGCTGTGTAAACTTTGTAAACTGTGTTTACTTAGGATTAACCCCTGCGATCGTCCGTGGTGGGACAGTAGCCTTTTTTCTGCAGACCGTTCCATTGCATCACATCTCAGGGCACAGGGGGGAAGGTCTGCATGCACTTATAATGACCGTCCCTACAAGCTTATTAGTTTCTCTCTATTCCTTTGTTAGCCTTACATTTGTTGCCAACCATATCCATAAAACACGATTTTCAATAAACTGAAAATGACACTCATAGCAAATCATCTTATTTCACCCACAAGCACAGTTGACCTCGCAGATACAACCCCATGAGATACCAAAGGACGATTACAGGATTTGTAGGCCCGCTATTACTGAATGGTATTTGTGTATGTGTGTGTTGCAATGGGCAGCAGAGCCATCTTCAGGATTTTTGGGGCCCGTGGCATAGATGCCTTTTGCCGCAGTGCACAACCAAAAAAAAGACGGGATCCAGAATCTCCTCTCTCCCCAACCCCCCCCCCCCACCTATGTGTTCTCAACCCATAGCTTGTTCTGCTTTCAGTGTAAGGACATGCATACTGCTTATAAATCTTGGTAACACAGGTATTCATTATCAGAATACTGTTTAGAAAGAATACGGGCAGGTCAAAGTTTGATGTTACAGATTGACAAAGCTAGCTCAAAGAGATCCTGGGGGCATGTGTTGTGGACAGAGAGAGGTTGGTAGTGGGTGAGAATGGCCACAGGGATTAGCATGAGGCAGAACAGTCAATGGTTGAGTAAATAACCAAATAACACCCACAGGCTCTGTATCCCTCCACAAAGCTCATTTCCCTTCCTTCTGTACTTCAATGCAAATGTGTTGGTTTACAGGTGTCAGTTTAGTGCCACCTAATAGCCAAAACAAAAAACGGCAGCCACAAGGAGGCTGTTGTTTTAGATGCAGGACACAGATCAGTAGCCTTATGAAACGGTACACATACCCTAGCATAGACATAGCATTCATATTAGCAGAATGCAAAAGTGCTCAAGCAGCAAGACAGATTTAAAGCAATGGGAAAGGTACATACACCATTGCATAGAAGCTGCCAGAAAGATGAATGTATGGAAACATAGACTGATGATTAGAAGAGAACTATGGTTTTCAAGCTGCATTGATATTAGCGAAGAAACACATGATTTTCTTGTTTGCAATATATCAAGGCCAATATTATTATACATGAAGCAACACTACACATAGTGTGAAAAATCCAGGGAATGTGTCCCCTTTCCCGAAGGGGGAGCCACTGACTTTGGGACTAGGGTGGTGAGCCTCCTAAGCCTAACCTGCCTAGGGGACAGGGCAAGTGGGATTCGGTTGTTGGTGACTCCTCCTCCCCCTTGTGGCACAAGTCATACCTTAACAGAGATATGTGTTAATCTCCCTTTTCCCAAGAAGCTAACATTTTTAGTGCCTATATGGGGATTGCATCAGACAACTATGGGATGTTTCATAAGACTGTATGGTTTCTGGCACTTTACTGTTGCCCTCACTGTATGAAATGCAATACCAGTGGACTGTTCTGTCTGCCCCAGGGAGGAACATAAAGGGCCCATGGGACCAATCAAGAGATTGAGATTGAATGTCATCAGTTTTCTCATAAAACATGTCATTAGTGATGTCATCAGTGATGCAATTTGTGATGTCATCATTGTGGTCATATGCTGCACAACAGGGGGTGTGAAGTAAGGTGGCATTAGCTGAATTTCAAGGGTTTTGTTGCATAAAGTTCTCACCTTAACATCCCTGCAACTAAAGATTTTTCTTTGAATTTCTAAGGTTTTGTTTAGAATGTATTGCTCACTTTAATGTACCTGCAACTAAAGTTTTTTCCTTGAATTTCAAGGGTTTTGTGATTCCATAGATTTTAGAAGGCCTCTAGACCACTAGCATGGTCTTCTGCCATGGTTAGTGGGAATGGCCTTTAGCCGTGTCCACTCTCCATTTTAAAATGCTACCAGACCACTAGCCATGGCATTCGGATTGCAGGCTTTGAGAACTCACAATGTTTTTAGGCAATGCACTGTGAGATTAAATTATTTGCCATGGAGCAAACACTTTGGTTAAGCAGCGTTCTCCAAGCGGTAAACCCCTTTTCTGCGCCATCATTTTGGCACGGGCCGATTTGGCATGCCCACTCTGCTGCAGCATTAATTTCGGCATTTCCCTTTTTGTCGCGAAAGCCATTCCGGTGCCGTTATTTGGGTGCGAGGGATGTTAGGGACATGGCTGACATTGCAGCCATGCCCAAATGCCCTCATGCTAAATAAGATCACAGGACTGCACTGCAAGAAACCTCGTCACATCCCACTTGCGTTGCTTTTCTTTTAATTAAATTAAAGTCATGAATTAAAAAAAAAACATACTGCCCTGGACGCTGGTCTGCCAGAGTTCAAGACCCAGCATTTAACCACAATGGCTTGGTGTTTAATAGGGCATACATTTCATACTTAGCCTATAATTTTATATGTTCAATGATAAAAGGGCAAGTATGAAACTTGTGAAAATGCAAACAATAACATAATTGTAGCATAACGGTTAAGTTCTGTGTTTTGAACTCCTTAAGGCCACCGTTCCCTGATAGCAGCATCTAGCACAAATGTGATTTTTTTTAATTACATTTTTTCTGTTTTATAATGTTGCCCAGAGATAGTGTAGTTCTCTTTTTGAAGATATGTGCCGTGTAAGGGGGAATGTGTGGTGTGAGGGTGTGCATGTCATCTAAGAGGGTGTGCATGCAATGTGTGTGTGTCTGATCTGAGCGTGTGTGTGTGTGTACATGGTGTAAAGTTGTTTGGGAGGGATAGTTGCATGCAGTTTATAATGTTGCAGTAAATAAATGTGCTTCATTTTTAATGTATGTTCAATTCTGCAACGACGCTGTCCCAACCTGTTTTACAATGTTGCATTAAATACATCTTTTCCACGCTTAATACATATTACAAAATTGCCTGCAGGTCCATGCCAATTACAACCTCTCGCGCCAGAACATCTTTGTGCTGAGAGGTCTCTGCCTCGACTGGCTGCATCTAACTTGCACATCCAAACAGAAAATGCAGCTAAAAGGTCACGCCATAATGGCGTGCACCTAATTGGCCATGCCGAAATGTCCCATTCTGTGCTCTAAGCCCCTTGTTTTATGGCCGGTCTCTTGGTGACTGTTGTGATACATTGCACAACTCAACCTAACCACATTTAAGCAGCACAGAAATGGGTCAAAAAATGACCAGCCGCAACAATAACATATGCCCAGGTACTTTCTGTACCCATAGTGAAAATCAAAAGCTGGCACCCATGAATATACAGACAGTACTGCTTAGCTTCAAAGTGAGGCAGGTGCCAGCGCCCTCAGGCTATTTTGCTCTAAGTGGTCTTTTAACTTTGCCTCATTTATTAGGCAGTATGGCCAGTGGGTGCTGGCCTTTTCCTCATTTTGAAGATAAGCAGGGTCAGTCCTGGTCAGTCCTATGACCGACCCTGCTTAGTTTCAAAGCGAGGAAGCATCCAGCCCCCTTAGGCCATGTTTCTCTAAGTGTTCTTCTAAGAATGGGGTCCATATATTAGGTGACATGGCCTTAGTGGGCTGACCCCTTCCTCACTTTGAAGCTAAGCAGGGTTTGTCCCAGTTACTACAGCGATGGGAAACCCACTGTTGCTGTAAAAATACATGTTTTTTTATTTTTTATTATTGACTGGGAGACTACAAATACCAGAATGCAATTCAGCAAAAGGCCGAACATTGTCCCTGAGTGTAAAACCTTCAAGGACTGACAGTAGCACAGTTTAAAAAAGTAAATAATTCAGATGCCCATGCGGTCACCCATCCAGGCAGTAACCAGGACTGACCCTGCTTAGCTTCAAAACGGGGCTGGCCCTGCTTAGCGTCAAAGCAAGAAAATGGCCAGACCATTCCTCTAAGTGGTCTTGTAAATTTGGCTTATTTGTCAGGTAACATGGCCTGAGGAGGCTGAAAGCTTCCTCTCTTTGAAGATAAGCAGTGTCTATCCCGGTTACTGCATGAATGCAAGACCTGGATGGCAATTAAATCACTGGCCATGGCCAGTGAATTTTCACCCCAACATCACTATGATACGATATTTTATTTGAGCACACGTTCCTTCTTTGACACAATTTACTTTCAGATATCGGTAATTCACGGCTATAGCCCAGGCTACAGAAAGCTTTGTGTTGTAAACTTGGTCCCTGGACCCCCTCCAACTGCCATATTTCACTCAATGCTTTCAAGCCATCCCCCACCTCTACCCTGATGGCCTTTGTATGTTTTCTGACCTGCAAATAGCTTTTTAATCATTTAATTTTCCCATAACCTGGCTATAGCCTCGAATATCTCTCGCATCGAGAGAAAAACAAGATGGTGATTGTTTCATTTCTGAAAAGCATGATCCTGCAATGCACCATAGGAGATATAACACATTTTTAAATAGCCACGGCACAGAGTAACCCAAAACCATGCTTGGTGTGCGAGTCAACGCTTCATGCCCAAGTTGTTTCAGACCTGTTCCAAATCCATCCAGCGGTTTGGGCTATTCGCTTTGGCAAACATTTTCCTTTTTTGTCTATGGGAAAATGAATGGGAAAAAGGCTGCAAAACATTTTTTTGATGCTTAATAATCTTTTGATTTGTTAACAAATCTTTACGAAAATTCACAGTCTGTTAAGGGGGTGCTGCAGACTTTTAATCACTTTCAGAATTTTGGCCAAATCTGTTACTCGAATCAAAAGTTATTAACAATAGAATTTTGAGCAGTTCCTATGTGTCTCCGACTCACCTTAACTATAGGGCGGCTATCGCCACCCGATAATCAATGACCAATGATTGTGAATAAGGTCCCTGATGAGGGACTCACTCAGTCTGAAATGCATTGGACATGACAACAGTTTATTTTGCCTCTTTATTGAATAAATAATTTCAATTGTGACTTTTATGTATTTTGCATTCTAAATTCATGATTTAGATCACTTTGTGTGTCTTGCAATTCATTAACGAGAATCATACAAATCTGAGCAGTTAATCTACAAGGGATAAAGTGGCACAACAGGGTGTTCCACTGGGCCTTGTTTGTATTTGATTTGTTGCTACCGATTTGTGAAAGGTAGCTATTGCCGATTTGTCCAAATATACATTATCTACTTGAATTATTTGATTTAAATATACTCAGCTTTAGGTTGTGCCTGCCTCCCCACACTTTTTAACTATCACCCCATACCCATCTTCCCTTCCTATGTAAGATCATCGAGAAAGCGGAAGCCACATAACTGCAGCAACACATTGACACCAACTATCTCCTCCAAACCTATCAATCTGCGTTCAGACCAGAAGCAGCATGGAGACAGCAACCAAAGAGGTGGTCGATGATGCCCTCAACATCCTTGAAGATGGCCACCCCTGCCTTGTGGTTCTACTCAAACTCTTGGCCGCTATCCACACAGTAGACAAACAGGCGCTCACGGACACCCTACATCGTTGCATGGGGATCAGCGACCTTGTCGTATGCTGGTTGAAGTCCTACCTCACCAATAGTCTGCAGTTTGTTCAGATGGACTCCTCCAGATCATCACTGCTATCTGTCACCTGTGGAGTACCGCAGGGTTCCATCCTCTCCCCCATGTTATCCAATCTATACATGTAGAAACTGTGAGCCCTGCGAACCACACACATCATCTACATGCACCAATACGCTGACGACACACAGTTATACCTGAAGATCGACTCCATCAAGGACATCCACATGCTCAAAACCCACCGCTCGCTGATCCAATCTATGATGTCCAGTGCATACTTGAACCTCAACCCCTCCAAGACCAAATTCCTACTCCTCATCAACAACACTGAACACCCAGACATACAAACTTGGCTATCAACCATGAAGCTTGAGGCGTTCACACCCACGTTCACCTACTTCTCCAAGCCCACATAGCTAAGAACACTCCGACAGCTTGGTATCAGCTCTCCCTCTTGTGGAAAGTCAAGCCCTTCCTCCCCCCGAACAGCTTTAGATCCACCATTCAGGCACTGGTCCTATCCCACCTGGATGGCGGCATTTCCTTCCTTGAAGGCCTCCCGTTATCCTCCCTTGTGCCTCTGAGAAGCGTCCCACATGCGGCTGCATTTCCCATCCTGGGTCTACGCAGATACAACTACATCACTGTGACCCTCATTGACCTTCACTGGCACCCACTGCACACACAAATAACCTCCACATCTTGCTGCATCATCAATAAAGCAGTCGCCCTCAAGTCACCCAGCTACCTTGCTGAGAAACTCAACATCTCTGTTGGCAGCGCACCACCAAAAGCCAGGACATGTACAGCCTTGAAATCCACTGCTGCAAAAAGGAAAGGACCGGAAAACAAACCTCTGCTGCCTATTGGGCCTCCATCAGATCAACCCCAAGATTGGGTGTGCAACTCCATATTCCAGGGAGGGTTAGCAGCCAAAGGGGTTACAAACCAAGCCGGACAAGGCCCAGTTATTCATGGACATTTTAGAGGACTTCACTTTGTACAGGACTCAAACTGAATGCAGGCCAGGTGGCCTAGAAACATCCACTACTCCATTGTATTCCAGGCAGGAAGCCCCAAGGAAACAAACTGACCATTTGTGTTGGAACTGTGGATCTGGCAAAAGGCCCAGCGACATTGGTTGGTAATAATACAGGAATCTTGCTTAGGACACAAAGCCATTTTCTAATCTAGGGACAGTCTAGGGCGGGTCAGCAACCATCCAAGAATATATCATTGGGGTAAAAGGCCCTTAAGTGATTTTGTGGTCTGATCAGAATATGTTCCTTTTCAGTGGTAGAGCTAAGGACCTGGCTAGTTAGGTTTATGGTCAACATATACACTTTATTAGGAACCAGAGTCTTAGGAATAATATAGGGATTTTTGACTATTTAGTTAAAATTACAATGAGTTATCTGTATCCTGATTTTGACTTACCACACTAGAACTAATTTACTTTTATGTGCTAACAACTTGAGATTTTGATAGAATGGCAATTTTGACAGGTTGGGCACCAAAGGATTAAATGAATGCCCAGGTTCATACACGTTTGTTATGAGGTGAAGCTGTGATTTGAACCAATCAGCACTTAACACATTGTTTCCCAGTCCGTATCATAAAGCAAGGTACAATTATTTGTGAATGTTTGACTTTCATGAACTAAAATAATACCCTATTCTATACAACTGACTTAGAAAATGCACAAATCACATAATACCCTGTCTTGACAATATTTAAAAACAAAAACTTTATGGTAACTTGTTAAACCAAAGGTGAATGATTCCAGCTTTATATTTTCTGACATCAAGGTAAATATAAAACCACCAGAATATCAATTAGAGTGAACTTAAAAGATGTAATCTTGTTGTTTCTTTTGTATTTTAAAGCTTTAAATTAAGCTCAAACTTTTTCAATGTTCTATACGATGTGCAGAGGTTCTTTTGAAATTGTATAAGAAAGCAACCCATTTATTGCACTAAATAAGCACACCTGAAAATATTCTCTCCAGAGGCCATTGACATTTGATCAGCTGTCTTCTGTATGAACCTTTCATTCAAATGGCCTACATAAAAAGAAAGATCAGGCAACAGGATAAACAATGGCAAAAGTAAGTGAGAGAGCAAACATTCTCATGGAAGGTAGCAAACTGCTATACAGTGGGACAATGAGATGACATGACTTCTCCAAGATCACGGTATCAAGTGCTGGCAAAGCCAGGATATGAGCCTCAACATTTTGGTTCCACACAACTGAATTTGATTACCTAATCACCTTTACAGACTAGGGCCTCATCACAAGTTTGGTGGTAAATTGGCGCAATTACCACTGGGTGCAACTAGCATTATGGTCGGGTCATGCAGTGCAATTAGTGCCATATCACAACCTGGCATGCACGTGCCCCCGACACTGATGGAAATGCTATCAGCACCTGGCAGTAATTGCGGCAGAATAAGGACTACATCTAAGGTAGCAGTGCTAATAGCACTACCACCGGCAAACACATGCATCATCAGTGGAATGGGAAGCTTCGCATTGGCCGTTTTGAAAAACACAATTCATTGACTATCTAAACAACCTGCAGCCATCCGGCCCTGTGAACCTTAAAATATGTCACAGGAGAGGCTATGAGGCAAGGGGCCGGAACATCGCCTGAGAAAGGGGAAATCTATTGAGGGGGAGCTTGTGGTCCTCACAGATGAGGTAGTGGCCCATTGTGAGGTGCTATACAGAAGTAGGAAGAGGAAGACCAGTGGCCAGCGGCAGACAGCAATCTGGAACACCATTGCCCAGAAGGTGTCAGCAGTTGACAGTGTACCCCGTGATGGTGAGGATTGACACAAGAGGTAGAATGACCTGAGGGTAGGGGTGCATTGACTGCTGTCCCAACACCGCTTTGAGTCCCGGGTGACAGGAGGAGGCACTGTCAAGCCACTGGCCATCACCGGCTGAAAGGAGAAATTCAGCATGGTGCTGGACCTCGAGGGGATAAAGGGAGTCAGCTGTGCGGAGGCGGGAGCCAGCAGCCAGGAGGCAGGGGTGAGTGACCACCCCAACAAATGCATGCACAAATGACAACCCAGCATAAGAAGCCCCAGTGGACAGGGACACAAATCAACAGACCCCGAAGCTGAGCATGCTGACAGGACAGAGTGACAGGGTGGCACATCAACCACCCTCCACATCAGCCATGGGCATGGCACCAAGGGCACCCCTCAGCGTCACAGCAGCGGGAAGGGCAGACAAGTGGACAAAACAAATGCCATGTGCACCACACCCCTACTGACACTGTGCAGCAGTCACCCCAGCAAGAAGCTGTCCCAGTAGGCCTGTCCTATGAGGGCATGCCAGACAAGCCACAGGGAAGTACACATCCCACACTTAAACATGTGCCCAGCCTGCCAATCACTGCGCACCACAGTACAGCCCTGCTGGCAGCGCAGCATTTCTCCATGCTGCCATGACAGTGCTATGGAACAAGCCTTCCCACCCAACCCCACTATGTCAGTGCCACCTCGGGAGGGGATGTGGCACCATGAAGGTCCGCAAGCAAGCATGTCAGGCATAAGCCAGCCCAGCATAGACACCTTGCCCTACATAAACATAGGCCAATGACCAAGAGGCCATGGCTCTCACACCCATTTCCACAAGCAACCCCATGACAGTGATCCCACATGCATCCTACCAAGGCCAACTATGCCCATTTGCCCATATGTTTGTGGTCACATCTGTACCATTGCAATTGTATCTTGCATGCCAACACACGTGGGTGAACCATACCTGAAGACATTTCCTATGCCCCCTACAGACACTCAAGCATCACCAGAGGCCTCAGAGGAGGAGGAGGAGGTTGCAGTCCCATCAGGGAGTGGCTCTACAAGGCCCTCAAGGTCTGCCACCACCACCCACGAAGGTGCACAGGATCGTCGTTTATCGCAAGGACCACCATGCAATGCCTGCAGCCAGTAAGGCCAAGATTGCCGGTGGCACCACAGGCCATGCGCAACATCAGCTTCCACCAGGAGCAGTGCAGGACAGGCTGCATCAACACCTTCAGCCCTGTGCACGGAAACAGAGCCAACACCTGCTGCCAGTGCCACTGAGGAGCACGGGGGAACACCAGCTGGGAGACTACACCTGGTCAAGGTCTACACCCCCAGGATGCCCTGCACGCCACGAGCGGAAGGCAACACCTGAGCCAGATGAGGACACTCCATCCTATGGCTCACCCACATACAGAAAAATACAAAATTGAGAACCAGCTACCCCTCTCTCTGTACTACCAGGTCAGGCGAGGTGATCTACAGAGTCGTGGTGAACAGAGCTTTCATTTACCAATTAGTGAGCCACATCCATGCACAAGGCAAAGAGCAGAAGAGAACAGAACCATCTCATTCAAAAACTAACAAACAATCACAACATTACATCTTCTATATTAATTTATTCAGTATAAAGACCAATTTCGAAATTTGTTAAAAAAGAAGAACCGAGAGAACAACAACAATGCAGGCATAAATATGGTGCATCACCAACTTCTTCTCGCTTACTTATTAAAAAACACAATATATTTCAAATGGGGTTCGTCATCTTAGTAGAAACCACTCTATCTATTTAAGCAGTTTGCAGATACAAGACTATGTACTTTAGCTAGTCTATTGTCATGTGTCGACATGTTTCGGCCATTTATACATATGAAACACTATCCCTAGTGTCTCTACAAACAATATATTTTCTGGCCTTCTTCAGGACAGACACATTTCTTTCCAGATGGTAAGCCTCTTTTCCAATCCCCCGTTGCAGGATAAGCACAATATCCTGTTAGAACTTGAGCTTTTTGCTAGGTTAAACCTAACTGCAGTAGGGCTGAATCGCTATTTCCAGGCATTCACAGATCACCTCCAAGTATTTTTGAAAATTTCAGGCTGTCTGGGGGCCTTTTTTCTACTAGGTAGATGCATTCCTAGTGTACATTTGCTGGGGTTTATGCAAACGAAAGCCTTCAGAAGGCCAAAGGTGTACTCAATACACACACAGGTCTGGCGGTGAGCGGTATTTGTAGGCATTATTTTCAGGTGTTTATAGATCACACGCAGAGGGGTCATTGGGCAGGGCAGCTGTGGGTATCCGGAGAAACCTGCATGGGTGGAGGCACAGGCATTAGTCACAGTGTAAGGTATGTGGGTGGACTTACACAATATCAGGTCAATTGACTACTTGTGCATGCAGATGGGCCTTCATTTCACAATATGTGTCTATCCTCATGCCACACATTGCTTGAGCTTCACATGCATCCTGTTCCCTTGCAACATATGTTATATACGGTCACTGTCAGTGACATGTGCTGTGGACATGGTGCCTGACATGTGGCTGTGTCTTTACCCTGTGCATGTGGCATGCTGGTTTCCCGATGGACCTTCCATGGGAGTCTGGTGGATATGGGTGAGCATTGTGGGCTGGCTGCACATGGGTGCATGGCCATGGCACTGTCGGGGATGTAGTTCTGTGTGGCAGTTTTGCCATTTCTCTGCATTGCTTTGTTGGGTGCATGTTGCATTGTGGTACCTGTAGTCATGCTGGTGTACTTGATTGATATGGTATGTGTACCACTGCTTCTCCATGCAGGTTAGTCTGACATGTGCATGCTCAGTGTTCTATACTGTGAGGTTGCTGTGCGTGTTGTAAAGTGCAGATTTCACATTTGCTTGTCATGCTATCCTTTGTTTGGTCATTTGCAAACCCCCACTTTGGCCATGTGACCCGCAGGATTTCCTACACACCCACTATCCAGGTTTGTTGTCCACTGTGCATTTCATGTAACCTGGCAGCGTGCTGTTCCGTTGGACCATGGCATCATGGGTGGAACCAGGGTAGCAGGCACAGCAGTGGGTGATAAGGTTGGGGTAGCAGGTCAGAACCATATTAGGGAGTGGTACTGCTTGTGGTTGCAGTACTCTGCTTCATTGGCCTGGGGGGCCACCAGTACAGCACGGGTACAGTCCAGGGCAGCTATCACATTTGGCATTTGAGCAATGGCATAGAACTGTGCCTTTGTGGCACTGACCTGTGCTGGGGTGGTGGGCAGTGACATGTGGCACTGCCCTTACTACAGTAGGGCTTCAAGCACCTGGGCCAACACTGCAAAGAACGTGGGCTGTGCCATGCATCATGGCCACAGAGTCCCGGAAGGTGCCAGTTGCAAGGAATTGTAATACGGACACCAGTTTCAGCACTGAGGGCACAGCTGTCTGGATGTTGATCCTGCTCCCTATTTCTTCCTGTATTGTGTTGAGCAGCTCTGTTATGGTCTCCATGTTGAGACGGTACAGGGTGACCAACTGGCTGGAGTGAGGGTCCAAGGTGAGGACCTGATCCTGGGGATCGGGTCACAGGTGATGACCTGATCCTGGGGATCGGGTCACACCTTGCTTGGGCTCTCCTCTTCCTCCTCCTTCTGACCCCCCCCCGTACTCCCTGTGCCCTGTCCTGGTTGTCCGGCATCTCTACTTCTAAGCGCAGCATGTGCAGCTGCCTGTCCCAGCTCACAGTGGCTAGTGTCAGCATGGTGATGGAAACGTTGTTGAGGGTAGGAGTCTACCTTTTGTAGCCCTCTGAGATGTATTGAGATCACCTGTGGCTTCATTTCAGGCACCTGTGTTCATTTATCTCCAGCTGGAGGTAACTGCGCTGTGTTTTTTAGTAGTATTAGTGCCGCTTTTTGGCGCTAATAGTGCCAGACATGGATTTGTGATGCAGTTGTGTTTGCGCCTCATGTGGCCAGCAGTAATAATGCTGGCTGTAATAGCACAGGCTGATTTTATAGTCAGAAGTTTTTGCACCGGCTCATGATCCGGCAGAGCAGTATTGTCAGAGCTAATTATGTTTGCTGCCACTTGTGATGAGGCCCTAACACTTTATGCTCTTTATCGAGGTGGCGTCTAGTTTTTACAATCCTCTATTGAAGAAATAGAGCTCTAGACCTGCATCATAATGATGCTAGGTTATGTTTTATAGCTGGTGTTGTCTAATGAGGTACATTTATTGTGGTGCAGCAGGTGTTACTATCTCAAAAGTATATATACATTGGAATTTATCAACCTTAGACATTGGAAAGGTTGAATTAAACTTGCTGGAATTTGGTACTGTGGTATTTGTCATATGAATGTAAATCTCTGCAATGAGGGTTTACCACACTGAACTATCTTCTGAAAAATCAGGGCATTCAAATTTATCAATATGCATTTCAACTTTCAGGATTGCTCGTGATCAATATATTCACCACAAATGGGTGAGAATTCTACAGTTGTGCTTTTGTGAACGGAAAAACTTGCCCAGATTCCCCAAATGTAGTGCAAATGAAAAATACTCAAATAATGCATTTTTATTTGCAAACATTTTCGAAATGTGCAGGTCACTTTATTCTCAAAAGTGACTTGCGCATTTCAGGGGTGGCTGAACAGTAGCGCAACGATGCACTGCTCAGCACCCTTAAATACATTAAGGCTGGGAGTGTGCTCCCCTCACTAATGTATAACAGACTCCAAGCATCCTTGTGGGTGCTTGGAGCATATTTCAGAGTGATAGGCTCTCTTGTCGCTCTGAAAGCTGGTAAAACATAAAAATGCACTTCTATCTTTGTTTGAAGGATAGAAATGCAAGCGGGGGATCAGCGGTTAGCACCAATGCTCTTACAATTCAAGGAAAATGCATGAAATGTCCAGAAATGAAACTATCAGGTTTTGCCTTGCCCTGCACCTAGTTCAAATAGACGCAACTGAAGAGCGTTCATTTTTGCACTTTGAAGAACACATCCCATTGGTGGATTCGGGATGTGCATCAAAGTGCCCAAAAATTCCTGCTTATTTACACAACTGAGCAAAGGAAGTAAAACATGGCATTTGAATGTGAGCATCGAAGATGAAAACATTCAGAGTCCCTTTGTGGATTTTGCTGCACTTATTTTGTCACTAGTGATGAGATGTGTTAGCACTTTTCACCACTTGCACCAAAAAAGGTTTAAGCATATGTACCAGTGTATGTTCTACAGTGAATTCAGAATGCTTTACAGAATGAATTGGAAAAAACAGAATGGAGTTGTGAAAAACATACAGGCAGCAGATTTAGAACTTTAGCAGAGCACCAAAAAACATCCTGGCATGTTTTATAAATAACGGGCATTGACTTTGAATAAGGCATCCATTTGAGCCCCAACCTCCAAGGTGGGGACACATGGCACAAGCACCTTTCACCCTCCCATAAAGAGGTCTGTGATGGGTAGGCAGGGCATGTGTTTGACAATGCCTATTCAAGAATATTGGCCACTGTCTGCAAGACAGGATATTAAGGGCAATGCTGGGATATATTGAGAATAGCCAGATTGAACATGTTTTAACACTAGTAATACTGTCATACATTGAAGACAGCGAGCATAAACATATTTTCATATAGGGATAATTGTACATATGGCACTGCTATTATTAAACTATGAACATGTACTTTGCTGCTTTACTTTTGAACCGTGGATCTGTGCCCTGATCAATATAAGGAAATGGTCACCATGACATATGTACCCTCTTATTCAGTTCCCTTAAATCTGCCCAGATTCTCCATTGTTCATTGGGTTTTAATTTTCCTAATTCCTAGTTATTAAAAGTACTGTGGATTGGTTGAATAATCCCACACGATTACAACTTCTTGTTAATCTCTGTGAATTATTCCATGTTTGCTAGCGGTAACTGTTATTATTTACAAATATTGGCACCATATTACGGTCCGTAGGTATGGTTGTATTATGAATAGAAAAGTATGTCCACATTCACATGAATCGACAGAGACATTTTTTCAGAAAATCCATAAATATTTGTATCAACAATTCTGTTCTTTTGTCTCACAGGTATCAGTCATACTGATCTGTTCTTCTACCACCTGGTGGAAGCCTGGAAATATTTCTGGGATGGCTATTTCTGAAGTATCTTCGAGTGGAGAGATCTTTATATATGTTAACTACAGGGTGGTTGATTCTTTTGTGTTGAGATAATAACTTGTGACTTTAAACACAATCTCATCTTCTAGCATCTTAACATACTCTGCTTCATAGGGGCACAGTGATAACACCATAAAATAACCCCCTTGTCGAGAATAGATCAATGCTGGTCTGTTACCATCAGTATTGTCGTAACAATCTTCTGGTTTAGGATTGGATAAATCTGTGGAAAAATATTTAGAATAAACAGCAACTATACGCACTGCGGTCCCATCTCAGCATCTTCTTTACAAATGTTGCCGATGATACCCAATTGGTATTTGAACTCAGCAGAGACTATAACCAAGACAATGCCAAACTAACATCCATATACACCATCATTGAATCATGGATGATAATTAACTGGATGTGCTTGAACGACACTAAAACAGAGCTAATAGTCTTCGGCTCACCATGCGCCAGGAAAAAACTTAGTTCAGCCTACACATCTTTTAACATCAAAGATACATCCATCATGGTAGCAGATAAAGATAAAACCAAAGGTTTTTAGCATCGTTAGGAGCCGAAGCCCAAGTAGCCTACCTCAAAAAGAATTGCCAGTACCATCAGAAACTCCTGAGAAAAATTAGACCCCTACTAAATAAACAAACCAGGACCATAATTGCGAGGGCTACTATTCTCTCACGGTTAGACTACGGAAATGCACTGTTGCTGGGTGTTCGCAACAAATGCCAAAAACAGTGACAGGTGATCATGAACAACGCTGTAAGGACTATCTCCGAGGGGGCACATCACAGGCGAGAGAAGAGATTTACACTGGCTAGCTATAAATGAACGCACCACATTCAAGTCCCTAACAATGGTCCATCGCTGTCTTTACGGACTTGCTCCAACATACCTAAACAAATACTTCAAGTGGTACGAATCAAATCGCAATCTAAGATCAGCAAATATAGGCTTACTTCAAGCCATGCAAACCAAAAAAAGCAAATGGCCTAGGCCGAGCCTTCTCGGCTAAAGCAATAACCAAATGGAATACACTACCTGAGACTCTCAGAACCGAACCAAACCTTAACTCCTTTAAAAAGAAATTGAAGACCTTGCTCTTCAAATAAATCCATCATGCAAATATTAGATCATTAAAACAAAGGTATATACGTTGTCCCGTCACCTTTGTCTATGACAACATGGAATGCGCTCTGATGTCTGCGGGCTGCAGCGCTATATAAACAAATAAATAAAAATAAAAATAAACTCCAGTGGTGGTATATGGAAATTACATAATGCTTTGAGGATATTTATTTTCAACCAGTGTTCAGATTGTATTATGTTTCAGATCTACTAATGGGGTCAGATGTTGTCATGGCCACTGGACAAGGGTCCATTCCTTCCTCACCCCCAGGGTCCAAATGCACCCAGTCCTGACGCCTCTGGCGCCAGGCTCATGAAAAAGTGTGCTTTGCACACTCTTTGCCTAAGGCATGTGCAGCTAGGCCGGGCATGGCCATAGAACATCATTGGAAGGCACGTGCAAGAGTCCTTGGGAGGGGCAAGGTGGAGCCACTAGGCGGGGCTAAAGGGAGGGGCCAGGGCCAGCCTATATAAGGCCAACCCATCCACATGCCTCCGCTTCATGTTATTCTGCTTTCTGCAGCGTAACGCTTACCGCTGTCCTTACCTGTGCATCCACTTGATTCCAGCTGCTCATCTCTGAAGACATCTTACCGGATTCCAGCCAATCCATCGCTGAAGGTGCCTTTTACCTGAACCCAGCTACTCCACCACTGAAGGCGTATCTTACCTGATTGCAGCTACTCCAACGCTGAAGGCGCCGCTTACCTTAACCCAGCTTCTCCGCCGCTGAAGGTGTATCTTACCTGATTCCAGCTACTCCATTGCTGAAGGCGCCTCTCACCTGAATCCAGCTACTCCACCGCTCAAGGTGCATCTTACCTGGTTCCAGCTACTCCATCGCTGTAAGCGCACCTTACCTACTTCCAGCCGCTCCATCGCTGTGCGCGCCTCTTACCTGCATCCCATCACTATCGGAGTAGGAGCCTTCTTCTCACCTGATCCGGGCGCCCAGCTACTCGGAGCTCCACTTCTTTTCTTCTCCTTTGTGGTACCTTCATCCTGCAACCACGGAGCTGCACCGAACATCTAGGCTTCGCTCCACGCCGCCGGCCTTCTCCTGCAAGGGAAAAAGAACACAACAGCTTAGAAATCATATAGATATTAAACGCTTGGCCACGCCCTACTTGAGACTAGAGTTCCATCATAAAGGCCAATTTACCAGCTATGTTGGGAGGTCAATCATCCTCAGGGGAATCCCCAGATTCGCTCCATGACTCCGATATGCATCTTCACACCTATTGGGAAGAGATAAGACATTCCAAGAATTACTATTTATGATCAAGACAAAAGACATTATAATAAACAAAGTATAATCATTTCTAAGTGGATTGGTCACAGCCGGTCTGGATCAACACGTCCACGGACCAGTGAAGCAACTAGGTCCACTCTACACGCCCCTGCCATAAGAAGCAGGACGGATAGCTCAACATTACAACACAACAGGTGAGTCTGCATGGGAAAACGCTTGCACACTTCATTTTGGCATGAGAGGGTTGAGGGAAGTCACGACACCACCACACCATTCTCGTTGCCTCTCATCTTCTCTCAGGGGCAATACCAGCATCCAGAACAGCAGATTCTGCAGCAACAGGGAGAGAGAGGTGATCCAGGGGAGCCAAGTCGAGGGAGGGCTCCAACCGTGCCCCAACGCCCCTGCTGAGACCAGGTGAGCGTAACAGAACGCGAAGCCTCTCCGAATCTCTGACTGGGCATTATGGAAACCTCTGAAACCGATCAGTTAGCCCAATTACTGGGGGAGCTGCGGGCTGAATTGCATGCCTCGAGACAAGAGACTAATTCCTTGAAGAGAGACCTTATTGTAGCCCGAGAACGGATGGATGATTTGACGAGACAAATGCTCCAGGCACATGCAGGAAAAGTTCCGTTACCCGGAATTACACCAACTCCGTTGCCACAGCCATCACCACCAGTGCAGGTGTTACTTCCAGGGGCAGTCCCACTGGCCCCACTAGAACGCTTCTTTGGCGACCCAAACAAATATGCTGTGTTCATGAACCAGTGCCATCTCCATTTTTTATGCCGACCAGGAGCCTTCCCTAATGACAGTGCAAGGGTGGCCTTTGTACTTTCCTATTTGGGAGGCTGTGCAGCTGACTGGTCCATACCATTACTGACCCAGGACGATCCAATACTTTAGAACTTTGTGGAATTCCAACGGGATTTGGAAAAATTGTTTGCCAGGCACATCCAAGGACAAGCATTAGACAACGAATTGCTATCTCTTAGACAAGGAAACCGTGACTTATTGACTTATATTGCTACCTTCAACCACCTCATAGCACAGACTAATTGGCCTGAGAAGAAGCGGACCACACTCTTAACGGGGGCTACGTGGTGAGTTAAAAGATGTACTAGCTCAAGTTGTCAATCCACCCAAATATTGTGTGGAATATATCAACCTCACTGTGCAATTGGACCAGCGATTACAAGACCGAAAAATGGACCGCACGAGGGCGGAAGGGAGATCACTTTACATACGACCTCGGGACAATCAGACCAGAAAACATGAAACCACTGAACCTATGCAAGCTCCCATTTCCAAGGCTGAGAGAGAAAAAAGGAGGCAACAGCAACTTTGTTTATATTGTGGAAAGGCTGGACATTTCTTGCGAGATTGCCCTATTAAACCCCCCAAGAAGATGGTAGGTGTAACGGACAATGGCAACGAAGAAAAGGAACAGAAGTCGGAAAACTCAGAAGCCCGGCAAGTGTAGGGGTCCACTTATCGAGCGGAATCAAGAAAGTTGTACAGACCTCACAGCTGGTCATCCCAGTAATAATAACCCATTGTCAAACTGGAATATTAATTATGCCTCCTATTGTAACGATTGTACGTATATTGGCCTATGCCAAGTTGCTTAAAATTGTACGCGAATAACTCTCTACGGTAAGGTCTTGACCTTAAAAATTGATGTAAGCCACCATCTTGAATCAAACCTCCATTTTAGGTTAGAACCGCCATTTTGGGGTTTCGTACAAAGTCACCCTGTAAGCTAAAATGGCCGCCTCGTGTGCTCTTGTTCTTGCCTTAACCTCTTCAACCTCTGTAGGAGAGTTAATGTCCAACCTGCCTTCAGGCTACATGTTAGGGTCATGTAGACCTTGTCCTTTGTTGACCTCGGGAGCAGGGGATTACTTGAATCAGCAATGTTAAACTACAAGTATACAAGAACAGTAAAGCTATCCAAATACGATATGTGAAACATTTGTTTGATCTGTATTAAAGCGATACGTAAAGAGTGTAACGTTAAATTAAAGAATAATGGAGTGTGTTAGTAAATGTATTCAAAAGTAAACCGCATGCACGAGATATGTAAATTAGGAAAGTGAACTTGGCGCGACCCTAGCCCAATGTATTATTAACTTGTAAGAGGCTGGACATCATTTTTACAAATTGTATAAATACGTTGATGTCCAGCTAGGAAATTCTGCTCACTGCTCACATTGAACCCTGCTGGTGGTCTCTGTGATGTATTGACGGCCAAATAGCTATTTGTGCACTTTGTTGAATACTGTTCAGTTTTGTAATAAAGATTCTGGGAATCTTTACAAGCCCGTGTCGGTGTATTTTCCTTTGCTTGGTGTAACAGCCGTAATATTGTATTTTTCTCTGATTCCACAGATGGCGCCCGAATAGGGACCCTCAAGATTGACTTTGTCTCGTTGAAGGTTGGCTCAGCTATCGGACCGGGATCGGACGGTGCCAACAGAAACGGCCACTCTAGACGAGAAGCGAATTCCTCGACGAAACTGCACGATCCGATCCCTGAACAGTGAGCTGTAGCCCGAGACGACGTCTTGACGAGGGTCCATATATTTGAGGTTGGTAAATTTGCCGAAAATCACGTGGGTCCTTAGCATTGTCCTTAGTAACCCGATCGGGCCTCCCAGTCCTTTGGTCAGATGAATCGTGTCCCGATTCTTAATCTAACCCTGACAATTTGAATTTGGAGCATTGTACTCGCGAGCAAAATTATTTAACCAGGTAACACCAGAACTTTGATATGCCTGGGAAATTGTCTGCCTGCTTTAGGTCATTATTCCGCAGCGACAGACAATCTTTGGAAAATAGCCGTCCCGCACCACAGGAGGGGTCCCCGGAATGTACTATGTACTGTAAGAAAGGCTTTGGTAGTATAGCATTTAATGACATTTGGCACAGACAGACCAGACATAATTCTAATCTTCGCTGGCCAACCAATGGTAGTTTTGAAATCCCTCGTATAGAATATTTAGAGTCTGTATTAGTAAAGAAAAAGGCAAGACCTGCAGCATTTGACGCATTGCACAGTTGGAAAACAGAAGCTTTGCAGCAACAAAAGCGTAGAGAGAAACATATGCGTAGACAATTAAGACTTGATCGTACCACCTCTAGAGGTGGCGGTCTTGCCATCATAGCCAAAACTAAATTCCCGATTACAATTGAATCCCCCACCAATGTTAGCTCCTGTGAATCTCTAACCGCCAAGTTAACACTATCTAATACTCAATCCATCTCCATTCACCTTATCTACCGGCCACCGGGCCCTTTAGGGTCATTTGAAGAAGACCTCACAGACATCTTATCAAACAATCTTAAAAACTCCTCACAACACATCTTACAAGGAGACTTTAACCTCGGATTTAGCGACCCTGTAGACGCCAACGCCAGTACAATCAATAACACCCTAGAGGAACTGGGCTTCACCCAGAAGATCACTGAGCCCACTCATATCAAAAGGAGAACTCTGGACTGGCTAGCTGTGCATAACTGCCCAGTCCTGGTCTCTGCCATACTCCCGCAGCCCTGGACAGACCATTACTTGATCTCATTCAGCCTAGAGGCAACCCTAGCACAAGCTAACAGCATAGCTCCAGCTGTCCATTCCCGAAATAAAAAAAACATCACCCCCGAAAACTTGATCCCGCTAATCACACCAACCTTGAACGCCATCCAGGATCACATAGATCCATTCACGATGGTGGACATCTATAATAAAATCATGCTCTCATCCCTCGATGCCATAGCCCCTTTGAAACTAAAAAAGAGCAAGCCCCAGAAACACATCAACTCCTGGTTTTCACTCATCTTAAAGCCCTCATACAGGAAAAGCGACGCTGTGAAAAAATCAGGCGACCTCACCCCTCAGAAAAAACAAAAAAAACTTGAGCAGTCTAGCTTCCCAATATAAAAAAGAAATTATATAGGCCAAACAAACGTCTTATAGTACGCAAATCTCACAAGCTAAATCTAACACTAGAGAGCTTTTCACAATACTTAAAGAGGTTGAATCCCCGATCCAAGTGCCCGACTCGTGTATCAAAGATAAAAACTGGTGCACGGGCATACAAAATGCCCTAGCAAACAAAATCTCCTCCCTTAAGACTAAGATAAGCATTAAAAAAGAATCTCTGCTCTCCTCCACTAAACCGAGTAACGTCACCCATAAAAAGGTTCACCTGACTCAATCATCCCCCCAGCGCACAACCCCCCTTTAATTTCCATAAACTATCTACCAAAGAGGTAGAAAATACTATTCTCACCCTCAAACCTTCAAACTGCCACGGAGACCTATGCCCTGCTCAACTGATTAAGGATGCAGCCCGTGATCTTGCACCATTTATTACCAAACTAATAAATGCCTCTTTCACATCAGGCACCGTACCTAATAATTTAAAACAGTCCTGGGTCCTCCCTCTGCTTAAAAAACCGAATTTAGACCCATCCACTCCAACTAACTACCGCCCTATTACCACAGTACCGTTCCAAAATAGCATACCAACAGATCCAACATTACCTTGAGCACTTCCATCTCCTAGGCGTCCGACAATCGGGCTTCAGGCCACAGCATGGAACCAAAACTGCACTTATAGATCTCAAGGCACAGATAGACGAGCTGAGAGACCAGGGTAAGACAGCACTATTGCTACTCCTTGATCTCTCGGCGGCCTTCGATCTGGTCGACCATGAGATCTTGTGCAACCACCTACAAAAAGCTGCCCACTTCTCTCAAGAAGCAACCAATTGGATCCAATCCTTCCTTAATAACCGCACAATGAGAGTCTTCTCACTGTCAGCAGAAGCCGACCCTACACCTATCACTTGTGGCATGCCTCAAGGATCTTGCGTCTCCCCAACACTCTATAACATCTTCATGAAGCCCCTTTTTGATGATCTAGACGATCTGGGTATCACCTACCCTAATTACGCCGGTGATACGCAGATCCTCATCCCGTTGTCGGGGGATTATGACAAGGATTTGGCCTTCGTTAATAGAGTGTACCTCATCATCCTGGCACGGATGGCCTGAATGATGACAAGACGGAACTCATTATTCTAGGCTCTACACATTGCCTCAACAAGCTGGACCACAAAAACTCATCGTTCATAATTGACGATAACAAGATCAAGGTAGCTAAGGAGGTTAAAACACTCGGCTTCTATCTAGATTCCACCCTTACCTTCAACAAACAAGTGACTGCAATGGCCTCCGCCATCTTCTACACTTGCAAACTCATTAGGGCAGCCAAACCCTTTCTCTCCCCCACCAACTGTACCACCTTGGCCAGGGCGCTGATCCTGTCCAAGTTGGACTACTGCAATGCTCTATATGTAGGTTGTAACAAATATATCTCAAACAAAATCCAAATCCTCCAAAATAATGCCCTTAGAGCGGCCCGCAGTATCCCGAAGAAAGCCCATGTCTCTGATTCCAGAAGATCTGTCAATTGGCTATCCACCAAGGACAAGATATTCCTTAAATCGGTGTCTCTGGTTCATAAATGCCTCCACCAAGCAGCCCCTCAATACCTCATCTCCAAATTTACTAGACCCACCCTCTCTCGCCCCTCGAGAACAGCCAATTCCAACCTTCTTCTGATGCCTAGGTTCAAACGTACAACGTCTGGAGGCAACAGCTTCCAAGTAAAAGCAGCGCAATTCTGGAACTCCATTCCTCCTACCTGCAGGGAGGACCTACCCTACCACCAGTTCAGAGCCAGGACTATACACTGGCTCAAAACTCTCGACTCATAATGACCTTTCCGATGCCTGGATGCGTCACGTGGCTCCTTACCTCATTGAATGTAAATATGTATATAGTATTGCCCATAGTGTATATGTATATGTATGTATGTGCATATGTTCTACCCCTCCTACTCGGCGTGATACGTCCGGCACTGTAACCGCAGCTGGACCTCACCCTACTCTATGTAACTAAGTTCTGCAACCCTCTTGCTGCCTCTGCGCCTGGCTAGCCCTGGGTTAGATGCGCATTATAAATAAATACAATACAATACAATATGACAAGTGTCGAAAAGGCACGGTTATATGATCAAAATAAACAATTGGAGTCAGTTAGGAACACGGACAGGGTGTTTCAATTAGGCATTCAGAAAATCTAACCTTCAAAAGATTTCCATATGTCAGATGAATTGATTAATAAACTTTTGCATGAACGAAGGCCCGATGCCTCCGCGCCACCTCTGTACGTCTCTCCTCCTGGCGCTTTGCCCCTTCCCGTTGTTGTTCCCCCTCCTATAGTTCCTCCGGTCCTCCCTGCTGTTCCTCCTGTTGTTCTTCCAGCCGTCGTTCCTTTGCCTGCCCCCTTGCCTTCAACTGTTGATATTCAGCATGTGCCTACTCTTCTTCTTCCAAGTGATTCTGCATCGCTTATAGTAGACCAGGGAGCAAGACCAACGGTTGTGACTCGTAATACTGTGTCCCCAGACAAGAAGAGTGAATTGATTGCTTGGGCTAAACATTGTATGGAGAAGGGTGAACAAGCCGATGTTTTTCCACGCTCGAAAATTTAAAAAGTATTCCTGAGAAAAATGTTTTTATTGAAGGATTAGGGACTCATTTGAGTATAATGTGGAATAGACTAAATGATGTAGATTTCCCACAATGGTTACGGGATTTGAACGCCTTAGCGTTGTCCAGAGATACTGCGGAGAAGGTATATGAGCATGTTGAGAGGATTTTTGAGTATAGGAAGGAGTTGGAAGAGTTACAGAATGAGGAAGCAGATGGTGGTAGTTTAGGTATTATGTACTTACAGAAGCGGTTTTCTCCTCGCGCGAATTTGTATAAAGATGCAATAAGATAGATTTCGGATATGTCGATAACTCCAGATGAAGTATATGACACATATAGTCAGTATACGTTAGAAATGCAAAAGAAAGTGATACAGGTGATGGTAGAGCACCTGCAGAATGAGTGTGTAAGAAGAAAGATTTGTTGGCCCGCAGAATTGTTGAGTGTTTATAAGAGAGCTTTTTCGATTGATACTTCTTCGACTGCCTTAGCGCTTGATTTAGCTCTGTTGCTTAGTAAGCGTTCGGAGCTGCCTACTTCTCAGTTGCCTATGAGAGAGGTCCCTCTGACATTTGTCCCGAAAGTCGAGATTGCGGCTGATGCTGCACGAGATATAGTCGCCGGAAAAATTCCTGCACATTACGTTTCACAGTTTGTTCATGTCCCGTTTTCAAGACAGGAAGTGAACACCATAAAGCAATCTATTCCCGATATAAGAAAGAATCCGACCGGATTCTATAAAGAAATAGAGTCGGTCTTACAGTCGTCGGTATTCACCTTAAGTGATATTGACCGATTATTTCCCGTACTCCTGCCAGTTGATTTGTGGAAACAGATTAGGACTATAGATGACATACATGGGTTGGGAGATACATGGGATAACATGGTTAGGTCTAGATAGAGAAAGACCAGCTGGCGAACGACCACCTCAAGTGATATTAACCTTGCCTGATAGAATTATTGGAAAATTGAAAACTATGGTTCCTGAAAAAAGAATCATTTGGGACAAGCTTACGGCATGTGTCCAAGGAAAGTCTGAGGGTGCTACCGATTTCTTCAATCGGTTCGAGCAGGTATTCTCAGATTTCAGTGGACAAGACTTAGGCACAGAGTCACGGAAAAGGCTGTTTGTCGACAAATGTGTACGTGGATTGCTGCCTGACATCCAGTTACAGATTATGTCTTCTGAAAGCGCTTGGCAGGCGAAGTCTCAATCAGAAGTACTGCATATGGCTCAGTACTATGAAAATCGTGTAAATACTGAAAAGGAAAAACTTGAGAAAAAGAAGGGTGACCTGAAAACTAAAGTTTTATTACAGCAGATTGTTAGAAGCCCTAGAGGGGGTAATCAATTTAGAGGTCAGTACATTCCACAGGGAAGGGCGCCCTTGGCTCCGGTAACCATTAACCAGTGTGCCTATTGTCGACAGGAAAGCCACTGACGCGCACAATGTCCGACCTTGCAGCAAAGGTCATTTGGGAACATGGGTAGACGATCCAGAGGTCACCCAGGTGCAGGGGGCCCTGGCAGGGGTCAGTTTGCACCAGAATCACAGCAACCTCCTTCACAAGATAAGCAAGTTTTGAATGTTGGATAATAGAAACATTTTTGATCACCCTTCTGCCGTGTATCTCTCTGAAGAGCTTCCTTTTGATAATATTCTGTTTCGCTAGGATTGCCCGAAGCAGGATTTGGAACCTACGCCTATTCCCGTTCATCAGAAAGGCCCCTACGTTGAGATGGCGGTGGGAAATAGGAAACATCTATTTTTAGTAGATACAGGAGCACAGAAATGTTCCATTGATCATTCACGGGTTCCAAATATTCCCCTGTCAGGGCAGTCCAACGTTTCCGTAGGGTTTTCAGGCACACCTGTAGTTTGTCTGGTCTCTTTGCCGGTACCAATAACACTGGGTCCTTTCACGGAACAGTGTCCATTTCTACTTACCACAAACTGTGGGGAGAACTTGCTGGGGCTAAATTCGTTGAAGGCATTGCATGCAGTAATAGATTGTTCTCCGAACGGAGTTCGGTTAACAATTTCACCTCAGCAATCACTCGCCTCTCAGTTTGTGACTCAACCTTTACCGCCAGAATTCAGTAATGTCCCAGAATGCCTATGGGCAATTGATGATAATGATGTGGGCATTCTTCAAATTTCACCTGTTAAAATTATTTTGGAACATGGAGTAAAATTGCCTCGCATCCCGCAATATAAGATCTCTGTTGAAGGCGAACAGGCTTTGAAATGTATAGTTTCTGATTTTGTACATCGTGAAGTAATTGAGGAGATTACGGGTAGCATATGTACAGCCCCATTTTGCCAGTATACAAAAAAGGTGATAATGCAATTCCCTTTTGTTTTATAATTGATTTACGTGCTATTAACAAAATTGTGGCTCCTCAATTTCCTATTGTACCTGATGTTACAACGATACTAACCATGATTCTGGCTTCTGCCACTCATTTTAGCGTTGTTGATCTTAAAAACGCGTTTTTCAGTATTCCCATACACAAGGATAGCAGGTATTTGTTTGCGTTTACCCTAGGTGGACGCTCGTTTACTTTCACTCGTGCACCACAAGGGTACACTGAGAGTCCAAGTATTTATAGTAGGGCATTGAAAGAGCAGCTCGATACTCTCGAGTTGCCTACTACTTGCACATTACTGCAGTATGTAGATGACCTCCTCTTGGCTGCTGATTCTGAGTCCGCCTGTAAAGAAGGCACCGTGTGGTTGCTTTGTCATCTAGCAAAACATGGCCACAAAGCTTCTCTTAAAAAATTCCAATATTGTTGTCAGGAGGTCGCCTATTTAGGCTACCTCCTGTCAAATGAGGGAAGACGGTTGACACCTGAACGAATAAAGACTATTTCTGGCATGTCTGTCCCAAATACGCAGAAGGAAGTTAGAGCTTTGATAGGTATGGCTTCTTATTGTAGATTTTGCATCCCTAACTTTTCGTTAACGATTAAACCAATGCTGGCTTTGACAAAGAAGGGCATTTCTTTGCCATTACCATGGACTTTGGAACACCAGACAGCATTTGATTTGCTCAAATCCGCACTGTGTTCAGCGCCGGTTTTAGGAACTCCGAATTATGACAAGGCCTTTGTATTGTTTGTGCATGAACGTGATGGATGTGCTTTGGCTGTATTAACGCAGGAGCATGGAGGGAAGAATAGAGTGTGCGGTTACTATTCCTCCGCCCTTGATCCTGTAGCATGCGCTTTGCCAAGATGTTTGTGCGCTGTTGCTGCTGCTGCTGCATCTGTAAAACAGACTGAGGGAATGGTCCTGGGTCATGCGTTAACCCTAATGGTACCTCACTCTGTAGATATTTTATTGAATAGAACTCAAACGCAACACCTCACTTCTGCACGATTGACAAGATATGAACTAATCTTGTTTGCCCCCACATTCAAATTCAGAGGTGTTGTGTATTAAATCCGGCTGAACTTTTACCTGTTTCACAAGATACTGTTGATGGTGACGATACGTCACACGATTGCCTTTATATGACAGATCAGGAGACTAAAGGCAGAATTAATCTGAAAGTCACGCCTTTGAATAGCCCACAAGGAGAGCTATTTTGTAATGGCTCCTGTTTTAAACTTCCAGACGGTGCATCCACGGCTGCTTATGCTGTCACCACTCTAAGCACAATTGTGGAAACTAAAAGAATTATGCATAACTCTGCGCAGGCCGCAGAAATTATAGCGTTAACTCAAGCTTGTGAACTTTTTGAAGGGCTTACAGTGAATATATATACCGATAGTCAGTATGCTTTTGGGGTGGCCCACAATTTCGGTAGACTTTGGAAAGAACGAGGTTTCTTGACCTCGCACGGAACGAAAATCCAGCACGGCACTTTAATAGTGGGTTTACTTTCAGCACTCGCACTCCCTGTTCAGTTAGCTATCATAAAATGTTAAGCACATCAAAAGGTTACAGATGATGTGGGAAAAGGGAATGCTTTCGCCGATCAGATAGCTAAACAAACTGCCACTGATTTCACTTCCATAATAACAGGATTAATACAGCTAAATCTGACACAAAAGAAATGTTTAGGATTCTTAAAGAACAGGAGAACACCCCAGCTCCCCTAGACAACTTAGCAAAAGATGACGCCTCTTGGTGCCAATTAATACAAGATGGTCTCTTCAATAAGTTACACAATATTCGCTTAACAATGCTAGAGAAAAAAAAACCTTTACTCCAGCAAGTAAGGATACCAACAGGAGTTTTAGTCATGACTCCTCGATACCCCAATTTGATTTTCATCCCATTACTCAGTGTGAACTTCAAATAATAATAGAACATATGAAACCCTCTCAATGCAGAGGAGATGTCTGCTCTTCAATGATCATTAAGAAATGTCCCCCACGGCTCCTCGAAGCATTATGTATTTTCATAAATACTTCCTTAAAGGAAAATAGTGTCCCAGATGAGATTAAAACCACCATGGTTACTCCCATTCTCAAAAAACCGGGTCTGCCAATGGACAACCCGCTCAACTTTCGACCTATATCAAACACCCCGTTCCTATTGAAAATTCTGGATAGGGTGGCATTTGGCCAACTGGCAGAACACTTGGTAAAATACCCTATTCTCCATCCGAAGCAGTCTGGCTTCAGGAAAACATTTGGGATGGAAACAGCGCTCTTAGAGCTCAAAACGAAACTATTGGGAGATATGGATAAAAAAGGACTGTCATTAATAATCTCCCTAGATCAATCAGCCGCTTTTGATCTGATTTAACACTCTATTCTTATTCCCAGATTACAAGATGTAGCCAATCTCTCAGTCTCAGCAGCACAGTGGGTCCAATCTTTCTTGGAGCATAGAAGCATAGAGTCTGCACGGCTTCGGCAGAAGCCACTCCAATATCGGTGCTATACGGAGTCCCCCAAGGGGCGAGCATATCACCTTGTCTATACAACCTCTTCATGGCACCTTTCTTCTTCATGTTAGAAGAGGAGGGGGTTATTTTCTCAAATTATGCTGATGACACTCAATGCGTCATTCCACTAACAGGATTCCATGAGAGGGATGAGCTTGAAGTAAATAGAATCTCCACTCTTGAACAGTGGATGTTGAAAAACTTCCTTGCCCTGAACCGTAGCAAGACAGAGCTACTGATCGTTGGTAGTCCAAGGGCTCTAAAAACTCTTGATACAGCCTATAGTTCCTTTAAACTAGGAGATGACATCATCTCTCCACTGCCAAAAACTAAAATCCTGGGAGTTACCCTGGATTCTACCTTAAGCATGAAGGCTCATGTTTCCACAGTTGTGGCGGGAGCTGCTTACTATATTAAGCTTCTCTCCCACTTAAGGCCTATGATTTCACAAGAATGCGCAGAGACTATTGCCAGGGCAAACATTGGGGCAAAGTTGGATTACTGCTGCAGTCTTCTTCTAGGCATTAGTCTACTTGAATTACGCAGATTGCAGATTGTCCAGAACTGGGCAGTCAGAGTAGTTCTTAGACTCCCTAAGTACAGTCATATAACTGAGGCCAGAAGATCTCTTCACTGGCTTCCAATAGAATCCCGGATAGTCTTTAGAGTTCTGGTTATCACTTTTAAGTGTAGGCAACAAGCTGTGCCCACTTACCTACAGAATCACATTATTGAGAAACCCAACCAACGTTCTCTTAGATCAGGAACTCAAAACCTGATCGTACAGCCCAGAAGTAGGACTTCTAAGGTAGAAAACGGGGCCGTTCTGGAAAAACTCCGTAAGCATCGGCTATTCGCCAAACTAGAGAAATGTTTTTTACATGTCCCGGAAGTCGAGTTCTTGGGCTTTATGCTTACCCCACAAGGGGTGCACATGGACACTCATAAAGTGGAAGCTATTCTTCAGTGGCCATCCCCGACATCAACCAAGGGAGTGCAGAGCGTACTCGGGTTTGCCAATTTCTATCGGCGATTCATCCCGGGATTTTCACAAATCATTCATCATATCACTTCATTGATAAGAAAGAATAAAACATTTTCTTGGACTCCCGTTGCTGAAAAAGCATTTCAGGAACTGAAATCGGCTTTCACTTCAGCACCAGTTCTTCCGCATCGTCAACTCGACCTACCCTATGTGGTTGAGAACTTCGCCTCCAGTGTGGCCATGGGGGCAGTGTTATCACAATGGGACCCTGACACCGGGCAGTTACATCCCATAGCATTTTGGTCCCGTAGGTTTACAGCAGCAGAAATGAACTATGCCATAACCGACAAAGAATTATTGGCAATCAAAGGAGACCTTAAAACCTGGAGACACTACCTCCTGGGGGCTAGACATACTGTCACCGTTATCACGGATCACCGTAATTTTCAATATTTAAAAACAGCCAAGGCCCAATCTTCTCATCAGCTTCGCTGGGCTCTCTTCTTCGCGGAGTATGATTTTGTGATCACATACCGAGCAGGAGTGCGTAACAGAAAAGCAGATGCTCTGTCACGAATGGGAGAAGACAAAGACGCATTTATACCATCGGAAATACATATATATAGTAAAAAAAAAATCACTGCATACCCCATAACCATACCTGATGGGGGAGTCAATGTCGCCCTACTTCGATTTGTATTTCAGTAATCCCAAGTGAACTGGGGACTTCCAACTCTTTAAGATGAGTAGCAATACACTTGAGATGGATGGGGATGCAGATTTTAATCAAACATCATTAATTCAGACAACACAAATAGCTTGGCAAAAGGTGTGTCTGTTTTAATGTAAGTAGGTAAAACAGGGAGTACAATGAACATCAGAAATCGCTCGATACTCAACTCTCAACTCATTTAAGAAAAACATAATTTTTATAGACCAAATGTGTCACTACTGACGTGTAGACCTGCATCATTACCAACATCATCTTACGTGGCAAGCTTCTAAAACCTATCGGGAAGCGGGATTGGCTCTAAATGAACTACTAAGTATAGGTGTTATATCTGTATAGAGTAACAGAGAGAAATAATTGGATAGTCAACAACAGGTGGGACATCTAAGCCCTCCCTTCAAAATGGCCACTATGAATGTCACTTAATGTACAACGTCACATTGGCTACACAACTATAGGACCCCCAACTAAGTGGCCCTCTATAATTGGTTGGCTACTAACCCCTGTCAATAAATTTCCACCTATGTGAGCAGCATGCAGACTGAACAACCAGGTGCTGGTGAGCTTGTCCCGATACCAGCTTCCCACCAATTAAAAGAACACTCCATCATCCCCTGAATGTTTCAGTGTCAATTAGTGTCTGAAGTTGGCCTTGAGTTTGTACTGTTCTCTGGGTTTTTTAAGGAGTATGAGTACTGTCTGGCTTCTGTGAGTAGATGTGATCTCCTCATGCGTCCAACTTTCTTCCATCACGTGACTGGCACCATGAATTGAGCCTTTTTCGTGTAGTTAACTGTATTTTACAATAGTCCTGTGAGGTCTTTGTTTATACTTGACCTTCTTGAACAGGAACTTCTGTTATTTCACGTTAATTGTATGTAATGCCAGCCAATTTTTGTTCTGACAAGACCTTGGCTCTTTGGTTCATTCAACTCCTTAGCTAAAATATATTCTGTTTAATTCAATTGCCATTGTAACTGTGACACTGAATTCGAGGCCTTCCTCATTGTTCAAGACAGCTATATACGTAGTGGAACCTTCATTCATTATTGAACCCCTTAAGTGCCAAGGGCGAGGTATCTCTTCCTTGGGATTACCTCCCTGTTGCCAAGGACAAAATACCTTGTCATTGGCACTTATGGGGTTAATGAAACAGAAAATCTTAGAAGGCATTGAATGGCGAAATACCAAAATCACCAAAAAAGGCCTTGGCACTGGGGAGGAAAACCCATGGCAGTTAAAAGGTTAATCCATATGTATCAATGAGGTATATATGTACATGTTGGCGCTTGCCGCAATCTATTTACTATAAGCATTTGGCTAGCTTCATGATTGCTTTGCTGCTTACGTTTCATTGCACATGTACACGTTTAAACTAACTAAATATCTTCATCACATTTGTGGCATTAGTTTCTTCATCTTGATCCCAAAATGTCACTTATCCTTAGTACTTCTTCATTCTTCATAAATCATCTGCCACTCAGGTCTGATTATCTTCTATCTATGAAATCGATTTGGTTTTGTATGACTTCACCATTCATCCTGGTCATTCAGTTTCTTTGTTTCATGTGGAATCGCAATCAAATGAGCATCATAGTGTCTTGGATGTAGGTATGGTTTCCTTAATGGATACTTTACTTCCCATATTCTCTTATGCTTAGGCATTCTTATGGGTACTGCACAGAGTTGATGCTCTTCTTCTTGCCTTCTGATTGGTGTAGTATATGTCACATACTTAGGTTCACACTTCTCAGGTAATGTAGGCTGTGTAGGTGGTACTTGGCTCCTCCTCTACACTCCCCCTCTGGGCGATTTATTGACCACTCTCACATTTCCTTCCACATCCAGACATCCTAGTCTGAAAAAGTGCCTCTTAGGGATCCCTATTTTTATAACTCCCTTCAGACATCCTGCTGACTTCACATGCTCATCTTTGCTCCATGTCATGAACGTGCACTGTCCACTTGGATTATTGTAGATCCATCTTCCCACATAGTTCCTGTGGTCCTTGGGATACAGGAACTTCGTTCCCTCGGGTGCATGGATGCTAGACTTCACAAAGTCTATGATCTCTTCATCAGTCAAGTCTTTAGGCTTCCATCCTGGTTCAACATCGATCATGATCTTCATCCCTATGGCTTTCTTTGCTGTCTTCTTACACTGCAAAATTATTATTTTGATGATACAGAATCCAGAATCCAAGCATCACTAATAATAGCAATGCTCCAAGAAATTTAAACATATCTGCCATCCATTGTGGAACCTATGAGAAGATATTTCCAAACCAGCTGTCATCAGCAATATCTTCTACTTCTTCTGTCATCTGACCATGAAGTTTCGTCAACATGTTAATGGCCTCTGTCAAAGTTCAATTTTTGTCATCGTGAGAAGGTGTAAATGAGCAACATGATTCTTCAATTTTGGCACAAACACCTCCATCCATGGCGTTAATCATATCCAGAACATATCTGTTCTTGAGAGCCATTAGTCGTACAGCTCTCAGTTCTTCTCTGATTGCATTGAATCATTTTATAGTTGTGTTAATTGTCTGTAGTAATTCCCTGTGATGCTGGAAATGCATTGGAGGGACAGGGCCTCCCTGTCATTGTCCCGTAGTCCTTTTTCATTTTGTGTTCTGTATTGTTTTCTGCCCAGGCGTCCATGTGGGATTCCTGGCAGTTCAACTCTTCCTGTTTTTGGTTTGGTGTACAGACACATGGGATACCCTTATAGCACCCATGCGTGGGGGTACAACCTTGTGCCCGTAGTATATGTTTTTGGGCACCTGTGTGTGGCTCACAGAGCAGGGTATGGGTTGGTGGCAGATCCATGCTGAATTTGACAGGTGCTCTGAGTATCCTCCATTTTGGGATACCCAGGCCCTGCCATTGGAATCAGTTTATTCTTGATAGGAAACAAGATGGCCCCTGTGGCCTCTTGCTTTCTATTGCTTGTTACCTTGTTTTCCCCAAGTCCTGGGAAGCCCTGACTGTCCCTTCCCCCTGACTGGCTGTTGGGTGGCAGCTCCATATATGGTGTCGTTGTGAAGTCCAGGCCAGACTGGCTGGAGCCCTTCCAGTGACTGTATGTTGTGGGTACACCCTTTGGTGGGACCTGGGTAAATGGAGTGTGTGACCAATATGCACTTCTTGTTGTGGATGTCTGGTTTCTGGTGTTTGACACAATGGGCCTCATTACGACCCAGGCGTTGGACCATGGTGCTAACAGCACCATGGTCCATGCGGTAACTTACCGACTCCACCATGGTGGAATGGGGAATTACCACCCCATTCTGAGGTTGGCGGGGTGTTAATTCCCCATGCCGCCATGGCCCTTCCCCATTCCCATTTTTGCCCCATAGGGCTGAATGGGAATGGGGAAGGCGCTAATTACGGCACCGTAAATTACGGTGCCGTAATTAGCTCCTAGGTCCCTTTGCGGGTTGGTTTTTTAACGCCTGCTAAAAGCAGGCATTAAAGTGCAACCCGCAAAGGAACCTCATAATCAGGCGTTAAGGGTTTAACGGCGCCGACACCTTTTACGGCGCCGTTAACCCCTTAACGCCTGGGTTGTAATGAGGCCCAATGACTGAGACAGCCCTGCCCGAAACTGGTATGAATGCAGTGTGTAGTGTTGAATGGCTGGGTACTTGTCCCAATACACATTCCTTGTTGTGAGTGTCTGAGAGGGAGGTGAATGGCCTGAATGCACTGTATGCCTGATTGGCTGACTGACTGCTGAATGCCCTTCTGATTGATTGGTTGCCTGGGTGTGACCCAGCAGAATGAATGGGAGATCAACTAAACCGAGCCTGAAGAAGAAGGTTGACTGCTGTCTCCCTTCGCCGAAATCCGAAAGCCGTTGAGACTGATCGAAGAGAGGACCTGGTTAGGCACCCTTTTCCCGTGCTCCGAGGGACCATTGAGCACCGCTAACCTTTGCCGAAGTGCCCTGGAAGTCAGACCCTCGAAAGGCTGCCGACCGGCATCTGGGATCGCCGAGGAGAACGAAGATAAGCACCGGACATTCCGTCCACCGTGGTCGACCAGGGTTCGCAAGTTTGCTGTAACTGCTGGAGGCCCGACAAAGCCGTGTTGCCCAGAAGAGGGGACTGCTTGATGCCCTGCCACCGACGACCGGAGGCGTATGCTCCTTTGCCAAAGACTTTTTGATTCATGGATGCGCTCGGCTGCACCGCCACCTGCCTTATCCCGCCGGAGAAGACCAGGCCGTCGACACTCCAAGGAGCATCTGCCAGTGGGTTTCCCGCAATCCAATGACTGTAGAGACGACAGACTACTTGACGCCCTTGCTGGGCCACAGTTCTTCACAAACTCTTTGCTGTCCTCAACTATCGAATTCGAGGTGCCCCGCACGCCTCTTCCTTGCAGGACGTCTTTGAATCATCATTGACGAGCACCGCTGGGACCGAAGCTGCCGCCTCAAGGCCGAGTTTACTTTCTTCGAGGGATCTCAACGATCCATGGCTCCTGCTTTAAAGGGAGACACACAAGAAGGATCCATCGACGACCCAATGTCGAACTCTGCTTTTCCAGGTACATTGGTGTGGTAGAAACATTATAGAAGGAAATAAGACGTATAGAACAATATATGGACTGGGCTTGTGATATAGCTTTACTTTACAGGTTGCCCAGGTTGTGGTATCTCCACACAGAACTGTATCTAATGGTAGAGGCCAGTTTTCTGCCAATTTTTGTAACCAACTGCTTTCCCTCCTATATCTATTGCCGGTTAGGTTACCGTTATTAAGTGATTTGTGTGACATTTAACCAGAGTACAGTTGATGCACTTTAATGAAATCTAATAATAATTGTGGTACCACTTAGAACTGTATATATTTGCCATTGTAGAAGTACTGGCACAAAGTGAGTTATTGTGATTGTGTATATAACCTTGAACCTTTAATTATATAAAAACTGTGTTTTAACTAATACAGTGTGTGGACATTCCTTTGTGGGTGCTTGGGCTCTGCACTGTACTTAAGAATCAGCCTGCATCATCTCCTGAGAAGCTAGGCCTTCATTGCTTGACCAGCGGTACCCTGTAGAGAATCTTGGCTGGGGTCCTCTGTGCCTCTCCTTTGCCATATAGAGAGTAGGAGTACATACCCTCCCCTCCAGTCTTTACATTCCCATCTGGTGATTTGTAACAATTTGATATTTGCTCCAATCCGGATTCTTGGCATAAAGATCATTGTGAACACTGATGAGGTCTGGCTGAACAGCCTGTGTTCATACAGAATTGCATCAACAGCTTTTATTGATTTAGCAGAGAAGTAATTATCTCTCTTTTTCTGACTTATCAGCTCCACAGATCTCCTCCTCCTTAGATGAGCATCTGCTTTTGGAAAACTGTCAATGTTCAGGTCACCTTTAGGGATTACCAATGCAGGGACATGGACATTCACTATTGTGCAATTTCCTCCCCAGTCTTTAGGCAGTCTGATGTAGGCTTTTGATCCACAAGCCAAATAATGATCCATTATTACTGCTGTTCCATGAACCATTCCTGGTGCATCGAGTATTCGTCCACAGTTCAGATATTCTTCCATTTTTCTTGTACCATTGTTCCTGAAGCAAAACATAGAACTCTCTAATGGTACTATATGCAATGGTCCGTCCCTTTCTTTGACCAATGTCAGTAGTTTAGCAAGTTTTGGCCATAATGGCTTGCATATCATTTGTGCATTCTCAATTGTTTCTTTATAGTATCCAATTATCATCCATACTCTGCTGATCACCACTCCCTTTTCCCATCCGTCTGCTGATAATACTGTTCCCCAAATCTGCATTTGTCCTCTGTTCTTCCATCTGCGAGCGTCTTCTGTACTTTTTCCTTTAATGTCAAGTCTTTTGTTCATTTCACTTCTGATTTCTGCTCCTTTTACTCCAGGTTTCTCACATCTGATCACGATACTCCTTGTTTTTGCATTGTTTCTTATCTTTATAGCTTGCATGTAGTCGTCTTCATCTTGGTCTGTCTTTTAAGTTGCCCATTTAAGAGAAGCATTGCTTCGCACAAATTGACCTCTTGTCTTACAAAGTGATATGTGCGATAAGCAATGTGCTGTCTGGACATCAATTTCAATTGCTATGAAGATTTTTGACTTCCCCATGCTGTATGGCAGGAGTGCACATACGAAGCAGTCTTCTTCTGACGTCCTTCTTCCAACTTCTTTCATGTGTTGGTACCATATGTTGTTTCCAAAGTGTGCTGTGCCATCTAATCATTCAGTTCATAATTGTCTTCTTGGGTGCTTCTAGTTTGCTATAGCCACATCTCTGAACACATCGATATAACTTCTTCTGGCTGGTTGATTTGTAGGAACATCCATCCGGGTTCCTGAGTAGAAGATAGTTCAGCAAGTCTTTCTTTATCCCTGGTTCTCTTTCTGGCAATGGCTATAAACAGCCATATTGATCCTGCTATCATCTCTGCACGTAATTGTCTTGTGAAACTTGTGCTTGGGCTTCTTGTCACTGGATGAGGTTTGTCTGCATGCATTATCTGTGTGGGCCCAACCTTTGTCAATCCCTTATTTTGCTTGTTTTGCCGACACTGTCTCTGGCGTTCGAAAGTAATGTTTGAGCCAAGAACTCTGTGTGATGTATTGCTGACAACATCCATTTCAATCTCATGTATCTGTCCATTTTTTCTAGGTACAGGAATGACTACAAATGGCCTGTGTTGTTTTGTAGTTGCCACGTTTACTTTTTTCTTCTGCTCAGACACGTATATAGGAACTTTTGCATCATTTGCTCCTATATAGAAAGCAGTTCTAACTGTCAGTGAAAGCAGTATTAGTATGAATACAATACATGTGTAAACAACACAATGATATGTAAGTCGGAAGCATCTGCTTCTAGGGCAATATCACAGTCGGTCCTCTTGGGGCATCATGGAATTGCTGCTCTGGTTCCCCATCTCGATCATTTGATGCTAAGGAAGGAAAAATATTTTTACTGGCACTGAATTTTTAAATCTGTTTCTGGAAATTTGTCATCTTCTGCAGTATTCTTCCTTGATCACCTCTCTGCTTTTCTGGAAACAATTCTTTCCAATCGTGTTGCAAATGTTCCTTTATCGTGGCAAAAAATTATTTCTGTGAGCTACGATGAACTCTGCTTCATTGATTAGCTCCCAATCTATACCTCGAATCCGCTTCAGAACAGATGACATTGTAGCTTCCCTGTCAGCATGAACAAAGTTTTAAATTTTATTACTTCCTCAATCTGTGCCTCTGAGGAAATGTTTCTATACAGCTCTGTGGTCTCTTTCAGAGTAGATCACCACCTGGATTATTATGCCCTCCTGGATCACGTTCAATTTTGTAGTATTTCTTGGGTCCCTTAGAAATGACACTACATCTGTGTGCCTTCCAATGAGATGTGGGTAGTCTTCAATTAAACAAAAGAACACCACACTGACCAGTCTATGTGCTGTGGCGGGTGATAGGCGCATTTGTGGTTTCGTCACTGAATTCAGGCAATTTCAAAAACTCTTCGGTGATGATTATAAGCAGTCGTCTAACAATTTTTTCATTGTCAGTATTGCCAAGAAAATCTGGTATGCGACTAGTTCTCCCCAGAAGTCACAGATAAGTGTGCAATACCAACTCAAAGTAAGTAAGTATGTGCCTAGAAAGGTCATCACTGAGTAGCACCATGAGTAACTCCGAACAAGAGCTCTGTTTGGAACAAATCTGGATACTATATTCTTCTCCAATTGCTGTGTCCACGATCAAAGTTTGGCATATCCTTAATTTTATCAAGGCTTAAGTTTACCTCAGTCCAAAGTTAATAACCTACTGTGGCTTTAGAATGCAGATCTTTCCTTAACCCTGCAAATAAGATGCACACAGTGTTTGAATGTGGCCTTTTACCCTTTTATTTGTAGATAAAAACAGAGTGTCCAAATTAAGCCACAATCCAACTAAAATGTCTTCTTTCTTTCCACTTGACAGGTTATGTGTCGTCCTTCCTCGTCATGGATCTCGTCTGCAGATGCTGTGGTTCTTCCCCGATGATTTTAGCTTCTTTGCGGTGGGGTGTAAGCAGAGGTCTCTCTCCGGTGTTGATCTTTGACAGCAGATGGCGTGACGTCCTCGACAATGAAAGGAGTGTGTAAGCGAGGCTCGTCCCACCTTTTCCTTGTATGGTTATGAATCAGGATCTTGTCCCCTGGGTAAATTCTTGGACGTATTAATTTGGGAGTTTGGATTGTTGAAACATCTCCTTCTGTGTTCTTTACTGTTGTACACCCTCGTCTCTGCAACTGTCCTGAAATTACAGAAAAAACTAGATGTTAAACAGTTCAAGTAGTTTTGCAATTCAAGTCCTAACACTTCTGATGTTGGCTGAACATCACTTCTCACTTGGGATGGAGGCATTAAAGGTGCTCTCATTCTCCTGCCAGTCACAATCTCACACAGCGAAAGATGTTGGTCAGAACCTTGTTGGTTCCTTAATGCATACAATGCCAGTGGTAGGCAGTGCAACCACCCTTTTTTCAAAGTAAGCTTCAATTTAGCTATTCTTTCCTTTAACAGGCCATTGAGCTTTTCAAAGATACCATTTCCTTGCGGATGATAAGCTGAAGAAAACGTATGTTTTATTCCAAGCAGCTTAGTGGTCTGCTCGAAAACTGCTTTAACAAAATGCGGCCCATTATCCGATCTCATTACTTCACACCCCCCCATTGTTAAGAAAGGAAGAAGGCAATGAATATGGCCAGGGAAATGTGCACGAAATCACACAGTGAACAACTTTGAATCTAACAACGTGCATACAATACCCAAGACTCGTGTATACTAAAACCCAGGAGTGCAAATAGAGTGAAACAATAATACCAATATATGAAAAGGGATGTGGGGTAAGCACTTAGAACCTCCTTATGACTGAAAGGAAAGTCGGCAAACTCCTTACCCACTATGCTATTACAGATACTGACAACGCTAAGCCCACGTAGAAGGCAAGCAAGGACAGGATCTGTGAGCTGACACTCTGGATGATACTGAATAACGAACTTAGAAACAGTACTCACAAGGACCGGAAAGACCACTTGAATGTCAGTAAACCCACAAACCCAGTTGATCAAACAGGGACCCTGAAGGCTATAACAGCAATGGGTGGAGGAAAACTAAATACATAAGACCCTAGTCAAGGGGCAAGTAGGAATAGTGATTATAGAATAGTGAGGAAAAACAAAGGGCATTCACACTGGGACTAGTTACAACAGCACCCCACACCTAATAATCAATGGGAAATAAATGCAGAAGTGCAATGGAAAACATGGAATGGATCCGAATAGAAAGTAAGGATCAGGAGCAGGGAAAATTATATCACAAAAGGAAACCTTTGCCACCCATCCAAGGAGAAAAGGCAAGAAGCTAAATCTATAAAGGGAAAGACTAATGCATCAAGTTTTTCAGTAGCAAAGGACAGCTTCAAAGAAACAGAGAACACAGGCAAATTGGGCAGCATCAAAGGGTAAAGCACAGAGAAAGGCTGCCTGCAGACAGAGGAAGACAGAAAGGGAAATCCAGAAAGCAGAAATCAATTAAGCACATAAATTCGAAATCCAGGGCAGAGGAACAAGAAACAGGAACTAGGAACTAGGCACAAAAGCTAGGAACCAGGAACAAGGGACCAGTCACAACAGGAACACTGCAACAATGACCAGCGCTGGACTGAAGTAAACTGAGGCTTTTAAAGCTGCTTAACGAGCACACCCCTCAGGTGTGCTGCCTGCTGCACCTGCAGCCACAGGTGTTGCCTATCCTCCACCCAACCTTGTCCTGCAAGGGAGGAGGTGAGGCAGTGAGCCAGGCATTCTGGGAAGCATAGTCATTAGATTAAAGTAGCATGCTGGTTGCCAAAAACCAGGAATGGATCCGGAAGGGAAGTAACTTGGAAAATAAGGTTTTAGCGCTCCCAATTCATCACAGCACTGTAGCATAAGGTTCGGAGGAAATGTCCAGTAGGGAAAAAAAACCAAAACATGCCCCCAAGTGACGGGAACGGGAGCGAAGGGAGCGAGCCGTGACACCCATCTGGGAAACACTTCCCGCACCAAAAACTTGCTTGCACAGGTAAAGTCTGGGTGCGTGCATGGACCTGCTTCTATCCATCTGGAAAAAGGATATACTACAACTAAAAGGTATCGCTATCCATTACAAACTTGGATCATGTTGACATAGTCGATATGCAAGTGCTGAAAAGGGCCATTTGGTCTTGGGATCACCCCCCTCACATGCGTAGTGTATGCCCAGCCGTGAACTGCTGATAAATAATAAAATTTAATATAAAAAATGCAACATGTTCCATTAGGTTTGGTACAAACTAATCCTAAGCAATGGTTACAGCAAGATTCTCCCTAGTTGTATGTGCTGGATAGGTTAATTGTTCTAGCGCTAAGTTTAATAAGGCTATGGGCATTACTGATTTACCAGTACTGCCTTGTCGCCACAATGCTTCAGAGGCGTTTAAAGAACACCCTCTTCACTTCCATATGTTATTTTCTTCTTGTGGTGCCTCCCCTTGGAGTTCTACTATCTGTGTTTTAGACATATGATTGTATCCCTCGTCCACGTTTAATAATACAGTCATTCTTTAATTTACATCAATGGTTTCAACATTCATCATTTCTATATCTGTATTTGCAACGCGCTTGGCTTCAGCATCTGCTGCTTGATTTCTGCGCAAGATAAAATCTGTCCCTTTTGTGTGAACTGTGCATTTAACGACTGCTATGCCCACTGGAAGTTGCAGTGCCTTAATGAGCCTATGCAATAAGGCTGTGTGCTGCACTGGCATGCCGTCCACTCGGAGGTAGCCCCTCCTTTTCCAGCGTGCTAATCCTGCATGCACCGTCAAAGTCACATTGGTGGAATCGCTGTATACTGTCACTTCCTGGTCTGTGTGATTCTTGAGTGTGAGTATCAACAGCAATAATTCTCCAGCTTGCACTGAATAATGAGATGGCAAGCTAGTACTTACGAGCACTCAAAATTCTGCATTTGCCAAATGTTTCACTACCGCAGTGCCTGTATATCTTTGCCCGTCATTTTGATCGATTCTGGAAGAACGGTCAATGAAGATAATCTCTCCTCCTACGAGTGCATTCTCCTTTATCCTAGGGAGCTCATCACAGAACTCTTCATAGTTTGCACAATCATGTATAGGTTCTATTTAGGTGATTGGCTCAGCTATAAACATAGCTGGATTCACTATTTTACATCGGACTATTTTAATCACTCAATCAAGTCGATATGATTACCTCAGAGGCAGAAGTCCTTTGAGTAGTCAACGTGCCCTTTGATTTTTCTAAAATTGCGAATAATGCATGTTCAACAAACAACGTTATGGAAGATCCCATCACTATATTTGTTGCTTTCTCTATATCGAACGCGGCAGCTGCTTAACTTTGTTCACATGGAAAGTGACCTTTCATTACTGGGTCAAAAATTCCAATTTAATATGCAGACGTTTGTACCCTAATGTGGTTCTCTGTGTAAGTACTGCTGTCATGAAAGTACCATCTGCGTGCGAGAATAAAAAGAATTCCTCTGCATAATTGGGAATCCCTAAAACTGGAGCCATTCAAATTGTTTTTTTCAGTTTGTCAAACCCTTCTTCCATTGCCTCAGTCCACACGATTTTTACTTTCATAGACTGTGCTTTCTTTAATGCCTGCAAAAGCAGCCTAGTTTATGAGCAGTAGTCAAAGACCCATGCTCGAACATAATTGCATAATCCTAGAAAACTCTGCATTTGTTTTATCGTGTGTGGCTTAGCTGTTTTTAAAATGGCATAAGCTCTTTCAAGAGTAACTTTCTTTCCCTCATGTGAAATCTGTCAGGGATAAGGTTTGGGACAAGGGACGGCTCTTCCTCTGCCCAAAAAGGCATTAAATAGCCAAAAAACTATATTTCCCAACATGATTTCGGAGTGTTTAGTGCTGGAGTTTGTGCGGCACGCCAGCTGGTAATAAGAGGAACTGCTTAAAGTCCTCTGCCGATTATAAGCGGGCGGCGGCATCATTGGACACTAGGAGGTCAGGTAGCGCGGAACGCCGAAGGACTGTTGGGCTGCTCCCTGGGCCGCGACAGTGATTAGCAGCAGCTGGAGCATGAAGGAGCCGGAGCTTGGCCCGCGGTGGTGATTCCTGAACGGCCCTTTCTTTCATGTTGGGTGTCAGACTTCAGGGTCCGGATGTCCTCGTGAGGCAACCGGACCGTCAGTTAAGTGCTCTAAACCATTTGTATTGCTAATGAGGAATGTGTTCTTTTGGCTACTTATTTCTTAAAAAAAACATTGCTGGGGGCGTGGGAGGAAACACGCTAATAAGTTTAAGAACTGACAAAAACTATGCCTGGCTACTATGGATGTGCAAGGAGAGAATCATCTCTATTTAATTTGTTTTGTGGGATAATTACATAGTGTCCCACAGTAAGAGGGCACCTGTTTTGTGTACTTGTTTGGACCTATTGTTTGTCGCTTCACTGTGCCCAGTGGGCCATGAGTCTTGTATTTTCATGCAAGGGACACCCCTTTTGTTTGTGCCATTATGCCATTATGCATGTCTGCAAACCTCTGTGTACCAAGGGAAATGTTCCAACATTTGCTTCAGTATTATGTCATGTCTGAGTATTTAACACCATGTTCTTAGTGCTTGAAGTTGTGTTTTATAAGGCCTCTATTAAGGGTATGCTATGCTAGGTACACTACTGTTTATTAGGTTTTGTATGCAGAAGGTTTATTTCAGGTTTAGGAGGTCAGGTTAGGTGTTCAGGATTTAGGGTACATGTATAGGAGTATTGACCTACACAGTAGTTATTGTTATGTACCTGCTTGTTATGTTTTCCCTTCCTTTCCTTTGTCATTCCACCCCCTTTCCCTAACTCTGTCTTCCCCCCATTGGCTGCCACATGGCTTCCTGTGTTACTCATTTCAGGTGCCCGTGCCAACGGAAGGGAGGGTCGATCTATTCGGCTCTGTGGTTCGGGAGAGGGGGTCGAGTTCCCTATTCTCCCTTTGTTAGTTTGACAAAATCAATTGGCCTATGTACAACACTTGTTGACAATATTGTAATTTTTCCTTGTCAACCTTATATCCTTTATCAGCAAGTATAATCATCAGCTAAACAGAATTGTGTCTGCACTCTTCCTCTGTGGTGCTGCAAACTGAAATGTCATCTACATATTGCAGCACAACGCTTTCTAAAGCAATATTGCTCAAGTCCATCTTGAGGACTCTGTTAAAAATCGATGTGGACTGACAGTACCCCTGAGGCAGCCTTGTGCTTTTTAATCATACTTGTCTAAAGGTGAACGATGTCAGATCTTGTGAGTCTTTATGCCATGGGATTGAGAAATACACATTTTTCAAGTCAATCACCATGAAATATCGCGCATCAACAGGTATATTACATAGAATCGTGGTCAGGTTAGGGACTAGAGGGAACACAGCCTCTACAATCTTGTTTATTGGGTGAAGGTCTTGTATTAAATGCCACAACATCCCCTTTGATTTTTTAATAGGATAAACTGACGTATTACATGGTGACTCTGATGTCACTAAGATACATTGGTCCATCATGGCGGAAATTGTCTTGAAAATTCCTTCACCTGCCTCTGTAGACATGGGATATTGTCGTGCCCGAGGTAAAATTGCTCACGGTTTCAATTTAATCTTCACTTCCCCAACTCCTTTCAGTAAGCCTACATCATAGGGGACTGTAGTCAATAATGAGATTGGCACTTTTGCCATATCTTCATCAAAATATTGAGGATGCTTCTTTGCTAGCATCATTCTCTGCTGGAACTCTCTCTTAATAGCTTTGACCCAATAAGTAATGCACATTTCAAATATCACAAAATCGTCAGATTTGTCATCTTCAAACAAATCTTCATCAGTGATGCCAGTCACTCCGCGGCCTTCCTCAATGGCAACTACTGTGCACAATCATCTACCTTTGTCATCAGTTGCATCAAGTAAAGCCATATTTCCTTGGACTATAGCTGCTTCTAAGGCTAAGGCTAAGGGGAAAATGTGCCCCTCTTCTTCATCCATGGGTATAATTTACTTCCCATATTCTCTTAGTTTTAGGCATTCTTAAGGGTACTGCACAGAGTCATTGCTCTTCTTCTTGCCTTCTGATTGGTGTAGTATATGTCACATACTTTGTTTCACACTTCTCAGCTAATGTAGGTGGGTAGGTGGAGTAGGGGTACTTGGCTCTTCCTCTACACATCTATTGGGATGTCCTTGCCATCGAAATTATGGAGCTGTCCAAAGGGGTTTGCGAGAAATATGGTGGTTTTACCCACTTCCTTGGTTTAGAGTTTCAACAGTTCTCTAGATATCATGGTTGCTTGGGTCCCTGTATCTTTGAGATCTGGCATGTCACACTGGGCCTCATTACAGGTGTTACAGTAAGGCAACAACGGCGCCGGTAGTGCTACCGGCATTGTTGTTACCTTGCTGCAACATTACGAGTATGCTCGCGGGTGCCGCTCTGGAACGCCTGGTCAGACAAAGCATGCAGAGCGGCACCTGTGAGCATTAACGGATGGCAGCAATGGCCCCGTTATCAACAGGGCCATTGGTGCCAACCTCCCCATTCGCATTGAGCCCTATGCAGGCTCAAATGGGAATGGGAATATACCCGGTCTGGGTCTTGCGAAAGGGATTTACCGGGCCCTCCAAGGTTTGAATGACCCGGTAAGTCCCCTTTTGCGGGACCCGGACACGGGTTTGGGGTTAGCCATGCCGGGCATGGCTACCTCCAAATTCATAATGAGGTCCACTGTCCCTTAACTTGGACAGGTACAAACATCTTTCATCTTTCATCTCCAACTTACAGAAAAAGTTTAAGTTAGATAACATTTGATGTATGTCTGGGATTTCATAAACTTGACTTTGAGCAGTCTCGTCAGGGGCATTATTTATTTTTATTTATTTATTTTTGCATTTGTAAAGCGCCTAAACCCAGGGGCATCAAGCACTATTGCAAACTAGTTACACATTGCAAAACCAGTACATTGTGACAGGTGTGGAGCAAGGGTCACACGCAAGCCTCTCAGTGGATGAAGGTTCAGGGTCACTGTTTTTAAGGCTTTTCTGAAAGCCCTGTGGGATTCTCTCGCTCTTAGCGATGGAGTAAGGGAATTCCAATGAGTGACAGCTACTGATGGGAGGCTCGCAACCCCTCATCTGGTTCTTTTGAATTTCAGTAGTGTCATGCAATGGGTGTGGACTGACCTTACAGGTCTGAGGGTGTTGGATCTGATCATTCTTTTTGCCAGATATTGTGGCACTTTATTCGAAAGGTATTTGTGCATGATAGTGAGGATTTTAGAGATTATCCTTTGCTGGATAGGTAGCCAGTGCACCTCCTTGCTTGCTGCTGAGATGTGGTCCCTTCTCGATATGTTGAGTGCTGAATGAAGCGCATTGTTTTGGATTACCTGCATTTTGCTAATGTTCCTCTTAGAATTGCCTGCAAAGAGGGTGTTTCAGTAGTTGAGTCTTGCTCCTGTTGTTGCTTGCGCGATCGTGAGGCAGCTAGCCAGTGTAAGGAATTGTCTCAATGCATTAAGGAGTTTGGCAGTGTAGGCCGCTGAAGAGGTCATCACGTTGACTTGTTTTCTGAGGGAGAGCGTGGCCGCTAGGTGCATTCCGAGAATTTTGTCTGAACCCAATACTGGGATACTTATGCTGTCAATCATGAAGGAGGAGCTTCTTTAGCATTGCTGGCAAACCCACTACGAGGATCTCAGTTTTATCACTGTTCAAATAAAGATGATTTGTGGCCATCCAAGCCTGTTATTAATTGAGCGTGTGTCCACTTCATAGTTCCTTGACAAAGGGAGGAGTATTTGGGTGTCATCAGCATAGTTGGTGTAGGCTATGCTGATGGTGTCAAGGTGGTCAAAAAGGGGTTTGGTAAATATATTATGGAGGGTAGGGGAGATGTAGGAGCCTTGTGGGACACCACAAGGAATGGGCACAGGAGGTGCGCTGCCAACTTCTGAGAAGAATCTCATACAATTTCCTTCCTGGAATGAGGCTACACAGGTCATGGCTTCTTTGGAGAAATTGGTGGTGGCTTTGTGGTGGTGGCATAGGATTTTGCGGTCCTCCAAGTCCAAAGCGGCTGATAGGTCAAGGAGAAGGAGGAGGGATGTCTTTCCATCATCTCTGAACCTATCAAGAAGATTTTTTTATTGTAACAGATTCTGTGTCATGACATGGTCGGAAGCCAGATAGGCGCTTTCCTAGGACTTGGTTAGCTTCTAGGAAGGGCTGAATTTGATTGTATGCTGCCATGTCCAGGATCTTTAGGAGAAAGGGAACTGTGGTGATTGGGCAGTAGTTATTTGGAGCTGTTGGGTCTAGGGAGAGTTTTTTTAGAAGAGGGAAGATCCATTATTCTTTCAGACTGGCACGTACAATGTTAGATGAGAAGGAGGCGTTAATGAAACTGGTGATGAATGGGAATAGGAGGTCAGAGCAGTCTTTGATGATCGAAGAAGAACGGATATCCCCTTTACATGATGGTTTATGATTTCTGAGGATGTAATCAATTTCTCCACATAGACTTCTCTAAAGTGAAAAGTCGGGGTGGGTGGGCTGGTGATAAAGGAGCACACCAGGGATAAGGGCATGTTGGCTTTGATTAGCTCTGATTTCCAAGATATGTTCTGCTGCTATGATCGTATTTTAGTCCTATTATCGGAATGTATGCTTGTGCACCACAACTCATCTTTTGTGACAGTTGTAGGAGGAGCGGCAGGTGTTTCCAGCTTTCTGAGTATACGGAAAATTTCCTAGGAGTTGGAGCTGCCATTAGAAAATCTAATGTTTTAGGCCAGTCGATTTGGTTGCAATGATGGCAAGTTTGCATTCTTTAGCAATCTTATTTAAAAGCAGTTTTCAGTGTATTGGCTGGCACCTTTTTTCAGGTTGCTTCTGCTAACTGGTTTTTGGTTTGTAAGGGCTGGAGGTCTGGAGTGAACCAGGCGTTAATGTGAGCCGCTGGTTTTGCTTTTTACATTGTCCCAGAGGGGCTACTAAGTTCACTGCCTTGATAAGGGTGTTTGTGTTGATGTCTGCTAGTAGCGTTGCTACTGCTAAATCAGTGTGCTCCTACAGGACGGGAGTGAGATGGGGGCAATGGTTTCTTTGGCTATCTTCCAGGCACTACATGACCAGGTTGAAGGTAGGGCCTCTGGTACATGTGTTGGCAGAGATGGTGATCTGACTATTGAGGTCTGCCACCCAGTTCAAGGTTCTACCTTTGTTGTGTGTTGGGCTATCTTACAGTGTTTGAAACCAAGGTCAGAGAGGGTGTTAGCTAGGGCTGAGGTGTCATGGAGCCCTCGGTTTAGGTCTCCAAGAATGATAGATCTGGCGGTAGCCTCGATTATCCTCATGGTCAAGATCATGTGGATTGGTCAAAGACTCTGTAAGAATGACATACAATTTTGTGATTACATAAGGGATTGGAAATTCCCCCTTTTTGTAGATTACAAGACCCAATTAATTACTACTTTGATTATGAAGCCTCCAAACATCTGAATCAGGGGAGTATCTTTTTTTGGGGATTGTTGAAGTTATTTGATTTTGTATCTTTTTGGTCTTGTGTTTGGGGGTTTCTTGGTTTGTCTCTTTTCTTTCGGGTTCTTTGTCAGTCTTGCGTTCACTCAGATTCTCTCTTCTTTTGATGGAGACATTATATCAGGGATCAAAGCAACACTGTGGGCCTCATTACGAGGCTTGCGCTCCCGTAATGAAGGCTGCCGGTACGGGACCGGCACTGTTCATTACGGGATGCGCAATTACAAGGTTCCCTTGCGGGACCCGGAACAGACGCCCGGTAAAACCAGACGTCCTTTCCAAGTCCGGTGAGGGAACCAAGGAGCTAATAACGGACCTGTTATTAACGGGCCCGTTATTAGCTCCATCCCCATTCCCATTGAGCCCTATGTGGGCTCAAATGGGAATGGGGATCGGTTCCTTCAAGGAGGAATTACCGGGTCCTCCAATGTTGGAATGACCCGGGTATTCCTTATTGAAGGAACCCAGAGCTGGAACACGGTATGGAGGCAGCCATGCCCTTATTAAGGGCATGTCATCCTCCATACTCGTAATGAGGCCCTGTTTCTTTTCCACAGAGTTCACTTCATTTCAAATTTAATAGCTACATTGTTCTCCTCACTGAATTTATAAAGAGGGTAAATCATCAACCTTTGCCAATTTTTCAGCAAAGGTCTATTTCCGCATAAGGTAATAGAAGATTTCTCTATTGCTTGATCTATGGTTTCTTTTGCCTCTTTCCTCTTTTCTTTTTATATTTTGACTGAAATAATTTCTTCTTCTCATTGCCCAGCCTGATTTAATGATTTTTTCTGACCAAGGTTTCTACGATAATTAGAATCAGGATTTCCTGGAGGGATCGCATGAATTGACCTGTCACTCCTGTTGTGAGAATTTCTCTTCACTTTCCGAACTCTGTGGTCTTCTTTTTTCATACCTCTCTTCTTCTCTGGAAGGATAACTGTCTCTTCTAAGGAAGTTGTTTTGGTAGTTCTGGGAACTTGTGCTGTATACATTGTTGGATCTCCACTCACCCTGGTACTGGGTCCTGTTATCCTGGACAACGGTCATTTTCTTGGTAATTATACCTAAACAGTGCTGATTGATTTCTCTCCCTGGAAAAATTCACATTTGAAATTTCCTGGGAACTTAATCCTCGGTTCTGAATATTTCTCTCTGTAGGAGGAACATACTTATAGCCTAGGCTAGGTTTTGAGCCTAAATATTAAAGAGAGGATTTATGTAAGTCTCTGGATTTGTAGGGTCAATGTTTTGCATGCCAGGTTGAGGACTAGTCGTCATTCTTTAAACACAGGGTGTTCTATGTCTGTTAGGTTCCTTATCATCTGTGGAATAGGTCTTTGGACCCCACTATTTCGAAGTCCAACTGAGAAGTACTCTTTACCTAAGCTACATTAATGGTGACTGGGGCGGGCATTAGTTTGGGGTTCTTTTCCTAGCTCTCTGGTGTTGTTGAGTGCTGTACTTGATAAATCCTTGTAGCCTGCATGATTATCCACTTAGGAATTCACATGTTATCAAAATCATGCACTAACCGAGTCACTACATGTTTTGGAAGGGCATGCCAGAATGTGATTTTTAATTCTCGAGTTTCGGTATCAACACATCGATGTATCTGGGTAAATGCTCACTTGAGTTCTTCAGAAAACTCCCTCGGTGATTGGTCCTTAGCACACTTTAAATTGTAGGCTGTCTTTCAGGCTTCTTGTGGATTTCTGTAAGTTTAAAAATACTTAAAATTTGCTGTCTTCGTGGAGGACGGTTTGTAACAATTTTCAGCTCAGCAAAGAAGCTTGAAAATCGTGAGGGAATGCCCATTTTACAAAGTGCATATTATTTTGATAATTTTTCAATCCAAATGATGCCATCTTCTGTTCTTACATTTCTAGATGTTCCCAAACTGAATATTTAGTATTTCATGAGTCATAATGCTTTTTATGGCCTTGATTTGTTTGATTTGGTCTTTCACTAACTGCGATTATGGCTTTCTTTTTCTATGTCTCTTTACTTTTATCCAGTTTTCCTCATCATTATCAGAGGCACTGCTAGAATCCCCTTCTCTTCTTGCATATTTCCCCCTTTGTCATTATCACATTAAGGAGGTTGTAGATGGTACTGGGGACCCATTCGCATTTTCTCTTTCCAATGGGTCTTCTGGATTTTGGGCCTCAAATCTTTTTTTGAAGGGCTGGATTGCATGGTATGCCATCATATTGTCACTAAAACAAATGTTTCTCCATCTACCAAAGACCAATTTACCTAGGGGCTCTAGGTTTCATCATAGTCCCTAGCATAGACAGGTGCTTTTAAAAGGCCCTTTTTAGGTTTTTAGGTTGCTTTTTCTATATTTCAGTGTCAGCCAAGAGGCTTAAATTGTTTCTCTGTTGAATCATATGCTCTAATTTCTTTTCCCTTAATTTATTTTCATCTCTTGACTCACTAACTGTTTGGGTGTACTCTCACTCCCTCTCCTGCCCCCCTTGAAATGCTAAGTGTGTCATTTCCCTCTCCTCACAGCTGGATTTCTTTGTATTTCTGTACCTGACAGGGAAATTTGGACTTCCTGTCTATATTTCAGTGTCAGCCAAGAGGCTTAAATTGTCTCTCTGTTGAATCATATGCTCTAATTTCTTTTCCCTTAATTTATTTTCATCTCTTGACTCACTAACTGTTTGGGTGTACTCTCACTCCCTCTCCTGCCCCCCTTGAAATGCTAAGTGTGTCATTTCCCTCTCCTCTCAGCTGGATTTCTTTGTATTTCTGTACCTGACAGGGAAATTTGGACTTCCTGTCTATCTGGATGAGTTTGGGAAGGAGATAAGGCATGTCTGGCTTCCTGTATCTCCTCACTATGACTAAGTACTCTAAAACAACTAGCGTGATTCTGGGATGTTTTTTGGCAATAAAGGATTAGGGATTGGGGACAATCTCCCCATCTCCATGGAACTGATCTGTCTGTGAGTTTTATACTGTGAGTCCAAACTTGCTTGAACATCTTTAACATCTTGTCAATCTAGCCTGAATTGTATCAAATGCCCTAGATTTGAAAGCTAGGATTTCTTTCATATTTTTTAATTCCTTTGTAGTAAGTGTCTTTGTTGCTGGTACATCTGTGCTTCATCTACTGGCTCCTGAGTGAAAGTCCTCCAGCTGTTTCTTTCTTTCTTTTTTAACATTTTTGTATTATTTGTCATGGCTGTGAAAACACAACCTTTCAAATATTAACAAAATATAACATAATACATTCATATAAAATTGTTTACAATATAAAATTCAACATAATATTGAGTCCATTTATACCAAAAGTTAAAAATATCTAATACATGAACTTTCTAGTGATCTCTGCATCACGTTTAGCATGACAATTATCTAATGTCCCTATATCCTAGCTCATATTAATGTGCTTGATCCATTAAATTCAAGGATTTCACAAATCTGATCATTGCCAAATTCATTTTTACCAACTGACTATTATACAGAATAGACCACAATTCATCAGAATCTATTAAATGATGCTCTGTAAACATGTGTTTAAAAAAGCACACTCTTTCATCTAGTAAAAACATACATTCAACAACAAGAAGTTGTAAGGTCTCAGTCTGGTTTGGCATAATACAAAATCTGCATTCTTCACTTGGACTTTGTTTTCTCATAAAAAGAATCTCCTTTGTGTGGCATAAATTCAGCCTTATTCGCATAAAACTCACCCTACTTTATGGGTCCGGAACTTTTGTTAGATAATGTTCTACACAGTGAAGTTTCTTATTTCTGTATGGAAAGTTCCTAAGGGATTTCAATTTCATACACGATTCTGCTGTTTCGATCCAATCGGACCACCACAATTTTCTTTTAGCTTTCCCTGGATTAGAAACAAGGAGGTTATCGTCAATATCTGCCTGTTCCATGACCCTCTTTATCTGCGACTGCCAGGTCGTTATATTAGGACATTCTGTCTCTAAGATGTACTTTCCCACTGTAAACATAATGGACTTTTTTAAGATCACCATCAAATATTTACGGTAGTTTCCACACATAGTTAGCATAAAGATACAAGATACCCAATTCCTGTCGTAACCGGCACACAGAAACAGTTTGAGGTACACCAGTAATTGCTTTCCAGAACTTCCCCTCCATTTTTAACCACACCACTTCTGGTATGTAATCTCTCACCTCTGCACCTCTGCACCATATACCAGAATAGGTATAACCTTTTGTTGATAGAATGTAACTGCCGGTAAAAATGAGAATTTCCCATATTTTGCCTGCACAATGTTTGCTTGGGAAATCCCAGTCCGCATTTTTTCGTCAAGTTCTCGATAGTAAGACTTATCACTCAGACTATTAGTGATAGTAAGACCCAGATGTTTATATTCAGATATTCCGAGACAACTTCGAGGTTTACATCCTGAAGGTCCCAATCTTTCTTTTTTATCCACTTTTTTGTTCATGCCTAGAATCAGAATTTTACATTTCATTTGATTTATTTTTAATAAGTTTGTATCAGCAAACTTGCTTAGGCATAAAAGAAGGGCACGCAAACCCCTGGGAGTTCTAGCCAACAACAAAAGGTCATCGGCATAGAACAGCCGGGGGATCCCCTGACCTCCCAGTCAGGGAGCATATGATACAATCTCTGCTAGGTCATGGCATATTTCAGATGAAGAAGTTAAACAGTGTGGTAGCCTATACACAACCCTGCTTCAATCCTCTCCATGTCTCAATCAGTTCTGATAAAGTACCATCCATTGAAAGTCTAATTTGTACAGTGGTATTTAAATGAAGTTGATTTATCCAAAACACTAAATGATTCGGGCATTCGGCTCTTAACTTTTCAATTAACTTTTCAATCAGGTGTTTCCTACAGACAGAGTCGAAGGCTGCCTGGAAATCTATAAAGGCAAGATATACTGGTTGTTTCTTCCTTTCTTCAGGTGTTCAGTCTCTAACTTTGCTTCATCAAGATTGTCGCTAATGCATCAATGTTTTCTTTCAATGATACATTTTCCTGTGTTCTCTTCATTAATTCTTTTTTTTTTATTCTTTATTTACACAATAGAAGATATACAACAAACTAAACAGTATTAACAATAAAAACATTCCATAACTAAGTAACAAAGAGATAAAGACCAAGAAATTCAACATATGCCAATACAACAGATTCACAGACCCACCCCGCCACCCGCCTCCGACCCCAGCCAAAAATGAAACTAGTACATATCTAAAAAACCTCCAAATGTTATCATAAATCTTCAATTTCCTCAGTCTTTTGTAGATTACATTTTCCATGCCTGCAAGTCTAAACATTTCCTCAATCCAATCTGCCGATTGTGGCTCAACTTGAGACTTCCATCCTCGCAGAATAATTTCCTTACAGATTGAGGCCCCCCTGAGAAGCCATTTCTTTTGCGATCGAGACAAAGTATTAAGTAAATCATCACAACCAAGTATCATAGTCTTGAAATCCAGTTCTATGTGCCTCCCAAGCACTCTTACACACATACTGCATAAATCAGGCCAGAAACCTCGTGCACATACACAACTCCAAAGCATGTGCTCTAATGGTCCCACCTCACACGAACATCCCCAACAATCATTTGACTCTAACATACCCCACTTTTCCAATCTCTCTGAACTCCAGTACACTCTGTTAAGAATTTTGATTTGTCGCGTTCTCTCACATAAGCTCAACGAGCAGAGATTCACATTTACACACATACTAAGCCACATCTCCATTGATATATTAGAACCTAGCCTTGTATTCCATTCATCTCGTAAGCTGACGTTTTCCTTTTACTTAGCTATAATTTGCTTATAGACTCTACTAGCAGCTGCCCCATTTCTAGGCACTCTCCTAGTAGTAAAGATCTCTAGATTCACATCATCACACCATTCCACTTTCCCAACAATGTTTTTCAACCATCTAAAGTCTGCATCGGAAACATTTGTGCTATTCCATTTCATGTTCAATTCTGCCCCAGAAATCCACTTCCCATCCTTCCAAATATCACCAATCCAATTCATCCCACTCATAAACCATTCAGGCCAAAACAATGCCCTCCTGTCAGGAATAAGGGCTGGTGCCGCCGGGGAGTAACTAAGTTTGCTTATTAAAGCATTGGTAAAGAGAACTAAATTTCCCAGCATTCCATGGAGAACCTGTAGTTCAGCACAAGTTGCCGCGCGTTGCCAGCTGCAAGTAATGAAGGGCAGCATAAAGCCAACACGCTCGCAACCGCAGGTGTGGCTTATTTTGTGTTCCTAGATGGGTGCGGTCGGAGCGAGAAGTGAGTGAAGCTTTCCTTACAGCCCGTAAGACTTTGGAGCAAGACGAAGCTGGCGGACTGGCTGGCAGTTGTTACAGCTTTTGCTTCAGACTCCGAGTGGTCCCGTGGGGCCGCTCGGAGCTCAGATAAGTAATGGGCACATTACGCTGGTGAATACTGGGAGCAGGTTGAATGCGGGCGGGCTGGCTGACAGTGGTTACGGAATTTTCTTCAGACTCTGAGTGGTTCCGTGGGGCCGCTCGGAGCTCAGATAAGTACTGGGCACATTATGAGTTTCCTGCAAAGTGTGTGTTTTCAGTGAATCCTTGTTAAGGACTTCGATGCTCAATACGCGTGTGTTTAAAGGCACGCGGCAGAGTGCAGACCATGTTTAGGGTTGCGAAATCAGCAACATACAGTACAGGACATTCAGGGTTAGGGGTTGTTTAGGCACAACAGTGATCTGTGTCCCTGACTGGGCATGTACATTATGGCTATATGTGTTCAGTGTTGCTTCAGCTTGCCCAACGGGCCATGTGTCATGTATTTCATGTATGGAATCTAATTCCATTGTTGGTGTTCATCTATGCTTGCTATATGTTTATCTTGTTACATGTTCACACGTATTAAGGTGTGTTTATACGATTTAGAGGTAGGCTGGAGGCAAGATTAATAGCGCATACCCTATGTGTTTGGTTTAGTAAAAGAACTAGATAAGGAGGTTTTTTCCCTGTGCTTCCCCTTTCCTATCCACCTTAGGAGTTCCCTAACCCTCTATCCGGTGTTCCTACATCCCTACCCTATCCACAACCTCTTCCTAACTCCTCTTCCCCCCACCTCTTCCCCCCATTGGCTGCCAAGTGGTGTCCTGTGTCTATAATCAGGCGCCTGTGCCAACCACGGGTGGAGGGTCAAATTCATTCGGCTTCTGTGGTTCGGGGGAGAGTGTCGATTCCTCTCCTCCATTATTGTGTGCATACTGACATTATAAGCCACCCCCATATTGGGATACTAAAACCACCCAAGCCAAATGGATACGACTCCTCCGCCTTTAGCCGATGTGCTAAAGGCTCTTCAAGATATTCAGTTAGAATTAGCACAGGCACGCCAAGAGTCAGACAACTTAAAAGTACAAGTACAAGGTTTGATGGCTCAGCGAACTCCCTTGGAGGAGGCTAGTGGGTCTAATGTTAGAGAACCATCTACTAGTCAAAATGCTACTGTTATTGTTCAATCTCCTAGTAATGTACCGTTAGCAGCACCTGAACGTTTTCTGGTGATCCTCGGAAGTATATGATGTTTCTTACACAATGTAGATTGCATTTTCTGTGTAAACCCATGGTGTTTGAGACCATTCAGGCCAGAACGGCATTTGTAATATCATACTTGACAGGGGTTGCGGCGGCCTGGGCAATGCCCTTGCTTCAAAAGGATGATCCTTTGCTGTATAGTTGGGATGGGTTTTTGGCAGAATTTGGAAGGTTGTTTGATCGGCGGGAAGTGTCTTTGGCCCAAGATAAAGAATTATTAGGGTTGAAGCAGGGTGCTAAAGATTTGGTAACGTATGTGACCCAATTTAATAGATTGGTGATTGAAACAGAATGGCCAGAGGCTAAACAAACAGTGTTATTTTATCAAGGATTGAAGGATGAACTAAAGGATGCCATTGCTCAAGTGGAACCGCAACCTAGAACATGTACAGCTATGATAGATTTGGCATTGAGACTAGATCACAGATTGAACGAGAGAAGAGGTGAAAGAAAAAGACCGGAGGCCGTCTCGTTTGCGAGACTAGATAGAAGTAGAGGAGGAAGGTTGAGTGAGGTGAAACCCATGCAGATTGGTAGTATTAGAAGACCTTTATCAACAGCGGAAAAAGAGCAGCGGAAAAGTAACAATCTATGTCTCTATTGTGGACAAGCAGGGCATTTTATCCGCAATTGCCCTAATACTCCTCAGAAAGGGGGCGGGGGAGACAAGAGCAAGAAGGAAACGGTAAAAGAGATGGGCCGGCCTTAGGGGGAACACAGGTGTCTGGCCCGAGTGAAGTAAGGTTCCCCAGATGGGTAGCAAACACGGTTGGAAGCAAAACCTCTCATTTTTATATCTTGGTGACATTATGTTTTGCGTTGTCCAAAAAAGAGGTATGGGCAATGGTGGATTCGGGGGCTACGGGAAATTTTGTAGACATTACTTTGGCTGAACATTTAGGATTACCTGTGCAAGACAAGGAGAGGGTGGAAGGTGTGCAGTCAGTGGATGGGTCCCCGTTGATATCCGGACCAATTCGGAAGCAGACTGAGAAATTGGAGATGATATGTGCGGCAGGTCATAGAGAGGAAATCACATTTGATTTGATAGCAGCACCTCAGTTTGGCGTGATCCTAGGAATGCCTTGGTTGAAAGAACATAATCCAAGAATTGACTGGGTAAAGCAGAGGTTGTGGTTCGAGGAACAGGAGTGTAAGGAACATATGTTATCAGAATTGGGAGCCCGGCAGCATTGTTGGTGGAAAGGAAACTGGATATGCCAGTAGTAGGAGTGGTGGAAACAGAGATCCCTGCCCAGTATATGGAATTTGCTAAAGTTTTTGACGAAAGAGGAGCGGAACAACTACCACCGCATCGACCATATGATTGTGTTATCGAATTAGAGGAGGGGGCCAAGTTGCCTTGCAGTCGGATATATGCTCTCACCGAAACTGAAAACAAACATCTCAGAGAATATCTTGCTGAGATGTTGGCTAAAGGGTTTATCCGACATTCAACTTCCCCTGTTTCTTCCCCCCTATTTTTTGTTCCCAAAAAGGAAGGCACGTTACGAACATGCATTGATTATCGTGCATCAAATAAGGTCACAATTAAGAATAGGTTTCCTTTACCTTTGATTTCTGTCTTGTTGGATGAAGTACGGTCCGCAAAGATTTACACTAAGTTTGATTTGAGAGGTGCCTATCATTTGATAAGAGTTAAGGAGGGTGATGAGTGGAAGACGGCCTTCAGAACTAAGTTTGGGTTGTTTGAGTACCTTGTAATGCCATTTGGCTTATGTAACGCTCCAGCGGCCTTTCAGTTTTTTATGCAAGAAGTATTGCGAGATTTCATTGACATTTTTGTTATTGTTTACATTGACGACATTTTGATATACTCAGATTCCCCAGAACAACATGTTGGACATGTACAGGCCGTGTTGAAGCATCTGCAGGAATACCAACTGAGTGTAAAATTGGAGAAATGTGTATTCCATGTAAAACAGGTTGAATTTTTAGGATTTATTCTGACTCCAGCAGGAGTGGTTATGGATCCCAAGAAAGTGCAGGCAGTAACTGAGTGGCCTTCCCCGCAGTGCATTAAAGATATCCAATCATTCTTAGGGTTCGCCAATTTTTATCGGCGTTTCATTAGTAATTTCTCCAAGATAGTTTCTCCTATCACACAATTACTTCGGAAGGCAGTAAGATTTGTTTGGAATTCTGAGGCAGAAAACGCTTTCAAAGAATTAAAGAAAGCTTTTACTACAGCACCCGTGTTAAGACATCCAATCATTGAGAAAGCTTTTCAGGTGGAGACAGATGCTAGCAATGTGGCCATAGGAGCTATACTGTCACAGAAAGAGGAGGATGGAATATGGCATCCAGTGGCATTTTTCTCTAGAAAATTGACCGGTTGTGAGCAGAACTACTCCATTACTGATAAGGAATTGTTGGCCATTCGGGCAGCCTTTCTAGAATGGAGACATTATTTACTAGGGGCACGGCATCAGGTGGGGTGGTAACAGATCACAAGAACTTGCAATATTTCAAAACTGCACAAATCCTGAGCCAGAGACAACTGAGATGGTCCCAGTATTTTAATGAGTTTGATTTTGTGGTAACATTCAGACCAGGCAGTAAAAATGGGAAGGTGGATGCCTTATCCCGACAACAAAATACAGACAATCTAGTAGAGGAAGTCAAAACAATTATTGCCCCAGAAAAAGTTATTGGAGCAGTCACTAAACACATAATTGACCAAATAAAGAAGGTGTTGTCAAATGCAGAAGTGGAAAAATATGGATGCAACACGAATGGTGTGGGAGGGGTTGCCTTATCATAATGGGCATTTGTACTTACCCACCAAAGAATTACAAGAAAAGGCATTGTATTGGTGCCATAATTCTCCTTTAGCAGGACATGCTGGGCAAAGGAAAATGCAAATCATGTTAGAGAATTACTTTTGGTGGCCTACATTAAGAAAAGATGTGGAGAAATATTTATTACATTGTGTAAATTGTGCACGTAATAAGTCTGAGCATGTAAAAAAGAGAGGGCTCTTACAACCATTGGCCACTCCTGAAATAGCATGGACTCACCTGTCAATGGATTTCATTACTGACCTACCACCCGATAATCAGTTCAATACCATTTGGGTGGTGGTAGATTTTCTGTCCAAACAAGCCCGTTTTGTTCCATGTGTGGGAATTCCGGGAACAGGCAAGTTGGCAGAGTTGTTTTTGCAACATGTAGTCAGATTGCATGGTCTGCCAAAGAGCATTGTGTCGGATAGGGGCTTGCAGTTTACATCCAGGTTTTGGCGTGCTTTCTGTCGGATGTTGGGAATCAATTGTGCTCTGTCCACTAGCTATCATACCCAAACCGATGGGCAGACCGAAAGAGTGAACCAGACATTGGAGCAATACCTGAGAGGTTACCTGGGGGATGGCAGAGAATCGTGTGTGCAGGCACTGTGGTTGGCGGAGTTTACATATAATAACACTTTTCACAGTTCTTTGGGAATGGCACCTAATGAATGTTTGTATGGGCATGAACAAAACATGATACCAGAACAACTACCAAACATGGAAAATATGCCAGCATTGCAAGAGCGAAAACAATTGCTTCTTCAAGTCAGACAGAGGGCACGCACAAATCTGGAGAGAGCCAAAGAAGCATATAAAAGACAGGCGGATAAACATCGACAAAAAAGTCCGCAGTATCACGTGGGAGATAGAGTTTGGTTATCAACACGCAATCTTTCATTGGTAGGATCACGTAAATGTATGCCTCGGTTTATTGGTCCTTATGAAATATGTAAGTGTGTATCAAATACTGCTATGAAATTGCGTTTGCCAAAGACTGTGCCGGTACATCCGGTATTCCATGTATCTTTACTTAAACCTGCAGGTCCCGGAATGAAGACCAAACGGCCTCCACCCATTGTACAAGATGGACAAGAGGAATACGAGGTCAAAAGGATTTTGGACGTGAAAAGGAAGAAGAAGCATCTATGGTACCTCATTCAATGGGTAGGTTACGGACCAGAAGACTGTTCATGGGAACCAGCAGAGGCCGCACATGCCCCCAGATTGGTGAAATTATTTCATTTGAGACATCCGGAAAAACCTGGTCCTGGAAAGAGGCCTGGGAGAGGAGGTAATGTCAGGAATAAGGGCTGGTGCCGCCGGGGAGTAACTAAGTTTGCTTATTAAAGCATTGGTAAAGAGAACTACATTTCCCAGCATTCCGGGGAGAACCTGTAGTTCAGCGCAAGTTGCTGCACGTTGCCAGCTGCAAGTAATGAAGGGCAGCATAAAGCCAACACGCTCGCAACCGCAGGTGTGGCTTATTTTGTGTTCCTGGATGGGTGCGGTCGGAGCGAGAAGTGAGCGAAGCTTTCTTTACAGCCCGTAAGACTTTGGAGCAAGACAAAGCTGGCGGACTGGCGGGCAGTTGTTACAGCATTTTCTTCAGACTCCGAGTGGTCCCGTGGGGCCGCTCGGAGCTCAGATAAGTAATGGGCACATTACGCTGGTGAATACTGGGAGCAGGATGAATGCGGGCGGGCTGGCTGACAGTGGTTACGGCATTTTCTTCAGACTCCGAGTGGTTCCGTGGGGCCGCTCGGAGCTCAGATAAGTACTGGGTACATTACGAGTTTCCTGCAAAATGTGTGTTTTCAGTGAATCCTTGTTAAGGACTTCGATGCTCAATACACATGTGTTTAAAGGCACACAGCAGGGGTTGCTAAATCAGCAACATACAGTACAGGACATTCAGGGTTAGGGGTTGTTTAGGCACAACAGTGATCTGTGTCCCTGACTGGGCATGTACATTATGGCTATATGTGTTCAGTGTTGCTTCAGCTTGCCCAACGGGCCATGTGTCATGTATTTCATGTATGGAATCTAATTCCATTGTTGGTGTTCATCTATGCTTGCTATATGTTTATCTTGTTACATGTTCACACGTATTAAGGTGTGTTTATACGATTTAGAGGTAGGCTGGAGGCAAGATTAATAGCGCATACCCTATGTGTTTGGTTTAGTAAAAGAACTAGATAAGGAGTTTTTTTCCCTGTGCTTCCCCTTTCCTATCCACCTTAGGAGTTCCCTAACCCTCTATCTGGTGTTCCTACATCCCTACCCTATCCACAACCTCTTCCTAACTCCTCTTCCCCCCATTGGCTGCCACGTGGTGTCCTGTGTCTATAATCAGGGGCCTGTGCCAACCACGGGTGGAGGGTCGAATTCATTCGGCTTCTGTGGTTCGAGGGAGAGTGTCGATTCCTCTCCTCCATTATTGTGTGCATACTGACACCTCCCCTTGTCCTTAATTTTGGGATTCAACCAAAGTGAAGCATTAGGCGACTTCAATGCATCTGCACCCATCAAATCATGAAGACTCTTCCAATTATACTGCAAAAATTCTGTCATCAGATCTTTCTTACCAACTGAATTTGATGGTGTTAGAACCGCCCTGGGAGTAAGCGGGCCAGTAAGACTCATCCCGGCAATTGTTCAGTCATCTGGTGAATCTTTTAAAAATGGCACACGAAACTGACTAGAAAACACCAGATGAAGCACGAAAATTAGGGATACTAAGACCCCCTTTATCTAATGGAAGCTGAAGTTTCCATAGCTTTTGCCTAGGCAGTTTCTGATCCCAAATAAATGATTGAATCAAACCATCTAAATCTTTCCCATTATGTGGGCTAACCTTTAATGGAAGCATGCTCAGGATATAGTTAATTTTGGGGGCTGAGGTCATTTTCAGAGCATTCACTTTACCCCAAAGCAACAAGTTCAACAAAAACAATTCTCCAGAATAATTTTGAAATCTTTGCAAATTTCCCTCATATTCTCATCCACCATATCACTGATCAACAGGGTTAACCATATACCCAGGTATCTCAATCTTTTTTCACACCATTGAAAGCCCCAATCCATGAGGGAAGCCTTATCACATGAAAAGGACAACGGCATAACCTTAGATTTAGTCCAATACATTTTGTAACCAGCCCCCTTATTAAACTTGTCTAGGCTATCCATCAACATGGGTAAATAATTGTCAAGATCTCATAGAACCAATAAGAGATCATCCACATAAAACCAAATTCTCTGCTCCACACCCCAGTAACCTATGCCCTTCAATCCTTGACTACCTCTAAGTGCAATTGCCAAAAGCTCAATGGCTAAAACAAATAATAGTGGAGATAAAGGGCAGCCCTGCCTGGTACCCCTCTTCAAATCAAAAGAATCTGACCTAAATCCCTTTGTCCTAACATCAGCAGTTGGACACGCATAAAGAAGAGCTATCCAAGAATTATAACTTTCTCCTAGATTCATGCTACTCAAGACCGAAAAGAGGTATTCCCAGTTCACCCAATCGAACGCCTTCTTGGCATCAAGAGAGAAGACTGCCATACCCTCAGTCGAATCTTGGGCCTGGGACATTGTTAGTAACAGCTTACGTATATTACTGGATGTCCTACGATTTTTAACAAAACCAAACTGATCATCATGAACCAGAGTCAGCACCAAATGTTCAATTCCCAAGGCCAGAACTTTCATCAAGATTTTGTTATCTGCATTAATCAAGCTGATTGGGTGATAACTAGAGGGCAAATCTCCATCCTTCCTCTTCTTTAAGAAAACTGAAATGGTAGCATGATTAGTAGTTGCTGGTAACAAACCATCTTTCTTAGAGGCTATGAGCATATCCCTCAATAATTCCAATGCAGACTCAGGTAGTACCCTATAAAAGTACGCCACCCGGTCCCGACGACTTCCCTGTGTTCAACTTGTGAATTGCACACTTGAGTTCATCCATAGTTTTACCACTATCACGCATTATCTTATCAGCGTCTGTAATTTTAGGAATACTTAGATCACGAAAAAAGGACTCACCATGACCTGTAATACCTGACTCATCCTGGTATAAATGAGTATAATAATGTTTGAAAACATCATTAATTTCTTTCGGGTTAAAAGTGGTAACACCATCAGGCCTACAAATTGACGTAATTGCACCATCCAAGTATTGCTGACAAAGTCTGTATGCTAACCATCGGTCGCACTTCTTGCACCTTCTCAAAATATGAACACTTCAAACGCAGAGTTCTTTCTCTGCCCTCTCCGTTATAATTCCATTAATCTCCTTCCTCGGGTTTCGTAACTCTCTCTTCTTTTCTAAGCTTCCCAGATCACACTAAGATACTCGTAATTTCCTTAATACGCCTATCCAAGTCCAACCTCACGTTCTCCATCTTCTTCCTTTTCCCGCAGGACAGTCCCAAAACTAAGCCCCTCATGGTACACCTAAAAGCTTCCCAAATAAATTTAGAACTTAGTTCATCAGAGCGATTTTCTGTCACAAAGTAATCAGCTTCTGATCTAATGTGGACAAGTACACCCTCATCACTTAAGATTGAAGTGTTCATTCTCCATGTAAAATATTTATAGAGTACAAAGTCTAATTTCAAAGCCATAGATACAGGTGCATAATCAGTTACCACAATATACCCGATCACTCCTGTTAGTTTTCAGTCATCCTACCACCCATAAGAAGCATATCTAAGCAATAGTAAGTAGCATGCAAGCCCAAGTAGAAGCTGAATTCTCTCAAGTCTGGGTGCTCAAGTCGCCAACAATCTTTTAAATCTTGCTCTTCTACCAATGCTCGGAATGAAGAATAATGATTATCTTTCTCCTTAACATCCTAGTTCCACTATGATCCAAAAGGGGATCCATCACCAAGTTAAAATCACCCCCCAAAATAATGTTAGGCGAGTCCAGATCCTGGATCATTTGAGAAACTTGCCTGAAGAACAGACCATCACCAATAGAGGGAGCGTACACGTTACACAAAATCACAGTCACCCCTTGAATTTCCACCAGCAATGCAATAATTCTCCCATCCTTATCCAAACTCTCTCTTAACATTTTAACTGTTGCATTCCTACGAATTAAAATTGCAACACCTCTAGACTGTGAGGAATAGCAGAAGCCACAGACTCCTTGTGTAAGAAACACTTGTGTATAGGCGCGTTACAAATACCATATCATATCATATCAGACGCTCCCCACCCACATCCTCTGTACATTTCTAATCTCCCCCTTTAGCAAGTGTGTCTCCTGCAAAAAACAGATATCACTTTTCTACTCATCCAGACAATGGAACACCTTCATTCTTTTCAACTTTTTATAATTCCATTAACATTCCAAGTCTTGATAGTCAGATCTGATCCCACAGCCTTAGCCATTGTATAACTAAGCACAGAACACAAACAGAAATGAACTAGTTCCAAAATCAGACAAAAAACAACCACCCCTCTCTTGAGAAAATGCTGGAATCCAACACCAACAAAGAATCCAAAGCCCTATACCCCCAGCACTACTCCCAATTAAATGCAAACCTAACCCAATCAAATAATATCAAGATATATCACAAATATACTGGCCTCCATAACCCGAATGTAAACCATAAAATCTTGTTCATGAACCAAAACTTCATCCACCCATATCAAACCAAAAACCCACCAAACTTGAACCCACAACTACACCCAAACAGAGTATCTCGATACCTGTTAATCTCCTGCATAAGGATAGCAAAGTATCTTCTAAACCAACCCATCATATTGAGAACCCTGTAAATGTACGACATCAACATTTGTCACCATCCCCTAAACTCAATGAATCGACCAATAAAATAGAATCATAGACCAATCCACAAATAAAGTTAACCCGAATGTATATTAATGGAAGTGCAAAAGAAAACAGCAAACATCAGTATTCATCCTACCACCCCCCCCCCCCACTGGCAAGTGCCCAAATCAGAAGCATCCCATCCATTTCCAGCCCCATCACAAACACATAGATTAGCTCATCACATTCATCAATAACAAAAGTCAGACAGCACATCTCATCTTCCATATCCCACACAATGCTCGGGCGGTCTACTACCAGCCGTCACGATCACATAAATACAGCACATCACACTCACCAGAAGCAAAAAGCAGAGAGCACATCCCATCTTCCATATCCCACATTAACAGCCATCATACATAAAAGCAGAAAATCCCATTATGCATAGAATTAGACAGAATGAGCCGCAGCATTCACCACTATCTCACTCCCAACAATCCCTCCATACACATACATTACTCCACATAACATTGGTTGACAAAGGAACTCCCAGTCAGCGTTCATCCAAGCCTGGTAAATACAGTAAATGATAACATTGTGGACATCAGGATAGTTAGCAGAGCGACACACAACACTCTCAATTCAAGTTCCTACATATGAAAGTATGTATAACAATTAAGGGACTATAGGCAATGAAATATAATCAAAGGGAATTATAAGAGCATTGAGTGAGCCTCATGCCATCCCAAAACATCACTCAATCGAAAGTGCAAAACCATGAAAGCAAACGAATGAAACACAATATGCAACAAATCGCACATTCAATGCACAAATGTAATGTATAATAAGCAGTAAAACCAATTGTAAATAAAATACTTAGCCATCCAGCCTATCAGCCACACCTTGCATCTAAGCTAAATAGTGACACGTTATAACAGCTAAACATAAACAAGCAGGGTGATAACCTGGATGACCTCCAATAAACTTCCCTATCCCGCCCCTTCAACCTACAACAGTTCCGTAAAACCACCTTGAACAAATAAATGCTGCAGGCAACACTGTTTACTGACCAAACCATACCATATCAAGAAAAGCAGAAATAACCGAAACATTAATTAACTGCATAAAAAGAAATACCCACACCAAAATACGAACATATCAGCACAAAATCTATCTATATCCAATCCAGTCCAGAACTAAGTTCAGCGATGTCAGAATCCGAAAACATCAGAGTCAATAGCAAGATATGGTTCCAAACAAAACTCACAACACCAGCTGAAGCCATCCAAAACAGAACTTCTTCTTCTTTACATCCATTTCCTCTGATAGCTACGTAGATGAGACGCATCTGCCAATTGGAGCTCCACCCATATTCTCCATGACTCGGAGCGCTACGACCACCAAATATGCCGACTCCAAAATCCTCTGCCAGCTTTCCGTTTCAATCCGAACCTGTGGGGTGGCAGATATAAAGCATCCAAATCCTTTCTGGCTTCTGCTTCCCATGGAGTGTTTGCAGGAAGACAGAGGGAGCGAAGCCAGGAAGTGAAGCTTACCAAATCAGCTGACAGTGCACTGAAAGCCGGGTCCTTTACTCATGTTTGAGCACCCAAAAGTACAATCAGCCACGGAACATAAACAAGGCATCATTTGAAAAAAGAAACTTTAAACTGCATAAGCAAACCAGCGCCATTTTAGGTAAATTTAAAATAGCATTAAAAAAAGAAAATAACACTAAAGTGTAAAAAGAAATTAAACCTAAAAAGTAAAACTGTAGGCCCTCCAACGTTGGAATGACCCGGTAATTCTCCATTCAGGGAACCCGGACCAGGTATGCGGTAAGGGGGTAGCCATGGCGATAATAGCACCATGGCTACTGTAACGCTCACCTGATTCCCGTAGAGGCGCCGGTCTTGACTGGGCGTATACCGTATCTTCTAAGGTGATGTGTAACACACGGCTGGCACTTTGGGCTGGACCCCTTTGCACTGTATGGCTGACTTGAAGGGTAAGGTGTCTGCAGATAGAAAATATGGGATTAATGAACTGGGTTATTGAATGTCTCTCTCTTCTTCCCTTTCTCTTCTCCTGTAGGACCCCAAAGGTTAACGCGCTCACCTTAGGTAAGTGAACGCCGTGCTCTCCATCTGCTTCGGAGCAGGGTGCTGAAACCAGTTTCCTCACTGGATAAGGGAAGCAGGCCTCTTGACTTCAGAGGACTGCTGTCCGTCGTTTTCTTCACGCACGGTAAGTTTCGAGTAATTCAAATGTCTTTAAAAGTCTTTAGTAATGTTGTATCTTGTTTTGCAGGGTTCCGGCGATGGCGAAGATGGAGCCCGTGTGATGAATAGAAGCGCCTTGAAGCACGTAAGTAAGCGCTTGCTGCCTGCTTCACGGCGCGCTCTAACTGTCTTTTTTCTTTGCAGGTATAAGTTCGGAGTGGCTGCAGGGTGCCGGAATACCCACTGGGTTAGATGTGAATGGAGTAATGGCTCGTGAGTATTTAAGTTCCCCAAAGTCTTTAAACGCACCTTGTTTTATCTTTCAGATGCGGGATGCAGCGCCGAAGGCCTCCGGAGCGTGCGCAGAATTGGTAAGCTTTTGTCTTTCAGATGCCGGAATGCAGTGGAGCGTTGATGACAACCGATGGATCAGGTAAAAGGAGAGCTGTCACTGAAGACCGTAATGCTAACCTGTTCTTTCTTGTCTTTGTAGGTGTTGCTGAAGACTGGATTCAGGATGGTAAGCCTTTTTCCTTAGGCCTAGGATCAGATGCAGAAGACACGATGAGCGTTCTGCTGCAGAGGATGCAGAATAACGCAAAGCAAGATTCATCCATCGGGTGTGGTTTAAATAGCCTCCTGTAGTGCTTAGGTGTCTCCTTCCACAGCCACGCCTAGGAAAGAAAAGAGTCCCTGCTTTCCAGAAGAGTTCCAGGGTTCTGAACCTAGGGAGTGGCTCCTGCCCCACCCAACAAGAAAAGTAGTCCCGAACAGAAGAGGATCAGAGGCTCAACTGGCAGGTAAGTAAGCAGCATGGTCTGCCGCAGGTAAGTCCACCCAAGCATTATGAGCCCGGCGCTTCCAGCGCTGGGACTGGGCGCATTTATGAGCCTGGCGCCACCGGCGCCAGGACAGAGTCCAAAAGGTCCCAATTGGGACCGGCTGGCGCTCGGAACCTGGGTTATGGGTCTGCTTCCAAGGGAGTTGGGCAAGTCCTGACCTCTTGGAAGCAGAGATCATGACAGTACCCCCCCTCAAGGCCCCTCCTAAACCGGGCTTCTCCGGGGGTTTGGGTTTGTCAGGAAATGTTCGATGAAATTTTTTGATTAGGCGAGGAGCGTGGACATATTCAGCAGGTTCCCAGGATCTCTCTTGGGGGCCGTAGCCTTTCCAGTCAATTAGGTAAAATAGTTTAGATTTGGAGATCTTGGAGTCCAGAATGCTTTTGACTTCAAACTCGAGTTCTCCATCAACTAGGATAGGTTTTGGAGATTTAGTTAGTCGGGTTTGAGGTTGCACGGGTTTTAATAGAGAGACGTGGAAGACCGGATGAATCTTCATGTGCGGGGGCAAGTCCAACTTGACCGCTACTGGGTTTACTATGGTAGTGATGGAATAGGGACCAAGGTATCTTGGGTTGAATGTACGTGGCCCTTTTAGAGGTAGATATTTGGTAGATAACCAGACTTGATCCCCTACTTGATATTGAGGGGCTTCCTTCCGATGTTGATCTGCTCCTTTCTTGTATTGTTCTTTAGCCCTTTGAAGGTGAGAAACAGCTTCCTTAAAGGCTTGGGTGATTGTAGCATGCAGGTATTCTACTGCTGGTGTTTCAAGATCTTGGAGGGGATCCAACTCCGAGGTTCGAGGGTGACTGCCGTATAAAAGAAAAAACAGGGTTTTCCCAGTTCCCGAATGGACAGAGTTATTGTAGGCATATTCGGCTATCCAAAGGATGTCTTTCCAAGTTTTTTCAGTTTGTTGCAGCATGCAGCGTAAATACTGTTCCAGAGTTTGATTGGTCCTCTCGGTTTGTCCGTCGGTCTGAGGGTGGTGACTGGTCGATAGTCTCACATCAATTTGAGCCGACCGACAGCAACTTCGCCAAAAATGAGAAATAAATTGACTACCACGATCCGATATTAGAACCGAAGGAAAACCGTGCAGTCGGACGATGTTTTCCAGAAATTCACGGGCCAGAGTTGCTGCTGTTGGCAAGCCTTTGAGCGGAATGAAATGCGCCATCTTGGAGAATAAGTCCACGATTACTAGAATCGTATTGTATCCGGAGCATGGAGGTAGATCGGTGATGAAGTCCATAGAAAGCGTATGCCAAGGGCGAGGTGGGATGTCAATAGGGCGTAAGAGGCCTGCTGGTCTTTCCTTTTGACTCTTGTTTTGGGCGCATACTCCGCAGGACATTATAAAGTCTCTGATATCTTTTTTCCAAGACGGCCACCAGAAGTAGCGCTTGATCTTTTCTGAAGTCTTGGTCATACCGGGATGTCCTTCCATTAAAGAATCGTGATAACAAGAGATTACTTTTTTCTGTAAATCTGTGCTGGGCAGGTATAATCGTTCTTGGAAATACAACAAGTTGTCCTTTACTGCAAAGTCCTTTCCTTTTAAATGCCAACTCTGTATGTCTGCTGGAGTTACAAGTTGCCTGGCTTTATCCTTAACTTCCTCTATGGATTGTGTGGCGATTACACCCAGGATTCTTTGTTCGGGAATGATAGGTACAGGTTTAGGGTTGATCAAGTGTTCTTCCACTCCCATTCGAGAAAGGGCATCGGCTTTACCGTTTTTTGTACCGGGTCGATAGGTAATTATAAAGTCAAATTCGGCAAAGAATAATGCCCAACGGAGTTGTCTAGAGGATTGGGCTTTTGCAGTTTTCAAATATTGCAGGTTTCGGTGATCCGTAATCACAGTAACGGTGTGTCGGGCCCCCAGCAGATAATGCTGCCAAGCCTTAAAAGCAGACTTGATAGCCAGAAGTTCCTTGTCAGTAATCGTGTAATTGATTTCAGGAGGCGAGAATTTGCGGGACCAAAATGCCACAGGATGCAACTGATTGGTTACCGGGTCCTTTTGTGATAGAACTGCCCCCATGGCAAGGCTTGAAGCATCAGTTTCCACGATGTAGGGGAGTTCGGGGCGAGGGTGTTTTAAGATTGGTGCAGAGATAAATTTAGTCTTCAAATCCTGGAAAGCTTGTTCCGCCTCGGTAGACCATTCAAAACGTTTGTTTTTCTTTAACAAGGCAGTGATGGGCTGGACTATTCGAGAACATTCGGGGATAAACCTACGGTAAAAGTTAGCGAAGCCTAACATCCTTTGCACACCTTTTACGGAGGATGGTGATGGCCATTTGAGAATTGCATCGACCTTCTTTGAATCCATACGTACTCCGCTAGGTGATAATATGAATCCCAAGAATTCAACTTCAGTCACGTTGAAAACACATTTTTCCAACTTAGAGAAAAGTTTGTGTTGACGCAATCTTTCGAGGACCATTTTTACGGGTTTCCGATGTTCAGATTCCGATGAAGAATAAACGAGGATGTCGTCAATGTAAACAACAACACACACATCTATGAGCTCTCTGAGGACATCGTTCATAAAATATTGAAAGGCTGCCGGGGCATTGCAAAGTCCAAAGGGCATGACCTGATATTCAAATAGCCCATATTTGGTGCGGAAGGCCGTCTTCCATTCATCGCCCTCCTTTATTCGAACCAAATGGTAGGCTCCTCTAAGGTCCAACTTTGTATATATGCATGCTTTTCTAACCTGGTCCAGGAGTTCAGGGATCAAAGGTAACGGATATCTATTCTTGACGGTGATCTGGTTCAGGGAGCGATAATCTATACAAGTTCTAAGGTCTCCTTCCTTTTTTGGAACGAAGAACAAAGCTGGAGAAGCAGGGGACTTGGAAGGACGAATAAACCCATTTTCCAGGTATTGATCCAGGTATTGACGAAGGTGAAGGTTCTCAGGCTCGGTGAGGGCATAAATTCTACTACAAGGAGGAGTAGATCCAGGTATCAGGTCTATCTGGCAGTCATAAGACCTATGAGGAGGTAGAGAGTTAGCCTGATCCTTCCGGAAAACATCTTGGTATTCTTGGTATTCGGGAGGTAACTGGGGAGTCGTCTCTGAAGAAGTAGCTGCCAGTGCAACACCAGGTGGAGGATGACAAGTAGAGACACATTCTGGAAACTGGACCGTTCTTGCTCGCCAATCGATCAGAGGATTGTGTTTCTCTAACCAAGGAATTCCTAGAATAACCTGAAACTGAGGGGCCTTGATCACATCGAACACGATCTTCTCATGGTGTCCGTCTTGACTTACGAGCGTCACTTCTTGAGTGGTATGCGTTACTGGTCCGGAGGCTATCTCCGTTCCATCCACCGTAGTAATGACGTCCTTTACAGCCTTGGGACAAAGAGTTAGATTCATCCTCAAAACCATTGCATGATCCACATAATTGCCGATGGCACCGCTGTCGACGTAAGCTTCAATTGCATGTAATCGATCCGGATTATCAGGGCTAATGAGGACCATAGGTATCACGAAATGCGAGGTCACGGAACTGGTTTTCACGCTCGGCAAGAGGACCTCTATTCTTGTCGGGCGAGGTCGTTTCCCTGCTCTGAGTTTGTAACTTTGGTAACTGCAGCTCCTACTGCCTTCTTGGCAGGTTTCACCGGACAGTCTCGAAGAAAGTGCCCTGAATTTCCGCAATAGAGGCATAATTGCAACTGTTTTCTTCTTTCCCGCTCCTTTTGTGTTAGAGGACCTTTTAGGCCCCCTACTTGCATGGGTTCCCCGGAGTCTACTCCTTTGGAAGGAGTTGGCGGTTTGGAAAATACTCGAGCATCAAACTTGGAACGATCAGCCTTCCTGTTCTGCAGTCTGTGATCTATTTGAACAACTAAATCTATATAGTCCGAACAATCTTGTGGGGGATTCACTACTTGGGCTAACACATCTTTGAGCTCTCCACGTAGACCTCTATAAAACAGCGTAATCCTTTTGTCCTCAGGCCATTGAGTTTCCACTATCAGTCTGTTGAAAGATGCAATATAAGCCAAAAGGTCTTGATTACCTTGTCGCAACGAAAGAAGCTCATTGTCCAAAGCCTGCCCCTGTGAATGTCTTGCGAAAAGTTTTTCCATACTGAGCTGAAAAGCTTGAAAATCATGGAGGACCGGATCATCTTGATTTACTAGAGGGATTGACCAGTCTGCCGCATTACCACTAAGGTACGAAAGCACGAAAGTTACTTTAGCCTGATCAGTTGGAAATGCTGCTGGCCGGCATAAGAAATGCAACCGACACTGATTGATAAATACTGCAAACCTCTTTGGGTCACCAGAAAATCGTTCGGGCGGAGCCAGAGGTACATTCCCAGGTAGGTTGATCTGCACTGGACTCATAGAGGATGTAGAAGGAAGATTTCCCCCAGATGCGGGTAACGGGGTCTGTCCGGCTTGTGACTGTAGCAATTGCCTAGCGAGATCATCTGTTCGCTCCTTGGAAATAATCAGTTCCCTTTTTAGAGCGTTGGTTTCCTGACGGGCTGCATGCACTTCTGCCCTTAGTTCCCCAAGCAACTGGGCTAGCTGGTCGGTATCCGAGGTTTCCATAGCGCCTGGACGGGAGTTTTGTGGTAGGCTTTGCGTTCTGTAACGCTCACCTGATTCCCGTAGAGGCGCCGGTCTTGACTGGGCGTATACCGTATCTTCTAAGGTGATGTGTAACACACGGCTGGCTCTTTGGGCTGGACCCCTTTGCACTGTATGGCTGACTTGAAGGGTAAGGTGTCTGCAGATAGAAAATATGGGATTAATGAACTGGATTATTGAATGTCTCTCTCTTCTTCCCTTTCTCTTCTCCTGTAGGACCCCAAAGGTTAACGCGCTCACCTTAGGTAAGTGAACGCCGTGCTCTCCATCTGCTTCGGAGCAGGGTGCTGAAACCAGTTTCCTCACTGGATAAGGGAAGCAGGCCTCTTGACTTCAGAGGACTGCTGTCCATCGTTTTCTTCACGCACGGTAAGTTTCGAGTAATTCAAATGTCTTTAAAAGTCTTTAGTAATGTTGTATCTTGTTTTGCAGGGTTCCGGCGATGGCGAAGATGGAGCCCGTGTGATGAATAGAAGCGCCTTGAAGCACGTAAGTAAGCGCTTGCTGCCTGCTTCACGGCGCGCTCTAACTGTCTTTTTTCTTTGCAGGTATAAGTTCGGAGTGGCTGCAGGGTGCCGGAATACCCACTGGGTTAGATGTGAATGGAGTAATGGCTCGTGAGTATTTAAGTTCCCCAAAGTCTTTAAACGCACCTTGTTTTATCTTTCAGATGCGGGATGCAGCGCCGAAGGCCTCCGGAGCGTGCGCGGAATTGGTAAGCTTTTGTCTTTCAGATGCCGGAATGCAGTGGAGCGTTGATGACAACCGATGGATCAGGTAAAAGGAGAGCTGTCACTGAAGACCGTAATGCTAACCTGTTCTTTCTTGTCTTTGTAGGTGTTGCTGAAGACTGGATTCAGGATGGTAAGCCTTTTTCCTTAGGCCCAGGATCAGATGCAGAAGACACGATGAGCGTTCTGCTGCAGAGGATGCAGAATAACGCAAAGCAAGATTCATCCATCGGGTGTGGTTTAAATAGCCTCCTGTAGTGCTTAGGTGTCTCCTTCCACAGCCACGCCTAGGAAAGAAAAGAGTCCCTGCTTTCCAGAAGAGTTCCAGGGTTCTGAACCTAGGGAGTGGCTCCTGCCCCACCCAACAAGAAAAGTAGTCCCGAACAGAAGAGGATCAGAGGCTCAACTGGCAGGTAAGTAAGCAGCATGGTCTGCCGCAGGTAAGTCCACCCAAGCATTATGAGCCCGGCGCTTCCAGCGCTGGGACTGGGCGCATTTATGAGCCTGGCGCCACCGGCGCCAGGACAGAGTCCAAAAGGTCCCAATTGGGACCGGCTGGCGCTCGGAACCTGGGTTATGGGTCTGCTTCCAAGGGAGTTGGGCAAGTCCTGACCTCTTGGAAGCAGAGATCATGACAGCTACCTCCAACCTTGGAATGAGGCCAATAGTTATATTTGTTAAGAAAAACATTTATCTGTAGAGTCTTGGCCAAGTCTTTAACATTTTTAAACGACTTCCGGACTGTCAGAAACTCCTTTGGGTAATCCGGGTAAACAAAAATTGGCTTTCCATTAAAGTAAACTGTGCCTTTTACCCTTGCAGCATTTAAAATGAACTCTCTCACCCGGGAAAGCACACAAGTTACTAAAATATGTCTAGGTTTAGAGCCAACAGTCCTGCCAACCCGGTATATGTGGTCAATGTCAGCCTCGCCAACAGAGTCAATACCATAACAATCCGTAAATATTTGTAGGACCAAGGGTATTAACCTTTCACCACTAGGGTCAGAATTTTCTCCAATCCCAATCAGTCCGATGTTTTTGGTTCTCAGCTTCAAATCTATTTCCATACGCCTCTGTTTTTCCCTATGTATATCAGTTTTCAAGATGTTGTAAGCTCTAAAACTTCCTAAAATTAATGAGCCCATGCTGATGGATGATTTCTCCAAATCAGTAACTCTGACATCCAGATGAGACACTTTAGAATTGAGCTCAACCATAGTGACTTTGACTTCTTTGACTTGTCTAAATAGCTTGTAAACATCCTATGTGCTAGGATTTTCTTCTTCTTCCATCTCCAAGAGCTGCTTCTGGTTCTTAGGAATTGGATTATCTGGTTCCTGAATTTTCTTATTAGTGTTCATAATCTTCTATGCAGATTCTTCAGGGAGAAGGCCAGGAGCTGCAGGTTCAAGCTGCTGCTGCTGAGACCAACATTCATGAATTCTTGAGCAGCTCCCTTGCTCTGATCTTCCTGCATTTGTGTGTCTGTAAGTTGTTAGGTAAGTTGGTGTACTTGCTGAAATGCAGAATCTTTTTCATGAGGTAACCAAGCTTTTTGCTTCTAAATGATTTTTATATGATTGATTAGCTGATCAAATTCGTTTTTCTGAGTCAATCTCCTTCATTCAAAATTTTGAATGCTAATATTGACACTGTCACAATTGTATTTTTATATTCACAATGTCATCCATTAAGACTTCAGTATAAATGGCTTGGTACATTATTTTGGTCTGTAATTCCTCATTTGCCTTCATACATTGATTAGGAATGTAATTAATGTATGAAATTGCAGCGTCGAGGTGCTGTTGGCGTCTTACACCACCGCTAATTCTGGAGGATCTTGTGTATGTTTTGTGTAGAGCAGTGCAAATCATGTGAGTTTTTGGCTAATCTACTTTCCATCATATGAAGGTAAAAGAAAAGGGTTGCCCAAAAGATTTACAAGATTCAGTTTTTCATCAGCTTTTGTGTAGGTCATGTACAATGCTGATCTAATGGGCCTTGCTGTGCCCAAATATCTGGGTTCCACTTTCAATCATCTTTCACAACTCTGGTATCCTAAAGCTTCCAGATCTTGTGTCTGCAATTGACCATGCAGAAAATATCTAGTAATCGCATTGTCAATAGCCAAGTCCATATCTGCTCTGACTTCCAGTGATATCATGACTATATTGCATATTAACAAATCTGATCAAGTCAATTGGGTTTACCAAGCTTCAATCCACATAGACAACACTTTTACAAAAACGGAAATTTCTCACAAACACCATTTACCAACACTGTCTATATATCCCAAGAGGCAATACAAAAGGGGCCGTCTAATTCCATTTAATACTAAAATCTCCCAAACATGTGTGCTCTTGGTCACATTCTGTTTTACTCAATACTCCAATGCATGGACATCAGTCTTGCCATCAACCTAATGTACCGGCTCAATGATTACCCCATTTATGTCAAAATAGTGTGTTTTTATAATTATTTGGCTCATGGAGGAGTGGCATGCTAATTTCACATGCTCATTTTTACAGTCCCACCCCACAATTCTGGGCAAGGAATAGTCAGTGTGAAATTCAGAAATCAAATGTATTTAAAATAATAAGTTAACTTCAAGCAAGTTGGTCTCCATCATGGAGATAACCATAGCGTTATAACAAAACCAATAATCAATCAAAAAAAAAAAAATGACCAGCATATATTAATCTATCAACAGTTATTGTGCAGCAGACAGCTGGTGTTTCACTATTCTTTATTGGTTTGCAGGATGTACAAGTACATAAAGAAAAAGCCCCCAACTTCACAACCAAGCTCTCCCTCCACCGACTGCCGTTCCCAGAACTGGAACACACACAGTCCATTTCGCGGATGCCTTCACAACTCACTCCACTTGCTTCAAATTCTTACCGACATCACCTTTTACCACCTTACCCATGATCCATACTTCTCCTCCTTGAATTCCCATAGTACCTCTCAAGATTCTCTCCATGTGCACATTGTCACTCCCCAAGCAATCATCTTTACACCTCAACACTGCTTCTCTTACACGTACCTATTTCAACACTCTAAACTCACACCCCTTTGCTCCTTTTCTACCATCATTCACCCACTTCACATGCAACTTTCGTTTCCTCTCGTTCCTCCAAAGACCCTGCAAATGTATTTTCACCCTCCTTGCTCTTCTTTAACCATGGAGGGCACACTAGTGTGTTGCTTTTCCAGCTCCTCATCAACCCAAAAGGAGCAACACACATCACAGCATGTGGAGAATACCTCAGTGTTTTCACTCTCTTCTACCATCTCTCTTTTTCCTTTTCCAAACCCATCAGCCATCTTTACAGCCTCCATGATACATCTGTTCACCCACTCCACCACCTCATTGTTCTGCGGGTGATCCAAGGAAGTTATTTTATGCTTGATTCAATGCTTTGACAAATACCCTTCTATCTCCTTGCTCACCAACTGCATTCCATTGTCCATCAGCACGCAACTCGGGTACCCATCAGGATCAAACAAACCCTCCATGAATTTGATGATGGACTTCATATTCACCACTTTTGCAAACTTTGTCTCAATCCACCTGCAAAACAAATCCACCATTACCATAATTAACTCTGATCCCCCCTATACCCAGGAGCATAGGACACAGCAAGTCAATAGCCAACTCCCCCCACACTCCACTTGGGGAATCCACCTCTATCACTGGCCTCAAACATGTCTGCCACCCTTTTCCTCAGTTTCCACACTCAAACCACCATTTCAAATTTTCTTTCCACTCCCTTATCAAAATTGTGCCACCAGTAATCCTCATGCAGCACTGCTTTACTCATCCATATGCCTACAACCATAAAACTGGGCAGGATTTATCAGCTGATTCCTTGATCCTACATTAACCACAAACTTCATGACCTATACATTACACCTCCCTCCATACTCAACTCATCCTTACCTTCATAATAGCTTCTCTCCTCACCCTCCAAAGTTCTTTAAGGCCACTCCTCCAACATATACCTTCTACTTTGCCAATGCTGTCATCACTCCTCACACCATCTATCCATTCTTCACACCCATTGACACCAGTATGTGTCCCAAATACCTGTTCCAGTCATTCTGCTTCTCACCATACCTTTTCCCAGGTAATCTGGACAAATGGTCCACAAGAATGTTCTCATACACCAGCATCACCTCAATGGAAAACACTGTGGCACTGTATCCATGAAACCCAGCTCGCAATACATTGGGAAACCTTGTCCAATCCTCTTTCTCAAATATAATCTTAAGAGGCTTATGATCAGTTCTTAATAGAAAGTCTCTGCCCCACACAAAGGTGCAAAATATCCCAAATCCCCAATGGGAAGCCATATCTTTCTTTTCCACCACCAAATATCTTTTCTCAGTCAATTTTAGAACCAGAGATGCATGTGCATTCACGTTCTCCTTTCCATCTATCCCCCTTTGGGATAAGACTGCACCTATACCACTATCATTAGCATCAACTCTAAGGATTGAAATTCCCTTAGTGCCTTGGACACATCAATGTCCTCCTTGATCCCCATAAACACCTTTTAACACTTATCACTCCAAACAAACTCTTCATCTTTCCTCAACAATCCTGTCATGTAGGATACCTTGTCTGCACTATTGTTGATGAATTTTTGATAAATTTCTACCATTCCCAAAAATTACTGTAACTCTCCCTCATCCCACACTTTGCGTATCTCTTACACCAATTCCTACTTGGGCCTTATTCCAAGCCATGACTTTTCATGTCCTAGATATTCTACACTCTCCTTCTGAAAAACATATTTCTACCTTCTCAATATCATTCCACTCACACCTAAACTGTTGAGCACCATCTCCAGTGTCTCATCATGCACTTTCATTGTTTCCCCGCAAACTAGAAGGCCATTTGGAAGCACTGAAGATTCTCTAACTTACCCAATCATATGTACATAACGTTTTGGAACACAGAAGAAGCTGGAATGAATCCAAATGGCATCTGTTTAAAAAGAATTACTGCCTCATGGGTTATAAACGCAGTAAGAACCCTATACTCTTCATGTAGGGCAAACTTCTGCTACACTGATATCAGTTTGAGCTTCGTAAACACTATCTTTTTTCAAATCAGACAGTGAATTTCCACCATGTTGGGCAGGGGATTCGTCTCCGTGATAACGCATGTGTTGAGTTGTCTCAGAGCCACACATAAACAAATGTCTCCATCTGCCTTGTTCGCTACCATTAAAGGAGATATCCCCTCAACAGCACCCAATCGCTTAATTATTCTTTGCAAACACAGCCTTCTCATCTCTTCAGAAACTTTGCTCCTCATGTTCAATGGCACCAGTGTAAGCCTTGCCATGACAGGCTTACTCTTTTCTCTCTTTTTGATCTGATGCACAAACTCATTCAGCTTTCCCACACACTCTCTAAACACATGTTCATATCCAGTATGCTCCTTGCTTACACTCTCTGCACTTATTGACAAAACCTGCTTTGTGGTGTTGCGGTGTAGGCATATGCGAGGTTTCTCTTGGGCAAAATTGCCCTTACTCTTCAATTTTCCAATACATTTTGGAAAAAGTGTAAAGGCTGCCTGCACATTCCTCTTGCAGGTGTCATTTATAATGGATTCCTATGGAAACCAGCTGCTACTATCAGGTGAAAAAGTCAGGTAGAATCCATAAGAATGCTTTGGTTTTCCACCAGCATGTAAACACATGTTCCCATAGGTCTTCACTACCTGTGAGATCCTCAAATGACTGTGCTTCAGTCACTTAGAACTTATTCTTAATGCCGCCAGGACTCAACAATGTTTTATAATGCAGTGACATGCTTACAGCAGCAATGGCAGGCTCACAGAAGGACAACAATAGCACTTAGGTGCTGCTGGGTCCCCGGCATTCAACTTTAAACATGTGCAATGCTGCGTGTAATAATGAAAAATAAACACAAGGCAACATACCCTTATGCTTCACTTCTATTTTGCTAATTACCCTTTTCTGCCATCATTTACTAATGCAGTTCTTTGGAATCTGCCTGGTTTTAAGCAGTTGCTGAACCACGGTGGATTACATAAAAATGCACTTGCTTCATGACTGCATGAAAGCCAAGTGCAGGTGTAAAACAAAGTGCTCACACAAGACAGAGGAGGTAAACAGGGTAGAGAAATTATCGCTGCTCTGTGCCCCACTTCTACTTTGTGTTAGCATGAAAATGGGCTGGATCATTAAATGGATGCATAAAGGCATTAAGCCTCACTTGTATGCCTTCATTTAATGCACACCACATTTTAAAATGATACCTCTGGGTCTGGGTGCTATACAAATGAAAAATAAAAAATAAAAAATAAAATAAAAAATGAAGCCTGAAAGGTGTCATTTATGACACTCTTAAATTGCATGCACTGGAGTGGAGCATGTCCATTTGCACTTACATACAGACGGTCACATTTCCTGCATGTATTTTTTTGTAATTTCCAAAATGGAATGCATGAACATATCAGCAGGTGTAGAACAAATGTACGTTCAGGACGGAGGAGGAACACATGGGGAGATCTCAAATCACCTTTTTGCCCCTTCGCTCGTCTTGAAAGGGAATGAAATTGGCGTGGAGAGGTAGATAAAATTGTTAAATTATTACACCGTGGGGCTAATTTTTGAGTGGCGTGAGTGGTGTTATGTTTACACATTTGTGTAAGCAGTCCCTGCTGCCTAATTTTCCTCATTTGTACACCAGAGTGCAAAATGGAGTGTAAAAAGACAGTTGTACACCACACTTTTACACTCCACCAGGCTACTAAAGTAAAAGTACATGGCAGGCAGCATTTGCAAAGGATTCCTATGAGGTCAACCTGCCTGAAATGCTGGTCAAAGTGCTGTAGTAATTTTATTGCAGAGAGGAAGGAGGTGACAGAATAGTAAGTTACGACTCTCCTCTCCATCATACAAAACAGTTAAAATGGGGTATGACGTAAATAAAAAAGGCATACATCTTTACACAAAGCTTATGATATGATATGATATGGCATTTATAACGTGCCTATACACCAGTTTTTCAAGGCGCGACAAGGCAAGGGCGGGGAAACAGAGGGAAGACAGACAGCGATCCTACTAGGCCAAGTGACATTGAGATTGTGCAAGTGCAGGGGAAGGGGGAATGAGAGAAGTGCAGGAGGAAAGTGGAGGGGGTAGTGCAGTACATAGGATGACAGTAAACTAAAGACAATTAATAAGAATGCGGCCAGGTGGTGGCAAGTGTAAGGGTAAGTACAGAAATCAGGTGTCAAGTGCTAGTAGGGGCTGTAGGGCTATAGATACAGTCCCCGAGTGCAAGGGTTGACAGGGGGACAGTGCGGGTGTGCAGCTTGTGGGAGGAGACCTGCGCCCGAGATCAGAGGGTAGCCAGGTAACCAGTGCAGTTTCAGATTAAGCCAGGAGATCAGCAGGGGAGAGGAGGAGAGGAAGCAGAAGCAAAGAGGAAGGTCTTGCGGTGCTTCGGGAACCGGAGATGGTTCTCCTCAAGTTTCAGAGAGGCAGGGAGGCTGTTCCAGAGGGAGGCCCCAGCAGAAGAAAGAGATCTACCACCAACTCCCTGCTTGGAGAAGCGACTAACCCTGAGGGAGTTGGAGGCGGATGAGCGAAGAGCTCACGAAGGAGGATATTTAGGAAGAGCGAGTTGAAGGTATTGAGGTCCCAGGCACCAGAAGGCCTTGTGGACAATGCAGAGGGTTTTGATCTTAATCCTCACTGCCACTGGGAGCCGGTGCCAAGATGTCAGTCCTGGGCTTGTGGCCAAGTACAAGTCTTGTGGTCCTGTTTTGGAGGAGTTGCAGAGGGTGGAGAGTAGAGGCAGGCAGATTTAGAAAGATGCTGTTTTGCTGTAGACCAGCCTAGAGACTGGACTTTTGCACCTTTCATTTAAGTTACGCCCAGCTCAGCATGAGCTTCCTTGCTTTTATGCTTTCATTTCCCTCTCCATCCCAAATACCCATATAAACAAAAAATAAATATTATAACCCTGCTTGAACTGAAAGATAGGGCCATCATTGGAAAGCAAGCTTTTGCCTTTTCTTCTGCTAATTTAGTTTTCCTAAAGCCTCATCCTACAGACTTACTTTTAACATTATTTCAGCTTTAAAAGCTATATTAGCACCTGGGGCATGTGAGCCAAGCAATCAGGTTTCTCGAAACACAGTCAGAAACCGCTAATCTCAGCCTGCGTTCCTATCCGCCTACTGGTTGCTTCCCCGTCCGCAGTGCCATCACCATCACCATCTTACCCCCACCCTCCCTTATTTTTAAAAAAATGTTTCCTCCACCCCCCGCCCTACTTACCTGCTTTCAGCAGTGGCATCGGCCCCTTTACCGCCACAATTTTGTTGTTACTCCGTGCACGCCTTCCATTTCTATGATAGGGAGAATTCTCAGAAATGTGCAAATTCCCTCCACCTTAGAGACCCCCAGCAACTTTGCTGGATTTTGAGGACTTGATTTTTTTTTAACCTGTATAGAGTGTGGCCCTTTTTTCCACTCTCTCATGTATTTTATTGTGATTGTGAACACTGTGTTTCTTTTGGTTGTGGAGTCTGACAAACTCCATAGGCATCATCTTTTACATTGTGTCACACAGCACCTTCAGTGCAGTGGCACAGGGAAGTCTTTCAGACTTCCCAAAGGTTTAAATACCTTCTCTTGGATAAACTACTGTTTCCAAGAGCAGTAAAGTGAAATTGGCTTTACTTACCATTGTAACTTGCTAGACTCAGCACACCCTATTTTACAATAGAGTGCTGCAGGGGTTACCTAGTATCCCCTTAGTTTAGCTTCTCATATAATATTTTTATGTGACCCTTTTCTCACTGAATGGCTGGTGGCAGTGGTTTCATTTTAACTACCACAGTGTGTATTTACCGTGGGCTGCGTTCGCAGCTACATTAAAGCACCTACGGGGGCCATCTTTGTCAAAATGGCCCCCGGTCTTCTTTTTTCAATATTTCTTTGTGGAAAGGTCCTTCTTGAGATTTACTCTGTGCGCCAAACCAGGTTTGGTCTCTTTGTTTACTTTGCATTTGGCGGGATTCACGAGTCAAATCCGACTCTGGCTCCAGGGTGTCTGGGGTAGGCAGGAAGTGAGGGAGGTGCCCAAAACTCCCTGTGCTTAGTCTCCTAGGAGACCCAAATGCACTCTGTAGTGATTGGCTGGCTGACTGTCTGGCAAGGACAGCCACCCTGCTGGGTGACTGACATCTAGGCTGGAATGAATAAGAGATAACCAAATAAAAGGCAAGTCTTTTGGCTTGGAAGGCAGAGTCAACCACTGGACGAAGTAGCTGAAGAAGAACTTGAAGAGGACGCCTGCTGCAACTCCTGGACCATTGGTTTGCCCGGTGAAGCCCTGCTGCAGTGCCGAAATGCCAGGTTCGCATCGACAGAGAAGCCCATGCACGGACGACTTCTCCCCTTGAGTATGTGGGACCATTCAAATCCAAAGTAAGCCACCTGGACATCCATCTCGGAGCTTGTTGAATTTCCACAGAGTTGCTCCTGGAAACGGTATAGCCAGGGAGAGGAACACCAGATTGTGTGCGTTGCTTTTAAGCAGGCCTAGAGCTTCCGGAAGATCCTCCGGACTCCCAGGAAGCGGGACTGACCAAGCATGAGCCCCCTGAACAGAGTTCAGGACCTCAGAAGCAAGGAAAGTCCATCTTGACAGTCAGGAACTGCAGTGTTGCTATTTGCGGTAGACTTGAGGAGCTGAAACACTGAACAGCCACTGAAAGTGAAGTTTGCTGGTTGTGAGCTCTGACCGTCCCAGTGCATTGCAGGAGTCCCCTGACGTCCTACCACTTGTCCCCACGACTGAGGTCTAGGAACAATGAGATCTGCAGGGCTGCACAGGAACAGAAGTCATCAGCTGCATCTTTTTCTTCATTTCTAAGGTACTATAAAAACTCTGACAGAACCTACCTCTTACTGTAGATTACTGGCAACTTCTACAACTCACAAGTCTAATCTGCTTGTGGCCCTACATTTGATTCTTCTTTTCATCAAAGACTCCTAAGGACTTGTGCAAAGACTTTTCCATATAATTACCAGAAGGGCTTCATCCTATACAAGACTTTTGCCCATTGACTTTAATTTAGCCTATTGAATTGTTTGACTCTTCTTGAGGGATCTGAAAGTATTTGCCTGCTTAAGAATATTTGTGGCCTCCCTTTGTTCTAATAACCTTTGCCTTTTACCAACTTCTAAGAGTATTCTAAATGCCAACAGTAAGATATTAATGTCCCCAGCAACCTAGCTATTGAGGTCACCTGTGGGTGTAGGTTGTGTCTGTGGGCCATCCCAAAAGGGTCTTTACTGATTTAGAAACTAAAAGTGTACAGTATTGAAGTGTATTTGTGTGTTACTATTATATTGCTCCCTTCTGAAGAAGGCTTATTCTAACTGAATGATAAATAAGTTAATAATTGTTTTTGCAAGAAACCTTGAGTGTAAGAGTTTATTTGAATACTTGTAACTCTGAATCTCTGTGTAACTCCACTACAGCTCACATTGACCCCTCTTGAGATAAGCCTGGCTGCACAACACGCTACCAAAACTGTGTAGTACAAGCCTATACCAAAGGTTGGGTTTCCTATACCTGTAGTCAGAGTTGTGTGCAGTGGTCCCAGAGGGTACTGCATACAAACTTTGCCTAACACTCAATATGATCATTGTCCCTAAACTGCTATACATATTCTGCAACGTTCCCATCTGGCCTGGTAAACAATACTTCTCAAACCTACACAAAAACTGTGCACAGTTCCTATGGCACTCAGATGCGGTCCATGAGAAATGGTCGGACATGGTGCTCCCATATGAGGGCGGCGGACTTAGAGCGCCAGACCTGATGCTGTACTGGATTGCTGCGCAGGCCCAATACGCCACATACTGGTATCCCATACCCTTAACTCGCCCACACGTTAAGCTTGAAACACTGGCAGAGGCCGGAACCAACGTCATAACCCTGGTCTTCCAAAGGGTATTTGCATGTGACTGTCCGTTTGACCCAGGGGCAGCCACGCTACTAGCCTGGAGCCATGTCTTTGCCATGGCGGCTGACAGTAGCCCTTACTACAAATGGCTTCCTGCCTGGTGATTCCCCGGACTGGAACCCACACATGATGCAGCCTTAGCCTGCCACTGGGGGGACTTGGGATACCGGGCAATTACGTATTTTTTCCCTGATGGGAAGTTCATTGACCATCAATCCTGGAGGCAGGGCCACACGAAACTGCACTTGAAATGTTACAGTGTTATAGACTCCGTGCCTCCTCCCGTGCTATGTGGCACAGCTTTCCTGATGAACCCCCTGACTCTGCCAAAGTCGCCTATATTGCTAACTCCAGTGGCACCTGGGGGGTGGTTTCCTCTCTTTACAAACTCTTGCTGGCCCGGATCCCACCCGACCCGCCGTGCAGAGTGGGCGAATGAGCTGGGCATGGAAATCTCAGACCACCTATGGAAAAAGATGTGTTCCCAAACCAAAAGGTTATCCCTTAACTTCCGCTATCGTCTCATCCAATTCAAATTGCTCAACAGGTTGTACTATACTCCTCACCGAATATTCAAATTTGCAGGTACTGACACACACATATGTGCCCGATGCAGAGAGGAAGGCACAGACCATTTACACATGTTTTGGATATGTCATAAACTGGCGGACTTCTGGGAGGGGGTTTTGGGCACCCTCACTGACATTACGGGTGTAGAAATCGACCCGGACCCGCTGGGTGTTCTGTTTGGTGTGTGGGAATCGGAAGATGCTAGACGACAGGCTAAATTTCTCGATATTAGCTGCATGGTGGCTAAGAAGTGTGTGCTGCAAAGCTGAAAATGTCCCTCCCCCCTCAACCTTTCAGAAATGGCTCAATGCACTTACCTGCTCCCGTACCTGTGAGGAAGGATATCTGACAATGCTCCCTGTGCAATCCCGACCTAAAAATGTGTGGTCAGCCTTTAATAGCTATCTCATGAACCAGTCTGAGAGTGGGTCCAGTGGAGACTCTCCTGTCACCTCATACCTGTACCCCTGTGTGCTGTACATTGGTTAACTACTGTCTGCCATGTAATTGGAGCATTCCCTGTCTGTTATACGCATTGTTTATCACTTATGCACCTGATGTACATTGTACTCTGCCGGATGTGGTTGCTGTAACTTCTGCCAATAAATAAAAACATTTTTTTTAAACTTTGCCTAACACTCTAGCGCCCATCTTTGGACAGTATTTTCATTCATCGAACAGGACTGGCGCAGCATCCCGTTCAATGAATGAAAATACTTTTTTTAGCACCCCGGGTTAGCGCTTGTGTAAGTCGGGGTGCTAATAGCCTTAAGACCCTCTCCGGCAGGCCGAATCGGGACTTATCGGCCTGGGGACCCTTGTTAAAAGCCTTCGCTTTGCTTGGGCCTTTAACTCAGGCCATGGCCGATAAGACCAGATCCGGCCCGCTGGATCATTCTTAACGCCATACTGCATTGGGTGTGCTGCTTGTTGTTTGGTCGTTTGCAGCTTTTTGCAGAAAGTTGTAATTGCTGTGTTAGAAAAAAACATGATCAAGATGGCCGCACAATTATCACATGCACATTTCGGCACTATGACAGGGTGACTGACAAGCACAATAGGAACTAAACTGTAAACCAAAGCAAGTCATCCTTACACAAATGCACACGCCTCGCCTACAGCGCTAGTTTGACCACGACTCACACAAAAATAAAAAGACGCATTCTGTAAAGTTGACAAGAGCAGGCTTGGTTTTAGTAGGTAGCTTTTAACTCATTGGGCCTCATTACGACCCTGGCAGAATGGGTTTAACTGCGCCGGTAAAGGTGCCGGCGCTGTTAAACCCATTCCGCCCTATTACGAGGTTCCCTCGCGGGACCCGCTCTGGACGTCTGGTCTGACCAGACGTCCCAGACCAGATGTCCTTTGCGGGTCCCGCGAGGGAACTAGCATGCTAACAACGGCCCTGTCATTAACGGGCCCGTTGTTAGCATGCTCCCCAATCCCATTGAGCCCTATGGGGCTCGAATGGGAATGGGGATGGGTTCCTGGAATGGGGAAACACTGGGCCCTCCAAAGTCGGAATGGCCCGGTAATTCCCCATTCAGGAAACCTGGACCCGAGTTTGAAGCCCATTGACCACAATGGAACACATCAATCACAATTTGATAATGTGATATGTATGATCAACTGTGAGTGCGATATCTGTACGGCAAAAGGATGCAATCCTCGTTCATGTCACTGTCCTGTCTGCAGTATCATTTACACTGCATATATGAAGAATGGGCATCACTTGAAAATAAAATACGGAAACAGAGTTTGAGCTGAAAGACGGAATTCTGCTTGTGCAGCTTTCATATTTTACCTTGAAATGAAAATCCATGGGGGAAGCAGACGTTCACACGGATGCCCGCCAAATCGTGTTTATTGTCATGTATTGCAGCTGTATTTTCCCAAAGTATCTTCCTCCGATACTGACATTAGTTCAGAGTACAAATATCATGTCAATTTATCAGCCTCATACCATTCGAAACAAACATTGAATTTTCAGATTGCACCTATCTACTCTTGTGAAATTTTATTGAAAAGGCAGCGTTCACACTTTTATTTCCAAAGCTTCATTTGGTGTTTGGCTTGATAAATGTTTTTACTAAACCTTATGGGAATTCATTGCTAACCTTTCAAATCCTGCCTATCTGCTGAACATCTGCTGCAGCTGACATTCCTGCGCCCTCTGTTTTCAGATAGCCCATGTCTCCATTTCATTCTTGTTCCTGTCTTTAAAGAACACAGGCTTCTTATTTCTTGCCTCAGACTGATGTGAAAATCCAGTGGCATTTGTTATCTACCTTTCTTTTGTTACTGCTGAAGCCATTTGATAAATCCGATCGTGTCGCTCTGAGTTTGAATTTGAAAACTCAATTTTTTTGGCTTTGTTTCTGTTGTTCATCTTAATGCAAGATCCCATTCCCACGTTATTGGATATGTTCGTGAATTCAAATCCCATAGTAAATCCCCACAACTTGTTGTAAAGTAAAGGTTAAAATAGTACAGGATGTGTCACTGTTTCGTTTAACGCAATGTTATTTACCAAATCGCTGGACAAAAGAGGCGCGCTCCTGAGTATTAGTCCACAACATTCAATGGAAATAGAAAGTGTAACATAGTTCATGCCAACAGTGGAGGTGACATCACAGCCACGTTGAACCTGATGATGTCAAAGGAAATAATGGAACATAAACTTTCTAACCAAAAAAGAAGTGACCACGCTGGCAAATTCCTAAAATATGCATAATAAATGTACAAATAATGCATCAGTGTTATATCTCTTGAAAGGACACATTAGCTAATTCTCAGGTGAGAAAGTATGACTACTCTTTGTGCAGTAATAGCATATTTTCATATAGCACTCTCTGCACACTGAAAGTGTGAGTCCCCAAAAAATGCAATCAAAACTCCCCAATGAGAGTCAATAATGGACACACCCCAGGAGGGAATGAGATCAACTGCGGGTGAAAGTAAAAGTAAAGTTTATCTAAAACCAAAATAGGGCAAGGCGAGAACTCTGCAAACTCTATAATTTGACGCTCTTCTTTTTCTTGTGACTGTGCTTTGCAGTTTCTCCTTGGATACGGCGTATACGGGGGTGTCTTCAGTTGCTGACAGGGGCTCTGGATCTTTGAGTGTTGACGCCCCCTTCACCGCTTGGATGTGGCTTTCAGGTATCACCATCAGAGCGGAATGCAGCGTTGCGAGAGCACGTACCCCTCTATGACTGTGGAAGGTGCAGGTACGCCTGTTTGCCACAAACCCAGTAAGTGTATAATGCTCACCTGATATCCACGGGGACGCCACCCAGTCTGGAAAACCACTTCCGACCTCAAACCCACTCCCTTGGACTCTTGTTCGGCCGAGGACCGGGTCTGAAAACACAGGAATTTGGATTTAATCTTATTGTCTCTTCTTGCCTGGATCCCACCTCCCTTGTGGACCCAACTTCTGCCTTAGTGCTCTCCTCACCTTCCTTTATTGTATGGTGCACTCTCCGTCCTGCTTCTCTTTGCAGGGGTGCGCTGTTGGATGGGTGCGCCCTCACATAGTTGCCTCTGAGTCCCGACCTGCTGTGACTTCAGTTTGTCCAGGTAAGACTGCTGGTTTGGCAGTTTTGTCCTTTACTTTCCAATTTCCACTATTAATGTCTCTCGTTCCTCCTTAGGTGCAAGAAGAGTTCTAGTGGTGCCGTGCTGCTTGGGGCAGCGCACGAGATGGTAAGTGAAAGCGCAATGCGCGGCGCTATGTGCTTTTCTTATGCTGACCTGTTTATTCTCTCTTCCTTACAGGCCGCTGCGATGTCCCAGACTGGATGCTGCTGAGAAGATGGAGAGCTGATGCTTGAAAATGACATATTATGTGTGTGGGTGCTAGTTTGTTATATAGATACCAACCCACCAGAAGGAGGGAAACAAATGATAATCAACACGAGTGAATACACTTGCACACCAAAGTAAGTATAGTTCAGTAAAGAGTGCACTGGAAAATAAGTATTTGTGAAAATATTCAAGGTGCGGGGGAGAAAAACACAGCCTTGGTATCTAGGCTGGATATATACAAAGAACAAGAAAGGAATCCAATGAGTATAGCTACGTCCCCTGCACACTTTCTGTAAGGCCAAAAGCGCCTAATGGAGGTTAGATAAAGAGTTATAGCAATTATAATCACTTTATGTCTCATATGTAGACAATTTCCATAAAGAATTCAATAATAAGTTTGTTTTGATAAAAAACTGTTTTTGTTTTTTATTTGTATCTTGGTTGGCCCAACGCGTTTCGAGTTATGTACACTCTTCATCAGGGGCAGCATATTCAACAATTAAAGTCTACAAAAAAGAAAGATTACATATAACATTATATTAGCATCAATTTAAAGAAACTTTTGTGAATCAGTTAGCATTAACAAAAAAATCATGATAGAAAGTGGTAAAGCAAACTCTCCCTCTTTTTTAGAAAAGGCATCCTGTCTTTTGTCTCATTAGTGACCCAATAATGACTCAGCATGAGAAGAGCATATAGTGGTATGAAGTAGTATTTCATTACATAGATGTTACAGTTATAGGATAATAATTTCAACACATTTCTTATTGCAAAAGTGACCTAGCATGTCCAAGCCCTATGTTCAGTGTGGGGTATACTTAGAGAGTGTAGTAACCGTGGTGAGAAAGTATCTAAGTTGGGGTAATGATGAAAGACACTGTGGGTGGTGCACAAGAATGTGCATGTGAAATTCAGAAAAGGGAAAAATAGAGAGACAAGTAATCATCTTACCAAAGACTGCATGGTAAAGTATAAGGTGGTGGCTGAATTAATGGTACTCAGAAGTGGAAGGCAGCCGGAGAGACTCCAGTAGTCCCACATAATATCTTGTTCAGGCTAAAAATCCTCCAGTCTAAAGAAGGGGATTGTAGGTCTAATGGTTTGAAAAAGATCGAACTGATAAAATATCGGAGGAAAAGCCAAGTGGAGTTGGCCATAAGTACACTTAGTTGGTCAGAGCCGGCAAGAAGAAAAAAGCATCCAGGTGCGGTCGGGAGCCGCGGCTGAATAGATTTAAAGATTAATGGCCGTGTTTATATATGTAATGCAGCTATGACGTCATCCGTGCATGCGTCAGTGGCGTCGGACGTATCCTTGATGTCACTCGCGCATCCGCGGAAGGACGTAAACAGTGCAAGTAAGGATGTAAGAGCAGGAATTATGTGATCAGAAGGAAATGACGATATGATTGAGGTCCTTTAATAAAAAAAACAGGAGGGGAAATCATACTGTAAATGGGCATCTAAGAGGCAGTTGAAAAGTCGAAAAATGTCGGCAAAATGTCACTCAAAAAAGTGGTGAGTGGTCCCAATGAGGATCTAGTGTATCCCAGTTAGTGGAGATGCTGCTTATGTGGCTTATGTGGAAAGCCTTGTAAAATAAGGCTGTTACCTATAAGTTTTAGAGGCAATAAGCTCTCGCTCTGGACCGATACTAATAGGGTAAATGTAATGAATCTACGAGATGCAGCTAGTGTATCTAAGGGTGTTTGGTACAATATGGTGTGATGAGATCAAGTTTTCAAACTCTCAACTGATACCCAATTTCAAACCTTACACAAAGGTTATTTGAAAAATGTACAGATAATGTAAAAGATGATAAATGACCCAGACGCGGTCAAGGGTGTACATTCTAATGCCATCTAATGGCAAAACATGAACATAGAATGCAAGCATTACATATCAGCAGTACATATCAGCAGAGGAATCTTAAGCAGGTTCAGGGCTAAATCTAAAAAAATGATGTATGTAGTTACTAACCCAAACGGGAACATGGGTGTACATTCTAATACCATTTTAGTGGCAAGCATGGACCTACAATGTAAACATTACATGTCAACAGAGGACATTTGGACATATTTTAAGCCATAGCAATGCTATGATATGCTAACTTCTTAAACATGAAAATTGATAATAGCAATCTGGCCCATTGAGTACATGTGGTAACATATCTAAATGCCGGTGGTCAAAGTGTTTGATGTTAGCAATCTGTCTCATTGAGTACATGTGGTAACATATCTAAATGTCGATGGTCAAAGTATTTGGATAATAGAATGCCTTATGGGTTATAAGAATGGCCCCAAATAGTAATCCTCATTGATCCCAAGGGGGGGTCATGGCATCCAGTTTGTTTATCCAAAACAGTTCTCTTTGTGCCAGGAGTTTTGGAAGATTACCACCTCTTCTTAGTGGTCGTAAAACTTCTAATCTAATACCACAATTCTCATTTGTGATACGTTGTGTTTCTTGTCTCGAAAATGTCTGTAGACTGGGGATTTACAGTTTTTCGTCGTGATGCAGGATTTGTGCTCTGTCCTACCTGTCTTTAACTTTCCTGTTGGTCTTACCAACATAGTATATGCCACACGGGCAACGGATGGCAAAAATTGCATTTTTCGAGTCGCATGTTGCAAAGTTTCTTAGCATGATCGTTTTGCCATTGTGAGGATGTCTGATGTGGTCGCCTTTTATCAAGTTGTTATAATGTTGGCAGTGTAAACAGGCAAAGGTGCCTGTTTTTTGTTTGCTGAGAGTCGTCTGAGGTGATGGTTTAGGTTTTTCTGCTTTTATCAATTGATCTCTCCGATTCTTTCCTCTTTTATAGGATATCATCGGCGGATCCGGAAATAGTTCAGTGAGCGTGCTGTCTGATTTGATAAGGTCCCAGTTTTTGTATATTATTCTTTTGATCTGGAAACTTTGACTTGCGTATCTTAATGTGTGGATCAGACCTTTGTCATTTCTCTTACAATTACCTTCAAGTAGTGTGTTTCTTTCTTGAGTTTCTGTGCGTGCTATCGCTCTGTCAACTACTTCGGGTGGAAATCCTCTGTCAAGGAACCTTTTCTTCATATAATTATATTCATCATTAAGTGTGTCTGTTTCTGAAGTATTTCTCTTCAGCCTTAATAGCTGGCTGTACGGTAAATTTTCCTTCAGATGTTTAGGATGGTGGCTAGTACGATAGAGACAGCTATTCACATCCGTAGGTTTTCTATATATTTTTGTTTTCACAGTTGTACCTGTTAGTTCCACCGTGACATCCAAAAAATTCACGTGTGGTTTGCCAATTTCAATGGTAAATCCTATTTTAGGATTGCATGTGTTAAGAAAATTCCAAAAATGTAGGAGTTCTGTTTCAGTGCCCATCCATATGCCAAAAATGTTGTCGATGTATCTTTGCCAGCATTTTATCTTGTTCTTCCAAAGTTGATGATCTAATACATGGGTTCTTTCATAATGGTACATAAAGATGTTCGCATAAGATGGGGCCAGAGGACCCCAAGGAAGTTCCAGAGATTTGCAGGTAAAATTGACCATTGTGTCTAAAGTAATTATTGCAAAGTATGATGTTAAGTAATTCCAATGAAAATGATTGTAATATGTCAACTTGTCTGTGTGTTAATAGGAACCATTCTAGAGCTTCAATGCCTTCAGAGTGTGGAATGGAAGTATATAGACTGTTGACGTCCATAGTGAAAAGTATCAAGCTGTCTTCTGTAAGTTGTAATGTTTGTAGAATGTTCAAAAAATGAGTCGTGTCCTTTAGGTAGGTCGTTGTAGCTTGTACCAGTGGTTGGAGTGCTGTGTCAAGATATATAGCAAGAGGTTGGACGATGCTATCTGTCCCAGCAACAATGGGGCAAAATGGTGGATCATGAAGATTTTTGTGTATTTTAGGCAAGCCAGAGAATACCGGGTTAATAGGATATTTCTGGATCAAAAAATCTGCTGTTTTTTCTGATATCCAATCCATTGTTAGTGCTTTGTCCACAGTAGTTTTGATGATGTTTTAAATCCCAAGGGTAGGATCACTGTCAAGTGGTGTGTAAGTCCGAGTGTCTTTCAAATGTTTAGAACAGCCTAGATCGTAAAGAGTGGTGTCCATCAGGATTAGGGCGCCACCATTGTCAGCTTGTTTTAAAGTCAGACTAGTATTCTCAGCTAGTTGTTTGATGAGTTTCAATTGGTGTTTTCTAATATTCCGGTTTTTGGGTGGGAAGTATTTCAGCGTTTTAAGGTCCTTGGTAGTTTTTTGTTTAAATAGATGTATCAATGGGTGGTTAACCTGAGGATAGAAGTTGCTTTTGTTTTTCATTTCTACGTATCTTGATTTGGTCCTAGGTTGCATGGTGTCCTTGATATTTTTGAAGAATACCTTAAGTTCCATTTTCCTTATAAGCTTAAAGAGATTAATTTCTTCTTCAAAAAAGGAGGTAGAGTTGGTTGGTATGAATGAAATCCCCAGATTAAGTGTATCCATTTGTGCCAAGGTGAGTGGTTTAGAAGAGATGTTGATGACAAGGTTATCCTTTTTTTCTTTTTCTGGCGTAGTTTTCTTCTGTCCTCGTCTTGCTTTCCATTTCCTAAAAGAGGAATTTGTGGAGTTGCGGCTGTTGGTCTGCTGGTTGCCCCTTCAGATAAGTCTGGTGTCGTGATCCCCACTCTGTTGGAAGTCGATGCAGTACTAGATGTTTCTTCAAGTTCGCCACTGGTTACTTCACTACTTTATGTATAATTTTCTGCTCCTGTTGGTTGTCTGGGGGGTCTTCTTGTTGTAGGTCGACTGTTCGCACAACATTCCTGCCAGGAGTAGACAATGTCTCGAGCGTAGTCTAGAGTATCTCTGCGAAATTTCCTAATCTTGCGCTGTTCTATGTCTTGTTTGTAGGATTCTAATTTCTTGTTGGTGTCCTCTAGAATCTGTGTCAGTTCGGTTTCTGTCTTAAGTTTGGATAGTTTAGTTGAGATCTCTTCAATTTCCTGTTGTAAAGTGGTGACTGATTTGGAAAGCTCTTCAATGGTGAGAAGAATTAGGTCTAATGAACACTTGTTCAGGATGTGTTACCATCTATTAACGAAATCCTTATTTTCTTTACAGAGGGTAGGCCTGAGATAGATTCTGAGGCCCCTAGGAATTAGTTTGGCTCTATAATATTGAGCGAGAGTTGTAGCGTGAAGGTTTTGTGAAATTTCACATCTAATCAGGCCCTCTAATTTTTGTATGAGCCGCTCTGGGTTATTATCTGCTGATGTTGTTGTACTGGTATCTTTAATTAGCCCAAGTATCCTTGTGTCTTCCTCAGCTGAGAAGGCTAGAGTGGTAGCTGCTTTGTCTGTAAGCGAGCTGATGCTTGAAAATGACATATTATGTGTGTGGGTGCTAGTGTGTTGTATAGATAGCAACCCACCAGAAGGAGAGAAACAAATGATAATCAACACGAGTGAATACACTTGCACACCAAAGTAAGTATAGTTCAGTAAAGAGTGCACTGGAAAATAAGTATTTGTTAAAATATTGAAGGTGCGGGGGAGAAAAACTCTTTGCTTTACACATGAGCCTGGCGCCAAAGGCACCAGGACTGGCTCCAAGAGAGCCTTGGGCAAAATGGTGAGGTCTTTAAGGCCATGATGGAAGATCGTGGCGCAGCCCAAGTAGCTTGCCTATTAGGGCCAGGGGCAGGGTTCATGAAAAAGTGTCCATTAATGCAGCCGTTCCTTTTTTCATGTCTGGGATGATGAGTGTTTTGCTACAGTTCTTGTTTGTTTCCAGGTTTACTTTTCCCTCTCCGTGGAAGCACAGCTCATAGGATATCTCCTTCTGTAGTTTGAATGGCTTTTCAAGGGGCTACCACCCACCTGAGCTTTGTGATGTTTTGGGTCCATATCGGGGCACATGTTCTATGGATCCATTGTCATTTTTCATCTGATAGTCCTTGCAATGCCTCTACTTTGCATGTTATTTGTTCTTCTTGCTACTTATTGTCTGAATATAATGTTCCTTTGATCACAAGGAAAGGTTCTTTCAGGCAGATGACTCCTTGTGGTTTTGCGTAGCACGTCTTCTTGTTCTGTAGTATTTCAAATGAGACAGTGTGTGCTTGAGAAGTATTTTTTATTCTGCATAGTGCAAGATGTAGCAGACACCGTGCCTCTGCAACAGGTGACTCTTGCGGTAACAGCACTTTAGGAGTACCCGAGGCATGGGGTATCAGAGAGCACACACAGCAGCTTTCATTAGTTGTCTGTTTTGTGGTGCTGCTCATGTCTGCGTACCATTTGTTAGATTGGTGTGGGTGTTGTGGGTCTTCTATTGTGTCCAACCACAGCCCACGATGCTCATCATACCTCTTCCGTTCCGCCCCCCTTTTCCTCCTTCTAAACGCTCCCAGGCTTCTCAGAGCTATTCTATTGTCGTGTTGAATTGAGGATGCTCCACCTGTCCCCCCCTTTTCCCACTCGTTATATAAGGCAATGTACCTCTCGACAGTGTTTTTGTCATCGTGTTTTGCACCCTCAGGGTACGTCATGTACTGTTCAGGTATGTCTGGTGGAAATAATACAGTTGGATTGGGATTATCATGCACCCAGGGTAATTCAGAGGGGTCCGGGTCATTCATCTCATAAATACTGAACTCAAATTCATTATAACGCATAGTAGGATTTACATGTACGGGAGTACTGGTTGTATGATTGTCATTGTGTGATCCGTTTCAATGGGTCCTGTGTGACCAGATCAACTTAAAACCATCCCATATGAGATGGGACCCAAGTTTCACCAACTTTTCCCCTCCTCATCCTCATTCAGATTGATAGATATGTGGCCCAATACACTACTAGGCCAAACAACATTGAAAAGAAGATCACTGCACAGAAAAACAAACTGCACTCATAAGAATATAGTCTTAAATTAAATTGTCTATTCCCATTACTATCTAATCTACTGTTGTTCACATTGGGGGCCCCCTCCATTGCCATGGTTACTCCTACAGAATGAGATATAAACGTGTGTTAAGCATACATTCATTTAACTACTTTTTCTTTTTCATTATAACTGTTACTCAAAGTTCTTTATATTTTATACACATTTTACTTCCAATTAATACCTATCATGCAATCTAGAGAATCAATATGAGAGAGAGAGAGAGAGAGAGAAAGAGAGAGAGAGAGAAAGGGAGAGAGAGAGAAAGGGAGAGAGAGAGAGAGTTTCCTTACCATCACTGTCATTTTAATATAACCACTATTGCAATGCATATTGTTTTTTTTATTTATCATTTTATTATACATTATTTACACTTTGTTTTATCATTTCTCATTTTCATTTTTCCATCCTTCATTTGTTTCAGGTCTCTGATCAATTGTGTCTGTTTCTCCTTTTACGTTTGTGTTTCTCCTTCTGTCCTGTGTTGTTCTTCACTTTGCCCTTTACTGTCATATGCTTTGTGTACGTCGGACAAATTGATCCAATATCTCAGGCCCTTCACTGCAGTAGGCGTGCAATACACTACTTCATATGGATACACTACTTCATATGGACCATGGAATCTGGGTGCATTCCACCGACATACAATGCTTCTCACATAGACCGTTTCCCCTGGGCTAAAGCTGACAGCTTGGGCTATCTGTGACTGCCGTTATTGTATCACTTGCTGATTCGTGAGTAACGGGATGTGCTAGCTATTTTGCAATCATATGTGCTGGTTTTGTGAGTTGTTTTAAATATTTGTGGAACTCTTCCCCCAACACTGTTACACTTCTGTGCGCATCTGATTGTCTTCGTAATGGGGAGTGTGCATGTGCCTACCTGTCTCGTGGGGGGACAAGTGGTGGTACTTACTGGGTTGATTTCTCACTTTGAATAGGGCCAATGGTAAACAATATACCCAATTGTTCTTTAATTTGTGACATAGTTTTGACAGCCTACTTTTAAGGAGTCTGTTTATTTTCTCAACAACACCATTTGATCGCGGATGATAAATCGTGCATAACTTGTGAGTAATCCCCAGCATTGTTATCACTGCTTTGAGCAGGTCATTGACGAAATGTGTTCCATTATCAGAACATATAACATCACATATCCCCCAGTGGGAAAAGACCTCCCTCACTAGAAACTTGGGCGCTCGCTTTGCCTCTTGATGGGCGCAGGAGCCTGCTTCCACCCACCTTGAAAAAGGGCACACTACCACTATCAAGTACCGTGATCCATTACATCTTTCTCCCATGTCTGCATAGTCTACATGCAGTTCTCGGAAAGGTCCAACCGGCTTAGGCAATGTTCCTCGCAATGTTCTCAATGTCATTCGTGAATTATATGTTTGACGTGTGGTCCATTCTATCACCATTTTTGATCTGTTCTTGTAGCTCTGGCACAAACCAATTCTCCTGAATGTCTGCTGCAATATGTTTTTTGGCATTGTGGCCTGGGAAGTGAAGCTGCTGGAATGCTATTTCTAGTAGTTTCTGTGCCATTACTACTATACCTGTGTTGTTCTGTCACCAGAGAAGGTCAGTGGATGATTGACTACACCCTCTCTTTTCCCATAGTTCCTTTTCCTCAGCTGGCGCATCCTGCTGCAACTCTAATATTTGAGATACGGGCATACAGTTGCATCCCTCCCCTTGCTCTTCCTCCACATGCTTTTGTAATATGTACTGACCTGTAGTTGCCCTTATTAGGTAAGATGCTTCTTTGGCGGCAGCCTCTGCTGCCGCATTCCCTAATGAGATGACATAATTCTTGTTTGTGTGGGTCTGGCATTTTACTAGTGCTACAACTGTTGGCTCCTTTAATGCCTCTATTAATTCTGCAAGCAGTTCAGCATGCTGCACAGGGGACGCATCTGCTCTTCTAAATCCACTCCTTACCCATCGGGCCAATCCCCCATGCACTGTTGTCATCATGTATGCAGAGTCAGTGCATATTTTGACTGCACTTCCCTTGGCTGTGTGCAGCGCTTCAATTAGCACCACTAGTTTGGCTTCTGGTGCTGAAAAATGGGCGGGTAATCTTTTTTGAACAATCACTTCATACTCCCCTTCATCCAATCACACCACTACCGCCCCTATGTGTTTTTCTCCTGTTTCACAATTTATTGATGCTGATCCATCCACAAAGTACACTTCTCCTTCAGTCAGTGCATCTTCATTTGCTGTGGGTGTACCGTCATCTTCCCCCTTGTATGTGGCATGATTGGGAATTTGCATATCTTCCACTCTGCATGCTTCTGTGAGGAATGTGGCTGGGTTCACGGTATTACATCGGACTATGTGTATGTTTGTACTTGATAATATTATTTCATAGGCTGTGGCTCTCTGTATTGTTAGTGTACTTTTTGACCTTTCAAGTATGGCAAACAAGGAATGCTCCACATATAGCGTTATGAAGTATTCCATCACAATGATTGAACTTTTTTCAATGGCGAACGCTGCGGCTGCGAGAGCTTGTTCGCAAGCGATGTGTCCCTGTATCACTGTGTCTAGTGTACCACTATAGTACACTTGTGGCCCAATGATGTTTTTTGTGTCTGCACTGCTGTCATGAGTGTCCCAAAAAATAAAATGTTCACTCATAATGTGGTGTGGCAAGGACGGGTGCTGTCGATATCAGTTCTTTCAGTGTGCTGAAGACAGCATGCATTTCTTGTGTTCATTGTATTGCTGGGTTTTCCCTTTGTGCTTCCTTTAGGGCTTCTAGGAGAGGTTTTGTGTATCCTGCATACTGTGATATCCAGGTATGGCAATAATTGCACATGCCGAGAAATGTCTGCATCTTTTTCACTGTCTTGGGCTCACTTACAGCCCGCACTGCAGCTGCTCTGTCCGGTATTATACTTTTGCCATCTCTTGATATCAGCAGTCCCAAATACAATACTTCTATCAGACAATATTGCAACTTCTCCCTGTCCACCTTGTAGCCTTTGTGTGCCAGTAATGTCAATAGTGTTACAGAATCCTGTCTGCATTCATCCTCATTCTTCCCACAAATCAAGAGGTCATCTATGTACTGAATGATCGTGTTCTTTGTGTCAATATTTCCAAGATCTTCATATATAATTCTGTTAAATATACATGTGCTTTCACAGTATCCCTGGGACGATCTTCAGTGTTCATATCTCTTTCCCCCCAGGGTAAAGGCTGTCAAATTCTGTGACTTGGGATCCAGTGATACTGAGGAAAATTATTTCTTCAAATCCGCCACTGTGAAACATGATGCATCTTTGGGTATGCTGCACAGGATCGATGCAGGATTTGGGACAAGTGGGGACTCCTTTTGTATGATGTCATTGAGGGGGCGTAGATCCTGTATCATCCTCCAAGCCCCTCTCTTTGCCTTTTTGATGGGATAGATACAAGTATTACACTGATAATTTGAAGTTACTATGATCCCTTGCTGTAGTAAGGTGTGCATTGTTTCATTTATTCCTTCTTCTGCCTCTCATGACAGGGGGTATTGCTTTACCCGGTGCAATAATGCCCCGGGCTTCAGTTTTATTTTTACAGGTGTTACCTCACACAACAATACTACATCATGTGGGCCAGTTGTCCACAACTCTGCTGGTACATGTAGATGTCTTCATTAAAAAATGCTGGTTGTGCGCTCACTACGGCTATAAATGGGAGGGGCACTTGTCTGTTCTGAATCATTATATCACAGGGAATTGATATCTCCATTATTATTTCCCCATCACTGTCTGAGTCAGTGAAAAGCTCCTCATCAGACAAATCTCGCAAGGCTGTGTTGAAATGTATGCACAGCACTGTTCACCATTCACATCCATGTATGTCTAGTCCAATCACTGCTATCCTTTGTGCTGATACCTGTACGCCATGTAAATCTAGGGCCACCACCGACCCTGGCACTATCTCGGGGCATGCTATGGGATGAAACACAAATTCTGAGGGCACTCTCCATTCTTGGGGTTTTAACTCAGGCACAACTTGCACCAATGTTTTTAACCCTTGGAGGAACATGTCCAAATCTACAGGTATTCCACACACCTGCTGTGCCATGGCTTGTGTGTGTATTACTAGCATTGCTTGCATCGCACATATTCCAGGAGTTGAGCACACTATCCCACTTTCTGTGAATAAGTTATTGAGCTTGCTAAGCTGGTCCCTTTAAATACAGTTTTACGAGTCTTTGTAATACAGTAGGGGTGCTTGCACTGTTTTCCCCCCACTGTTACCTCCAATTCTACTGTATATGGAACCTTGACCACAGCACCAGAAAACCCCAGCATCTCAATTTTATGATTATACAGCTGAAGCCTGCCTTCTCGGTTCCTCTGCTGTGTTGAGGGTCATTGGTTGTATTGGACATGCAAGCACTCCCTGTGGGTTGTTCTATGTGGAGTACCTTGTGTCTTCCCCACTGTCAAAAACGTTGCCTGATACTACTGCTGTTCCTCTGAAAGGTGCGGGGACACCATTCACTGTCGTGACAAAGGGGTTTCCGCAAACAGGGGTCATGTGCTCTCGGGACTGTGGGTATTGCTGTGTCTTTTGGGGAGGTGCTCTGTGTTCGTCTATGTACCTGGGATCGGGTTGCTCTTCTCTCCTACCACTACCCATTGGCAGCCCTTGTGGGCTTCCAGGGTGGGGGTGGCCATACTGTTGTTTGTTCTGATATGAGTTCATGGGGCGGCTTCGATACTCTCTTGAAAAATGTTCCCACCTCCCACAGTTCAGCATGCCCCTTGTCCTCCTACACTGGGACCTTGTCCTCCATACCCTCCGTACCCGTACCCCACCCCCTCTGAGCCCCTTGCACCCACCTCGTCCTCCACGGGCACTCCTTACTTGCCATCGTGGCCCTTCATATTGTTCCTCACCATTCCACTTTTCCTGTCCATTCCCTACCCAATTTGCGGCCATCCTTTCTTGCATGGCTATCTGCCCTTCCTTATCCTCTCGTTCACTTTCTGCTGGGAGGGTGGCTGATGGTGCCGTGACTTTCACTAGTTTTGTCTGTATTCATTTAGCCTTGTCTGCCAGTCTCTTTTGGGCTATCTCCCTTTCCCTTTCTTTTATTCTTTTACAATGGTGTAGTATGATGTATCTTTGGCCAGCCCTTGACTTCTATCCCAGCTATTTTATCAAGAGCCTTAAGCACTTCTTTCGGGGACCCTCTTTTGACTGGGAAATAAAACAGGGAAGTTGATTGATCCCAAGCTGTGCACGTCTCTGCCCTCCACATCTCCTGCACTCGGAGTATGAAGGCCATCACATCTTCCTCGTCTCCCATTGTGCATTGCATTACAGACTGTAAATCTGGTGTATCTGGAAAAGTTTCTCTTAGTGCATCCCATACTCTTGCTCTTACAGTGTTAAAAGATGCCCCATCATGGCGGTCACAGTCTAGTGTTATTCAAGGGAAGCCTTTCTTTGCCCACACCCTGTTGGCTTGGTCATCTAGTGCCACCACTAATAAGCTTTTGCCATCACCTACTGCTAAAGAAAGGTTTTTCTCAATGCTCCTCCCGAGAGTGGGGTTAGAGTTTTTAGTACATTTGCTTTATCCATCTGGGCCCAGGGTATATTGCCAAAGAGTTGCTGCTTTGTACAAGCCCCTTTGATCTGGGACTCTTAGTGAACTCACTTAGTAAACTTGTGGTGGATCCAAGATCCTTGAGCAAGAATATGGCTTCACAAACTAAAGAATCTTTTTGCCTACATGCTGGAACTGGGACATACAATCTGGATAAGGCCTATCAAATTATTCCTCAAAAAAAGCCACTAGATAAGGCCTCACAATCGGACCACTGCAGTAAGGTAGCTCAGACACCACTTAGTATTCTGATAAATAAAAGTAGCTTAACTACAAAGTCCTTCACTGTCATTCCTACCTTGGAACCAGCTGCTGCTATCACAGCAGTGGCACAGAAATCGGGTCAAGAAGCCTACAATCAACTGAATGCCCCTCCAAAGCTGGGCTCCTCCCAGAACCTGCCTATTAGAAAATGCCGGATGCCTAAAATAGAGGACACAAACACTCAGGATTTTGTCTTAGACCTGAGAAATTTGATCATCATTAATATTAGCAAGGTTACGGGGCATGAACCCAAAGAAGCCCTACGACTCAAAGTCCTAGCCTGGCTTTGGCAAAGAACGGGGCCGGGTGTGGTCAGGTTATCAGATCTTAAAATCCTCCGTAGGATGGACCTGAGAGACTGGAATACATATGACAATAAAGACTGCGTCTTGGTGGGGTGTGGGTCCAGTTCCCTACCTGCCTTCCTAAGAGTGTGTAGATATATGCTGAGGGGATCCACTTGTTGTAATTTGATTGTATGATTATTTATTTGGCTTTAGGTGGTTTCTCCTACGTTATGCTTTTTTTGTTGTTGCTTGCTTTGTATTGTGTTGATGACACATTCCCCTGCTGCTCATTTTTGTTCTTGCTCTAAGAATTGTTTGTATTGTTTGTTTCTTTGTTGTATGCGCCTATAAGCCTTTGGGTACCCGGTGCGCAATAGAAATAATAAACATAAACATAAACATATAATTGGGTCTTCCCCCTCCTCTGTGTATCAATGGTAATTGTAATTTGTTTCTTGTTGATTTCCCTGTACTTTCCTTTGCCCCCTTTTCCCCCAACACTGCCATTTGTCCCATCCTGTTCCTCAACCTCCCATTCCATTCCTCTTCCATTACCCTCCCCAAAGGAGACTGTTCTATTCCTGCCACCACCCCACCTGTTCCACACCCCAACCTCCTCTTGTCCTCACCTTGCTCTTCTATTTCGCACCAATATTCTTCCTTCCTATCCGATCCCATGTCCCCTCCTTTCGTGACCACCTCACAGGCAGCCTGATCTATTTCTATTAATTTAGAACAATATTTCTCCCTTCTTCCATCCTTCCTCCATTGACCTGTCAAGGGGCTGTGACACCTGAGTTTGTTTTGCTCTGGGGTAGCTTAGCTTCCTTGTTCACATATATCTCTCAATCATGATCATTCTGTCCGGGCCATTGTTAACCATGAGTCTAAATCTTGAGTGAACATTTCAATGTCTATTACAGGGGTACTCACCTGTCCACTTGTTCTTGGACACTCAGATGGGGTGGTGCTGGGGCTGTTGGTTGGGGTGTATAGGGGCACGTGGGTTTTGACACATACACTGGGTCACTATACACGGCTGTTGGTACTGGCTTCGGCAGGGAGGGATATAATCGTGCAACCTCTATCTTACCCTCCTTCTCTTCCCCCTCCCTTTCATTAATATTTGCTGCTAGGGGAGATGTCCCTTGTTCCTTAGCCTTGCTTGGGCAAACTTCTTCGATATTTCTCGTCTATTTCTGCAATTGTTTGCCTTTGTACTTCACAAACAGGTGGCTACCACGTCTAGGACATTCTTATCGAAACGACCATCCTTTGGGATGTGCCTGGGGTAAGCCTTCCCCTTTCAACTCTGTAATCCACTGGTCATGGTATTTAGCGATCCTGTCTGCATAGCTTGGCAAACTTTGGCATATATGTGCCAAGAGTGTCTCTGCACCCATCCTGTCTTAACAATGTCTTCCCAACCTTGTGAGTCAGTATAACAATAATGCAATTCACAATACTTCAATACGTCACGTCTTAGTATGTCACCTCTGTGACACTTTATTTTGTTCTCTACAATCTGTCACACCTACTATGACATAGTGGTATCAGGTAATAATATCCCCAACTAAAATATTGCCGTAAATATGGCTGTTTGGTTCGCCATAGGCAATATTTGTATTGGGGATATTATGTGGAGGTAGGGGTTGCGGGGGTGTCCCCCGCACATTAAAAAGTGATGTGGGGGTTGCGGGGTTGTCCCTCGAAGGGTCCATTGTGAATTTTGCCACAAAAATATGGTGATATTTTTGTATGGCGATATTTTTTCAACGAAATTATCACATGGAACCGACAGAGTGTGTAACAACGATTATAAAACACTGCTTTTTGTCATTGCTTATCCATGTACATTATACACAACAGACATTACAAGACAATTCTACAACAATAACCGTTAAACATAACATATGTAACACTTAACATCAATCCTCCCTTCTTGTCCCCCTTTCCCCTTACAATATTTTCCCTTGATATGCCAGCCGGTTCACTATCTTAATCTCTTACGTACCATGCCCCACCTCCTACCAAAGAAAAAGAAAAAGATGTAGCATTTCTAAATTATTCTGAGTCTTCTCCTTATATAAGACTCCTACTGTTTCCACTTATTTTCCTCGTTATACCCAATACTAGTCGAGATAGCACTATGCGGTGCCGCCTTCCACCCCCTTGCAGAGCTAGGTTCCCATACCGTTTTCATCTTGCAATCGCCTTAACTGTCCTAATGGCCATATGCAGAAAGAAAAAGAATAGATTAAGGCCACAAATTCTCCCTTTATTATATAAACTTTTCTCCCCTCTAGATTCCCTGCCCTTTATCTGACTCCTTACACTACTTTTCCATCCCTCCCCTAGTTTCTTTTAATTTTGCTCACACTTGATACTCACGTGTCCGTCCTGATCCGAGACCCTCCGGACCCGGTCTGTCAAGGCGCTGCCCCGCACTCAGTGACCGTACAAGGCTCCAGCGAGCAGTATGGTGGGTTTTTGCAAAGCCAGGACCCGTACGCTCTCGCCCTACTGCGTTTGCACGTCTAGGTGTACCGGCTGCCGTAGACGGGCAGCTCTTTGAGGAGCGCGCCCTGTGCCTCTGCTGTGGCCGCGGACATCTCGTGCCAGAAGGAATGGAAGGACGACATCATGTCCAGGGGTAACCAAATGAAAGTTTGAGTCCCCAAAAAATACAATCAAAACTCCCCAATGAGAGTCAATAATGGACACACCCCAGGAGGGAATGAGACCAAGACCAAGTGTGGCTGAAAGTAAAAGTAAAGTTTATCTAAAACCAAAATAGGGCAAACAGAGAACTCTGCAAACTCTGAGAGCGCTCTGCCCAACATCACTCTAACAGTACTTAAAAAATTGTTACAGCATCATAAATGATGTCACTACATAGGTTACATTTATTACATTTTCATTGGTGAACTCCAAAATCCAGTATAGTGGTGTAGGCACAGCCTCCAAATGATTGGATAGTTGCTTGGCAGGAAGGTGGACATCACACGCTTCAGCCGGGCTGGTCAGTGTGAGGTGACGTTTATGGGGCCCCGGATGGGATGATTAATACTATCTAATCTTGACACCACTTCAAAATATGCAATAAAAAAACACTCATAAAAAACATCATCAGCAGCCTGACAGTGAGGGAGAATCGTATATTTCACACTTATCTATACATACATTTATCTGGTTCACCTGAAAGGGGCGGACAGGTATGGGGGTCATCGTGAGTCAGGCGGCAGGGGGGTGAATAGTCTGTGCGGGCTCCGCGGAAAGGTGAGAGGCTACATTTGTTGCATTAAGGCATCAGTGAGACATGGCCTCTGACTGCAGCACTGTCAGAAGGAAGGGGAAAACGGGTAGGGGCTGTGCGCCCTTCGGGTGCAGCGCTGCTGGAGTTGGGAGAGAAGGCCCTGTGGCTTGTCAAGTTTGGCCCAATTTCATTAGTGGGATTATACGAATAGGATCAAAACATGTTTGCTGTCACTTTATTTACAACAAGTGATACGCAGGGTCTGATTATATTGTGGGCTATGTCTTCGCATTTACCATGGTTACCGTGCTACAGAAAGGCGCTATTTACATTCATCTCGTGGCTTCACCATTTATATTGTGCGCATGAGAATCTCATACCATTTGAATACATTTGCGAGTATACATAATATTGAGACACCAATGAGCATGTGGACAATACATTTTGCATCATAACAACCAAGTCACCTAACATCTCATACATTTGCGGGGACCTTTGGTAGTGAATGATATGTAACCAACATTATAGGACATCAACATGTGGATCATGATATCATACTCATTGCAGTTGATTCAGATAGGTTAATTATTGATCGTTCTTTTACACCCCATAGAGACAGCTCCCTCATACACAACACAAGAGGGGATTTAGAGCATTACAGAGTGGATTAGCATTGTGGGTGAAACAGGGTGGCACACAGTCATGGGGCATGCATGTGCTACATCAAAAGGGATGCGTGGTAAGGGGCTTATACACGTTATATATCTTTAGGGTAGAGTCTGCAAATCATGTGGCGTGTTTGTGGAGATGGATTGTTTTTTAACAGGTCCAAGCTCTTGCCCGGTCATTCACAGGTCAGTGATGGAAGGAGGAAGGTGAGAAATACAGTGTTTGACTTGTAACTGTTCGCACCCAGTCTACCATGAGAACAGGTCTGCAGCAGGGACACAGAGGGGAGGAGTTGGGGGGAGTAGCTGGCTAACTTTGCGTGCCGCCAGGGGAGAGCTGCAGGCCTGCAGGATGGCTTTGCTGTGAGGCCTGCTTTAGCTTGTAGAAAATGGAGTTGGGGTTTCGTACAAAATGGAGTCAGTAATCAGACCTCTTCAGCCCTCTGGTGAACGTTGCATCTGTATGTGTCATTTGACGCCTGTCCGGCACCTCTGGCCACAGGCGCATGGGCAGCCGCGGGACGAGTATCGTGTGCAAATGGACAGGAATGGAGGGGAGGGGTTGTAAAAGACCTTTCTTCCCATAAAACAGTTAGATGTTCATGGATATCTCATTGAAACGGTTCAGATGCATTGTGCCAGTATAAATATATCCCAGATCCACGAACGTAGAATCATTTGCTAAACTCGTGCAAAGGGCATCATACTGCAGCAAGGACTCATGCCCTCTGGCCTCTTCTCTTTTGCAAAGCGTGGGTGACTTCTGTCTACCCAGGATGCAAAGGCCAATTAATCGGGATTACTAAAGCACCAAGCTGAGATGATGTGTTTCAATTGCAACTTGTGAGTTCAAAAGACTCACGATAACAACTTGATTCACTAAAACCTCGCAAAACCTTGCAGGTCACAGTAGCATAGGAAACGTGCCCATGCTGGTGCAGACATGTGGGTGAAAGAAATGGGCCTCGAGAGGCATGGGGTGGGCTCATGGGCAAGTGGCAAGTCATTCTGTGTTGTTCACCTACATTCTGAATCAAATCAAAGTCACTTTAATGCAACTTTACTGTTCTCCAGGCCAGGTGCACATTTTTTAAAACTTGTCTGTTCGCCATGTAGATTACAGAACTTCACAATGTTTTGTCGGTTTATAGTGATTCCTTCGAAAAAAAAAAATTGAATCACAAAACCCTCGAAAACAAAGTTTAAAAAAAAAAGCTTTGACAATCTATATTTAACATACAAAAATGCTTTTCTTTCGAAACCAATCCATCAACAATAGACATGGACTAGTTTCTTTCAATTGAAATGCACTTTCACATGTTAAAAGTAGCATTTTAATGTGTTTTTTTGTAACTTGAAATTTCTGCACTGGCCAGCCCCTTGTAACATTTTAAAGTTTTTGTGTATGATATGATAAGGCATTTGATATGATAAGGCATTTGTAACGCGCCTATACATAAGTGTTTCAAGGCGCGACGAGGCAGGGGGGGGAACAAGGGAAGACAGACAACGATCTTACTAGGCCAGGTGTCATTCAGATCGCGCAAGTGCAAGGGTAGAGGGGAAGGGAAAAGTGCATGGGGGAAAGGGAGAGGGGAAAGTGCAGTACAGGGTTATTAGCATACAGCATACAGGATAAATAACAAGGGCCAGCTGGTGGCAAGTGCGAGGTAAGTGCAGACAAGTGCTGGGAAGGGGGGCTGTATGGATACAGACACAGTCCCGTAGTGCAGGGGTTGCCGTGGAGGCAGTGCAGGGGAGAGTGGCTTGGTCGAGAACGGTGAATGGCCCAGTTGCAGATTCAGTGCAGTTTCAGTAATATTAGCAGGGGAGAGGGGGAGAGAAAGTGGAGGCAAAGAGGAAGGTTTTGAGGTGCTTCCGGAACCGGAGGTGGTTCTCCTCAAGTTTCAGGGAGGTAGGAAGGCTGTTCCAGAGGGAGGCCCCTGCAGTGGAAAGAGATCTGCTCCCAACTCGTTGTTTGGAGAAGCGGCTGACCCTGAGGGAGTTGGAGGCAGATGAGCGAAGAGCTCGAGAAGGAAGATATTTAGGAAGAGAGAGTTGAAGGTATTTTGGCCCAAGGCCCCAGACAGCCTTGTGGACAATGCAGAGGGTTTTGAACTTGATCCTCGCAGTCACTGGGAGCCAGTGTAGTGATTTCAGTCCTGGAGAGATACGGTCCCTGGGCTTGAGGCCAAGGACAAGTCTTGCAGTCCTGTTCTGGATGAGTTGCAAAGGGCGGAGAGTAGAGGCGGGCAGATTAAGATAGAGGCTGTTACAGTAGTCCAGCTTAGAGAGAACCAGGGCTCTAGAGACAGTGAGCTTCTGGGGGAAGGAGAGGAAAGGAAGGATACCTCTGAGGAGGTGTAGCTGGTAGTGTGACTTCTTAGATACGTCGGATATGTGAGGAGAGAAGGAGAGTGTGGAGTCGAAGATGACCCCAAGGTTTTTTGCCTTGCATGTAGGAGCAGGAAGAGGGCCCAGAGAGGCCGGCCAGAGAGCAGCAGGGAAGGAGGGAGTGGGAGTGCCGATGAGTAGAATCTCAGTCTTACTGGCATTAAGGCAGAGGTCGTTGGCGGCACACCATTCCTGGATAGCAGAAAGACAGACAGAGATGAGGGAAGGAGAAGAGGAGGCCGAGGGTAGCCTGAAAATGAGTTGGGTATCATCCGCATAGCACTGAAAGTAGGGGCAGAGAGCGGCGATGTGGTGGGCGAGAAGTGCCAGATACTGGTTGAACAGCCAGGGAGAGAGGTTAGATCCCTGGGGAACACCACAGGTAGAGAAGAAGATGTCAGAGAGGAAAGAGGTCAGCCACGTCAGAGCCTGACCAGTGATACCGAGGTTATCACGGAGACGGTTGAGCAGGATGGTATGGTTGACAGTATCAAAGGCAGAAGAGAGATCAAGCAAAATGGGAACACATGGAATGTTAGAGTCAAGGTTCGAGAGCAGGTCCTCACGGATGTTCAGGAGAGCAGTTTCCGTGCTTCTGGCAGCTCTGAAGCCAGACTGATGGTCATGAAGACTACCAACACATTCAGCATGGAGATTAAGCTGGGAGATGGCCAGTTTCTCCAGGAGCTTGCCCAGGAAGGGAGTGATAGAGATTGGGCGATAGTTAGCTGGGCAGGAAGGGTCGGAAGAGGATTTCTTAAGAAGGGGGGCCCCCCAACCCCCATGCCACCACTCCACCCCCCGACCCTAACTCAAGCCCCAACGCTAACCCTAGCCCTGGCCCCAACCCTAACCCTAATGTAACCCTTAAACTAACCCAACCCCAACCCTAACCCTATTTTAACACTTAAACTGACCCCTGCCCCACCCTAACCCCAACCCTAACCCTAAACCCTAACCCTAGCCCCAACCATAACCCTAATTTAACCACTAAACTAACCCAAGCCCCGACTCTAACCCTATTTTAACACTTAAACCAACCCTAGCCCCAACCCTAACCCCAACTCCAACCCTAATCCTAACCCTAAACCCTAACCCTAGCCCCAACCATAACCCTAACCCTAATTTAACCCCTAAACTAACCCAATCCCCAACCAAAACCCTAACCCTGGCCCCAGCCCTGCACTAATACTTACCATTACATGTCGATGGCACCATTATTTTTTTTTAACAAAATGGTCATTCAATGGAATGGCATTTCGACAAAAAAAATGAGAAGGTTTGCCATTCTGAACTTTTACATTCGTTGGAATGACCGGATACCGTTTTGTCACACATCCTCCCATCTCTCAGATACAATCTTCTGCTGTCAGCACTATCCACTTCTGTGTCTGAAACCTGCCAGGATGACTTATGTCTATTTCTTAGGATGATAACAGTAAGGTGAACACAGTGGTACATTGCAAATGTTGTACATTTCGAAGATATTCACTGATACTGTAACATTTGAACACAACATGCTCACCCCGGGAACCTGCCATTGTATACCCTAAGGTTTTGTAAACTCCCCTTATACATTACTTTAAGAGTTACATTACAGCGTAGAATAGAACACCCTTGCACAGCCATCATGCCAGTTTTAACCCTTTGCACCGTAGACACGCATAATGAGTCTGCTCATACTGTGGCATAGTTAATCATTCCTGCAGGTGGTGCGACCAAGGAATGTTACTTGTGCAGCTGTGAAACGGAAACATTTCTGCTCTGAAATGTCTAGAAAACAATCACAATATCTTAAACCACCAAATGAATAAACATGAAAATAAAACGTAATCCTGCTCATTGTGAAAGTGCAAACACTGATTAGCATACAGTCCACCCTAATTTTTGGAAGGGGGACGGACACAGTCTGCCACTGTGAGCAGAAAGTGTACATTGTACCATAGATGTTAGGTGTATAGTCTTTTTCTTTTCTTTACATACATTCTTATTGGTTGCATAGTGCAGGGCGCCAGGCATTATACTTTATCTTACCCTGCGTAATCATGTGTCTACTATGAACAGATGTTTTACTGAACCTGAGGCACGGCAGATATTGTATCCCTTAACTTCCATCATCTCCCACCATTAACAATATTGAAATGGTGTGATGGGAGTTATGTGAGATGTATGTATTCAATCCGCTTTGCCCACAAGTTGCCTAATGTACCCCAGATGTTTAGTAATATCATGTGAGTGGTCTGACCCCCTGCACTCATGTTTACAGACATACATGGAGAGAAAACAGACACACACACACGCACACACACATTTTCACTTTTTGTGTTTTATATAATTTGCATGAACTTACAAGAATGTATTTCTAAATGAATGAGTACAAATGTGTCCAGATTCCTCAGGGGCGAGTATGGTATTGTGTTGAGATGAGCAATTATAGTGTTGAGGAGTGTTGCACTGAGTTGGATGGGAGGGAAACTTGTCTGACTCAGGCGGAAGGATTGTTGCCACTAGTGAGTGGGGGCACAATAGGGGCAGGAATGTTGCCTCAGCATCCTCAATTATTCCTCAATAATTCATTAATCTTGTCCTTGAAGAGGTAGGTGTGGTTCTCTATGAACAATGCTTGGACACATTACAGAACCGTGATCCCTAGATTAAAAGGCAGGGATGACATGTTGTCTGCCCCATGAAAGATAACTGTTGATAGCATTCCTGACATTGTACAAAGTTGAACATATGTTTCAACAGAATTTGTACCATCTCAAATGGAGAGGGTTTGCAGATACTAACAACGCCCTACGCATCATTGGCAATAATGTCCCGCAATGGGTAGTCATGCAGCAGGGCACCATTGCTCTTATTCCTTGAGATCATGGAGAAGGGGACAGGGATATGTCCTACCACACAGCGATGCCAGGGCAGAGTGATGGAAGGAATGTCTTTACCATGTTACCAATGTCCTGTGCACAGGGGACCAGTTGTGAGGGGTACGCTGTCATCAGTGATACTGACAAGAGTAGAGGTGTGATGGGAGAGCAGCAGTCTTGTTGGTGACTGCTAAAAGCATAGAGGAGACAATACTTTGTGGGGCACTGGCCGAGACCTTTCAGGGTGATGGGGTGGAAGTCTTGGAAGGTTGAGGTAGTGTTGAAGAAGAACCCTGGGAGGAACATCCCATTTACATGATCTACCATGCTTACGGGCTATTCCTCTTAAGTATCATTTAAAAAAATATATTATATCCCAAAAGTACCATTTGCCAGTGATCAATGTAGTTTTACCCTGCCAGTGCACAATGCTCCTTTTGTATAGACTTTCTTAACATATTAACATTGATCCATAGGATGTGCAAATGCTGGTACTAGCTCTATAGATCTGTGAAATATTCTGCATTAAGTTCTATGGTTTTATGTAAATACAGGCATTATTGTCCATAGACATCAATGTAACATCATTTTATTTCACAAAAGCTAGTATGGTTAAAAAGGAATAGTAATGAAAATGGAATTATTGTGCACAATGAAAATCAATGCTTACAATGTCAATTATTTTCTTAAAAGAATACAATGGGCCTCGTTAAGAGTTTTCTGGTGCAACCCGCCAGTAGCTGGTGGGTTGCCGTCAACCCCTTACACTGTGACATCCCAGTGCTACCAGGATATCATAGGCCGCGGAATGGTTATTTCCCATTACCAAGGAGTCCCGGAGGACTCCATGGGAATGGAAAACCTGTAGCACTGGCACCGTTAGTAACGGTGCCAGTGCTACAGCGAAAAGTATGATGGTAGGGGCCAGAACCGCCTGAAGGTCAGGCCTGCTGGACGTTCTGTGCCCGTTCTGGCATACTTCTACTTTGACAGTCTCAAAAATGTGTTAGTACGTTGCTACCAGCACCTTTATTTCCAGACCGCCAAACTCGTGATGAGGGCCTTACATTACATAAGCCGGTTTTAGGACTTTTTCAAAACCAAATGGGAGATGATATATGTATTTGCATCAATTTAGCTTGCAAAGTAATTTCCTGTGGAAACATAGCTAAATTAAGCAAAAGTGTTTTTTGTGCTGTCTGGTAATGTACACATTTTCTGTTAGTCTTGTGTAACCTGACCATCATCAAGTCATAAACAAATGTTCTTATCTGCTAAAAGAAAACAGATCAACATCTTATGTAAAAAATACAATGGTCAAGAATGTGATAACCATCTATTCCTGAAACCCAAAAGTGAATTATTGCTATAAGCTGTCATTTACATGACATCCAAATACAAGGAAATATGTTAAGTGTATTTTGTGAAGCTTTCATCAATACACAGATATGGGCTCTGTCCTGTGTCCTTACCAGTCCCTGAAACCTCTCATCCATAATTGGAAAAAGCCATTAAGCAGAATGAATAGCACTTTGCTACAGATTATCCAAGTTTTCCCATGATGGGCCGCTTATCTAGGGTGAGGGGATAGAACAGAGACTTGCCCTATGACTAATATCTCACAGTCACTCCTATTTTTATATAAAAAGCACACCTTAACACATATCACCTTCAATGGTGTGCCAAGTGCTTAGAAGGTGACATCTAATTTCTTTAATCTCTTTCCTTGCGCAGGAATTTTAAAACAAACAAGTGAGTAAAACGCGTTCTGTGTGGTTAGTGAACTTATATTTAAGTCACTTTTCCCAATATGGCATAACATCTAGTTATATCCTAAAAATGTCATATTGCTCTTAGCAAGTGTTTGATTTATTGCATCGACCTTAGAACCATGCCAGTGATCCTAAATTATGGTCTGCTCTGGCCTACCAAATTCAGTGGTGTATCAAGTTACGACTTTCTTCAGGGCTGCAGCACTGTATTTGGTGCTGCCAATCAAAAAACAAAACAGAGAGAGTGTTTTTTCTTATGGCTAGCTCACTGCACCTGTGGGCGGGTGTGCGGCTCACTGTGCACACTGCACCAATTGTGGCAGCTACAGATAGCATTTTTGATCCGCTGTCCAAATATGTTGACAAACTTCTATTAGAGTCAAGGTTGGAGACCAAATCTTCACGGATGTTCAGGAGAGCAGTTTCTGTGCTTCTGGTAGCTCTAAAGTAAGAATGATGGTCGTGGAGACAGTCAACAGAATCAGAGTGGAGGTTAAACTGAGAGATGGCCAGCTTTCCCAGGATTTTGCCCAGAAAAGGAGTAATGGAAATTGGGCAATAGTTAGTCGGGCAAGAAGGATCAGCTGTGGGTTTCTTGAGAAGAGGTTGCACAAGAGAGTACTTTAGAGGGGAGGAGAAGGCTCCGGAGGCACAGGAGAGATTGCAGAAATCAGTCAGCGCAAGAACGAGGGCGTCAATGTGATCCTTTATGGTTTTAGAAGAACAGGGATGAACCTTTTTTGACATGACTTTCATAGATCAGACTTGTCCAGCCAAATTTGCATTCGAATTCTGGTGTTAAGAATGACTTATATCACTTATTATTTGACTTTAAGCTGTGAACCTTAGCCTTAGTTCCAGAATTCTTTGCTTCTCTTTTCAATCAATCTTTCAATGCATATTAGGAGTTTTACCTCCTAGTACAGAATTTATTTATTTTCTGCTCAATTAGTACCCAAAGGGGGCCAGTGGGGGGTGACAGCCTCCCAGCCAATGAGGAGGCTTGGAACAGAAGGATTACCAGGTAAACAGTGCTAGATACATTAGCTTCAATTGCATCACTTTTCAGTTCAGTCAGTCAATTCGGTTGCTCTGCATCTTTCTCAACTAGGCAGTTCTCTCTCTCACACAGCCATACCTACCTTTGTCTTTGTCCCAGACACTTAATCTCTATTATGCATCCTTCTCGTAAGCTTTCTCTCACGCCAGTGACTGGGATCCATTAATCTGTCACCCCTCTCTGTTGTCCTCCCTGCCTGTTCTCCATTTTCCCTACACATCACTCATGCACATTTCTGAGTTCCTGAATCTTCCAATGACTTTGTGTCTTGCCAATATCTGGAATCATACCTTTGACTCTCTCTCTACATGTCAGGGGTGCCTTATCTTCGCAATGTCAGAACACTGTTCAGGGCTTGTCATCAGAGCTTTCCCTGTATTCCACATCATTGATTTCTCCACTGACTGGTCTTTTCAGTCTTGTGATGGCTCCTCAGCATTCAGTATTTACAAAAACCGACAAAGGGGTACTCACACTCAAGACAGTCCTAGATTCTGTCCGACATTCAAATTAAATCTCCATAGTAATTTAAAGGCTAGTGTTTGCGAGGCAAATCACTGGGGATACACCAAGGGAGCAGTCTGAGAAATGCTAACCATAAATTTATTGTTGAAAGCATAGTTTTTTTGAGATTTTACACAATTTCTAAAGCAAAAAATAAGTAGACTAGAGCAATTGAAAAAATAAAGAAAAACAGAACATTCATCACAAATATATCAAGTGCAAAAGAAGGGATAACATATTAATCACATCAAGATAAAACAATTATTTCAGGCTACCCATAGTTCCTGCAGCATAAGGCCTACCAGGGTGTATAAAATATTACCCTGGTAGGTATGTAAAAAGAATATTATTTTAGCTGAGTTTGTATATTTAATCTGCCAACGTGTGGGAAAGAATCAAAAGTTCGTTCCTAAAGGGAACAACATATATATAAATCACGTTTCGGCATGCCAAACTGGCATCAGTAGTCAAAGCCTTCCTCAGGGCAGGATGGAGGTGAGTTGATAGTATCACCCTAAAGGGGGCAGAAAAAAGGGAATACTTAAGTCAAATAGACAGGCTGCCATACAGACAACTTCAGAGGGATATCATAACTCAAGTGTGTGCTGTCATAATTATACGGACCACTCACCCAGTATAGATTAAAGAACGGAGTGCAGTCCGTAGAAGGCTACTTTTCCAAACCTATTGAACTTCGTACGATGTGTAACAATGCGGCCAAGTAGAAAGAAAAAGGTAGAGCGCACCTGGGTCACGCTTCTGAAAATGCTGTCGAGAGAATACAGCCTTAGTGAGAGTATAATTCATAGAAAGAGCGAAAAGTCAGTGAAGGAGTTTGTCGGACGCCATCGGAGCATGTTGTGGTATTGCTCCTGATTATTTTATCTGAAAGGTGGCGCTCCGAATCATGAATATAACTAAAGAACAAGCACTACAATAAGTAAAAGGAGTGCGAGGTGCCCAGACACGGTCATAGAGTGAATGATGAGGGATCCTATAGAGGAGCATAACGGGGAGATGGCATGCAGGTTTATAAAAGCATGGTATAAGTATACAGGTGCATGCAAGCCCATATGTGGATATGAGCATAGCATAGTGCTAATATCAAGGTTTAAAAAGGATTTATGTTATTGGTATTTAACAGTAACAGGCCCGGTGGGGCAGAGACACACGTAAAAGGTACCTTAGTAGTGAAATGCTCCGGGTAGAACTTGTCTGAAGAGTTAGGTGGAAAGGAAAACACGTCCGTCTTCAGTAAATAAAGATGGAGTCAGTAGTCACCAAGGGTGCTATAATGAGCAAGCACACCTAACCTGGAAAGGCAAAAACACTGTATCAGCGCTTGTGCTGGACCTAGGCGGAAACACAGTACCAACTATGTGGAGAAGCCATATGAAAGGAACCATGTAAAGAACCTGGCAGGGGGCTGTTGCTGAAACCCAGAATGAACTGGAAAACTTACCAGTGCACGAAAGTAGAAAACAGCAGAGGTTAGGATTTGTCTGTGCAAAATCCCCGTGGAAACGACGCCACGTTCTGCTAACTCGGTTCACTGAGTTGAAGCCAGAGGACAGAGGGCCTCGTCATGCTGGGGTGAAATGGCTGACCGAAGGTTCTGTTCGGAACCGGCAGCTGTGATAGATTAGCGCCGGCTTGTTGGATACGAGGGGGTTGTCACGGTAACCCCGGTCCTCGTCAAGAGGGTGGAGTACGCGTCCGGCGTCTGGTGCTCGGAGCGCGGGCTAAGCAGCCAATGGAAAGGGGGGCGGGGTTGCTAGCCCCGTATGTAAACATACCAGCCCTGGTGAGCGGTATGGCCGAGTGTGCTGCAGGAGCCCGCTGAGTTAGAGCTGGTTGTGGAGGATAGGCTGTGGGGGGGAGTTTTGGTCCAAATGTGTCCTGCACAGAAGGGGCAGGGATGCTAAGATTCTTGCATAGTGGCCGCGCAACAAACAGTCAGAGGGAGCGTGCCTACGACTGTCATGGCACTACAGCATGGTACAGTAATCATACAGAGTCACCATCAAGGGCACCGAGGTCCGCACAATGTAACTGTATCATCAGTATGTCCAGTCATATGGGGGGTATGAACTCTTCGTTGAGACCATTCTGAAAGGTATCAAGATGATGGATCCACTTGGCCTCTTTTTGTAGAAGGCTCGTAAGGGCATTCGAAGAATGTACAACGATGTCAGCGATCCACCAGGTAATATCATCGACCGAATGGTGGAATTCCATGTAGTGACTCACCAATGGGGCACTTATGGTTTTACAACGAATCCTCGACCGGTGTTCGCAGATTCTGATGTGGGCAGCACGCATGGTCTGACCCACGTACCTGAGGCCGCATGGACATTCGATGATGTACACTACTTGCTTGCTTTTGCAATTTGTTAGATTGCGTAGGGTCCAAGGTTTTGCATTCAGCATGAAATCTTTACTTTGTTTAGTGTATTTGCACGCAGTGCAATTGCCACAGGCAAAGTGGCCCACAGCACTTCTCAAATTCCATAGTCCCTCTCTCGGTGCAGGTTTTAAGAACCTAGAGTGTACAAGGTGGTCCCTTAGATTCTTGCCACGTTTAAAGGCAAATCTGGGGAATGGTCCATTCTGTAGGCATAGGCGGGTGAGTGGCCAATATTTAGAATCAATTTCTTGATTTTCATAGAGTGGGTGCCGTGTGTAATGACACAGGTGGTCCTGGGGTGGGTATCCAGTGATTTTATTTCGGGGGCCAATAGTGCCTCCCTGTTATAAAATCTGGCACGTTTCTTAGATTTGGATATGATGTGGCGTGGATATCCTCTCTGGGTCAATCTATTGTCCAAATCATGAGCATGATGGTAAAAATCTTGAACGTCAGAGCAATTGCATCTGATCCTCAAGAATTGACCGAATGGGAGGTTCTCTCGGAGATGTCTAGGGTGGTCGCTAAAAAAATGAAGGAGAGTATTCCTATCACTAGGTTTTCGGAAAAGATTGCATTTAATTTTTCCTTCACTGTGTTTAATTTCTAAGTCTAGAAAATTAACCGTTGTTGCACTGGATTCCATTGTGAATTGGATGTCACTGTTAACATTATTCAGCCAAGCTAAAAAATCGTCAAGGGTGTCTTTGGTTCCTTCCCAAATGAAGAAAACGTCGTCAATGTATCTTTTCCATTGTTGAATGTTTTCTCTGAAGGGATTAGTGTCAGCCAAAATGTTTATTTGCTCAAATTCTGCCATGAACAGAACCGCTAGGCTTGGAGCGAAAGTCGCCCCCATTGCCGTGCCTTTCGTTTGTAAGTAAAACTGGCCGTCAAAGTCAAAATAGTTTTTTGTGAGGGCTAGGGTGAGTAATTCAATGATGAAAGGGATGGGGACTCTTTCCTGGAGGTCATATTTCATCAACTGTCTTCTCATACACTCAATTGTTTGGCCCTGGGGTATGCTAGTGTACAAAGCTTTTATATCCATAGTAACTAGCAGATTTTGTGTAGGGTCAAAAGGAAGGTCTTCAAAAACCTGAATCGTGTGGGTCGTGTCTCTTAGGTATGTAGGGGTCAGGACACTCATCGGTTTCAGAAAGAAATCTATAAACTTACAAACAGGTTCAAGTATCAACCCACACCCGGACACAATGGGTCTGCCTGGTGGATCGATGTTTTATGAATCTTAGGAAGGGCATAGATGGTGGGTACCCTTCCTTGATTACTAGTCAAAAAATCAAACTCTTTCTTAGTGATCCATTCTCTGTCCCTTGCATAGTTGGCGGTCTCAATAATCTCATTGAGAATGGACTTGGTCGGGACCTGCCTAATTTTAGTGTAGCTAATGTCATCTGCTAGAAGGTCATGAACCATTTTGAGGTATTGGGTTGAGGTCATCAATACGATCCCACCCCCCTTATCAGCTGGTTTTATGACCAATGACCGATTTTTGGATAATTCCATGATAGCATGGTGTTCATCTCTAGAGATATTGGGCCTCATTACGACCCTGGCGGTAAGGGGTTTACGCCAGCGTTAGCTGCGCCGACCCCTTACCGCCAATTACGAGGTCCCTTAGCGCCATGGAGGTTTTAACACCCGCTTTTGGCGGGTGTTAAAATCCATGGCGCTAAGGGACCATGGAGTTAATTACGCCACCGTAATTTACGGTGGCGTACTTAACGCCTTCCCCACTCCCATTATGCCCTATGGGGCAAAAATGGGAATGGGGAAGGGTAAATGGGGATTGGGGACTTACCGCCCTGCCAAGGTCGGAATGGGGCGGTAAGTCCGCCAACCACCATGGCGTAAACGTAGTTTACGCCATGGTGGTAAAGTCACGGCCCAGGCGGTAACTTACCGCCTGGGTCGTAATGAGGCCCATTATGTTGATAGTTGGATTTTTCTCTCTTGAGATTGTGTAGATCTTTAAGCACACATTTCTCAAAAGTAATGATTTCAGGCGGTACCTGATGGTCCTGCGGACAGAAGGTGGATGGCGCATGTAACCCTGAATCTGGTTCGACATACTCTTGTTCTTGGTCCTCAAAAAATGCTTTGAGACGCACGGTACGGAAAAACTTACGTACCTCCATTTGGGTCTTAAACCAGTCGGTTTGGTGGGTAGGTACATAAGAAAAGCCTATGGAGATAGCTGATGTTTGTGTTTTTGAAAGAGTGATGTTGGCCAGATTGAAAATTGGTATGGGTTGTTTGTCTACCTGGTTCATCTCCTGCGGCCTCGGTTGTTGCGCATCATAGGTTGAAAGGGTTGATACCATGGGGGTACCCACCCGGGTGGTCCCATAATCCCACCTCCTCCTAAAAAAGGATATGGTGGTTGGTAATTGCCAGGATTGCGGGGTTGATTTTTTTGACTTTGGTCGTCTGACCCACTGCTGCTCAAATTGGAGAAAGAGACCCATTTCCTCCTTTATCTCCCCTGATTTTGTGACGGTTGTTGGGTTTTGGCAGCCTCTCTAGCCTGGTCAGTAGTATAGGGAAAAATGAGGTCTACACTAAATTCCTTGCAGTCTTTTGTCAATTGTTTGGTTTTCTTAGAGATAGTAGCAATTTTAAAGTGTTCGAACAGTTTATTAATGGCAAGTAGTTGTTCTCGGGCATCAGTAAGTGCAGAATTGTTTAAGAAATTCTCTTCCTCTTTATCTAGATCTTTTTGGATTTCCTTACTAATGCGCTGGGCCGTGGAAATAGTAAGAACCATGAGGTCACGGCTACATTTTATAGCAATGTGGCTAAAGATGGTAGTGTATTCCTTGTCACTCAGAAAAAGGCAAGGCTTGTTGCGCACAATTAAGCCAGCTGGAATAGTATTAGATCTTAAATACTCTCTAAGAAAATGTCCATGGAGTTCCGTCCGGAACTGTTTCTTTTTGAGCATTCAGTGGCAGTTTAGCTTCCTCACAATACCCCCTCACTGCTCGTTCTATCTACTGTATCTAAATACAAGGTCACATGACCATGCAACAACAAAAAATGGTTCCAAATTGTGCTGGAAATGGTGGTGACCAATTCACCAATTCACCATATATGCCTTCCTTGAATGTCAATATCTCTTTTGAGGCTTAACATTAGTGCGGGAGCAAGACTGACAATCTGAAATGTAGCTGTTTTGGCTTTCTTCCATGAGGCGAACAGAATAATGAAATGTTTGAGGAGGGTATGACCCATTTTATCATCCATGTTTTAGGGCACAATTATGAGTTTGGCAGTAGTGGTAATAGATATATATTTGAATTTTTGACATTTTAGTGCTCCACCAGACTATATTAGGCACAAATGCAAATGGATAAGCATCCAGTTGCATGAGAACTTCCAACTTGATCTCTGTGTCCTAAAATCTCTCAAGTCCACTATTGATAGAGCAAAAATGGAATTCTACCCTACCGTCATTTACTCTCACTCCAACTAATCTCACCAGCTACAGGGAACCCTAAACTCACACCTCACTCCTCCTCAGTCTATGACTATCAACCCCACTCTCAGAGCTAATGACCTAGCTGAATACTTTTGCTGCACACATTTCCAAAATTAGAAACTCTCTCCTGACCTTCTTCACGCTCCCTACTCCTACATTCTACACTTCCCCTACTCTACCATCATCCTCTGCCTTCATTTCCCACTTTAGTCATATATAATACTGACAAAGTGATATCTCTACCTCATTCTCTACTGATGAAGGCTAACCCCCTCTTGTGCCCCATCAGACCCTCTTGCTCCTCAGCTAGTCAAGCCTATTGACCCTTTAGTGAACCTTTCCTTTGACTCCACTTACTTTCCCTCTGTTTTCAAAACAGTGAGGTCATCACTCTCTTGTTAAAGTGAGGGGCTTACCCGAAACTACTGGCTAACTTTGCCCTGTGCCTCTCCTTCCGCACTACTTTAAAGTGCTCAAAAGGCTTGTCCTCAACTGTCTTACCTATTTCTTAGACATCCACAACCTTCGATACACCCTGCAAGCAGATTTCTACTCCTATCACTCCACATAAACGGCTCTCATGAATGTGTCCAAATTCACTGTCTCTGCTAAGCAATCCAACCTATGCTCTATCCTAATTCTCCGTGCCCTCTCTGCTGCCTTTGACACTGTTGATCACTATGAACTCCTTAATACTCTTCTTGGGATTCGTGATCAAACCCTTGCCTGGATTTGAATCCTACCTTGCACCTCACAAATTCTCTGTCTCCTGGAGCAACAACACCTCTCAACTCACCCCTCTAACTGTTGGTGTTACACAAGGCTCTGTCTTGGGTCCACTCCTCTTTATACTCCACACCTCTCCTCTTTGGGCACTAATATCCTTTGGATTCTCGTACCAACTCTTCGCAGATGACACCCAAATCTTCCTCTCTTTACCTGAACTCTCCACTAACCTATCTATCAACATTTAAAACTGTCTCTCGGCCATTACATATTTTGATGGCTTTGGACTCTTTGATGTTAAAACTCTGAGAAAACAGTTTCATAGTTTTTTGAAGGCCTTCCATGATTACACACAGAGCAATCCCACAGATATTCCTCAAATCTTTACCCCTGCAATGAATCAGTATCAAATCAGGGTGTACTCTGTCATAGAAAGTAATTTTGGCAAAATGTGGTCCCATTTAATTACTCTAATGCCCAACCAATCACGATTTGGAAAATCCAGATCAATGTCCAAATGTAAACATCTGCAATACACTAATAACCAATAAATCCTTGAATCCCCCAAACAAAATAGCTTTATCTTGATGCTTCATGTCTTTACTCTGTGGGAGATATGAGGACAATGAAAGGTTATGTCTAACTGTTTGAGTTTGGACATCTTACTGTGAACAAGTGTTTGTGAGTGGCATGTGAGTTTACTTTGCGTAGCAATATTGTATAGGTTGAATAAAACAACAAATATAATTTCATGGCAGACAATTTGGGAATTTTTAATATTCAATGAGTGATAGTGAAGGTGACGGAAATTCTTTGAGATTTGGGACTACAGTAGCGTGTACTGGATCATTTACATAGAGATTGGATACTCTTGATTCCTCCACACCGAGACAGGGTATAATTC